>NW_008794009.1:1595332-1635755 GCF_000699145.1 Aptenodytes forsteri
AGCCCAGACCCAAAGCCTAAATTAAAAAAAAAAAAAAAATTATAGCCTAAATTAAAAAAAATAATCTGACCTTCCCCACAATTTTGTTTTAGAAAATATTTATCACTTAACTAGCCAAAGTAAAAATGGGAGAAGTTATGTTTTACTACAGAGGTGAGAGCTGCAAAATGGAATGTCACTTATTAATATTTAATTTTATTTTGGAATTTTTTAAATATAGCAGCCTATGACTTATAAATATATCTCTGCAAAAATTGGAGTTATGACAGGAACAAAGTCGGAAAACTAAGTGCTCCAAATACTTTGACAAGTGATTATTTAATAATCTTTTTAATACTAAAAATTTATGTGTTCCATTAATTTGTAATAAAATGTATGTTAGAATGCCATGAACAATTCAATTTAGTGTATAAAATAATCAGAACAGCTAAACCTGTATCCTTTTGCTAAAAAAGGACTTTGTTTATGCTTTACGTAGTAATGTTGCAAGAAACTATTTGAAGGTTGTTAACGACATATACTGTGGGGATTTTCATGGAAAACGTTGCAATCTTCAGGCAGAAAAGATTGAAGTATTTGTTTGTTTCTAATTAGACACAATCTTTTGTCAACTGATCTGTTTAGAACTGCATGTATATCTGCATTACGACTATGGAACAACAGTATTCCCTTCAGAAGAGTTTAAAAGAAGGGAAGAAAGAGAGAAAGGCAAATAACTGATTTCTCGCTCTTGACAGAGGACCCAACAGGAATTGATATGAACTGGTTGCTCGGTAACCTACAGCTGCTCTAGTAAGAATATCTTATGGCAAGCATTCCTCTGGGCAGTGACATTTAGGACCATGTCAGGAATTAGAAGAAATGCAATCTAAACACAAGTACTGAAAAAAATACCTTATTTTTGCTGGAAGTTTTACAGGACATATTTATGATTCCTTGGATTTTATTATTAAATTTATATTAATACAGTTTAATTGAACTAAAGTAAGACATATGTGTCACCGAGTCATGCCAAATCAGTTGCCAGAAACAATACTGCCATGTAAAAGCATACAGGCATGCCTTAATTAACCTCTTTATGATAGTTTTTAAATATTTTAGTGATTATCTAGAACTGTCATATGATAATAAATACTATCTTAGTAATTACTACTATATAGTTTAGAAGTTAAAGTGATACATTACTAAAGTGATACAATCAAAACTAGAATTGTGTATCACTTTGATAAGAACATTTTAATGAATTAATTTTAAATTAAATAACTTTTTATACCTTATTTCATATTGGTTTTTTTTCCTCCATCCTGCTCAATATCTCTTCCTGAAACTTCTGAGAAAATCCTGCCATAAGAGTTATCTTTTTAAATGGAAACTGGTCTCATTGACTGGTGAGTGAGAAGAAGAAAGCAGACCTATACTAAGAAAATACTTTTGCGTTTCACTTTTAAAACAGCAATTTTCCAGAAGTAGCTATCAGATTCTTCAATACAAAACACTTACCATGCAACTTGGAAAAAGTTTATAGTACAAGTCTAATAGTTTATTCAGACATTAAACCAATAGATTAAGGTATATTTGCATAATAATAATGGTCATAACATAGAGAATGATGCAATTCAAAGAGAAGGCTTAAACAGAGACACCTCAAAATCATGTGTATATAATTCATTTTATAATGTCTGTACAATTAATTTTAAAATGTTTGTTGTTTAATGAAAACCCAGGAGGCCAGAATGCTTTTAATGAGATTTAAAACAGTCAAGGAATACATATTTGACAGGAGAAAGGGGTTTTTAAAGAACTGGGCTGCAGAAATGAGTAGTTGGAGGAAGCCAGCACTGCCTACTATTCATAATACACAAACCCATTTACTTCCTTTAGAAAGTTATAAAGTAGCAATGCAAAAAAATCTCTTGAAATGAGAATATGCATTGTAGGAATGCTTCTAATGCCTTTCTGTGCTAAATATAGCTGTGTAGAATAAGACTTATTTCATATTGCAGTGAGTCAACACGTAATCAATACCACGTAATACTTCAATACCAAGTGAGAGAGATTTTAGTGGCATACCTAAATTTTTCCCTTAAGCAATGTCACCTTTTTTTTTAAAAAGTGTTATTATGCTTACAAAATAGGCTTTATTTATCTTAAAGTAGGAGTATTTTTAATGGTTAAAATAGTTACCAAACATACTTCTACATCAGAAATACTTCTGACAAGCTTTCTTCTGGAAATGAAAAAAAACCATGTAGTAAATATTACTGTTAATGAATTTTGCAGTCAATTCAGTATTCTAGTATCATTAGGTTTCCTTCATTTTGCCATTAATTTCATTAGTTTCTGTGCATGGTAATGAAGTGATGCTTGTGTTTTCTGTTAGGGAGAGAGGTAGTCTGTTTCTACATTCACTTTTTGGAGTGTTATGTCTTTAAAGTTCCTTTGACATGTAAATAGATGTCATTTGCCTAGTTGCAGGAGTAGTACCTGTTTTATTTCTACTACTAAATTACATGGAGAAGAATTTACCTTCTCTTTTTTGATTTTTCATATTCAGCTCATATTTGACTGACAATTATACATGTCACTTCAAACTGAATTTCAGGCCTGTTACTGAAGTTGATAAAAAGCCTCCCATTCATTTTAATAAGCTCAATCCCAGCCCTGAATGAGAACAAAAAAGATTACACTTGAATTCAGTGAATATTAAAAGTGTAGATTCATTGTTGTTACCCAAAGTAGATTTCAAATTCCAATGATCATGTTCTTTTTTCAATTCAGAGCCCAAGAAAATTTTGTATCTTATTTTCCTAAGAACAAGACACTATCATACTCATTCAAAGGTCTGTTTATCTCATTTCTAACAGTGATTGGGATGAAACAGTTTGGGAAAGTATCATCAACAGGGTAAATATTTCTTCTATATTCCCTGGTATATCGTCCCAGTTTCCAACTATCAGTGGCTTAGCAGCTTGCTAATCAGGATGTTGAATTAAATTTTTTGCATTTCGGAAGACTGGATCGACCTTTCCTAATCCTTTTAAGTGAATTTATTAATTGCCAACAGGGTAAATATTTCTTCTATATTCCCTGGTATATCGTCCCAGTTTCCAACTATCAGTGGCTTAGCAGCTTGCTAATCAGGATGTTGAATTAAATTTTTTGCATTTCGGAAGACTGGATCGACCTTTCCTAATCCTTTTAAGTGAATTTATTAATTGCGCTCCACAATATACTTTTGTCAATAAACTCTGCAATTTCATTATGCATTGTATGAAACAAATGCTTCCTTTGATTTTAAATTTATGCCTGATTGTTTATTTTTCTCTTGTATTATGAAAAAAAGTTGAAGTAATTTTACTTATTCACTGTTCATGATTTCTGATGTATCCTGCTCAGTCATCACTTTTTCGAAACAGAACAGTTCTAGCCTACTTAGGTATTTTCACTATAAAAAACATTCTGTACCTCTGATAATCCATGCTGCCCTTTTCTTTAGCTTCTCAACTTCTTTTACACACTTTTGTAAATCATATGACTACAAAATTTTGCAGCAACCAAGCATCATGGATTTGCCGTCTGACATAATGAAGTTTTATGACCAGTACTTAACATTTAGTAATAATTGCAACCATTTTATTTGCCTTTCTGACTGTCGCCCAACACTGTGCCTACATTTTCAGATAACTGTCTGCAGGGGCTTCAAGTTCTTTTTCCTGAGTAGTACACTAGTATAATAAGGATTGTTTGATTGTTTTCATTTTTAAATAGTATGAACAGCATGGGCCAGCACATATCCCTTTGGAATCTTACCAGTAAATTTTTAAATATAAAGAACAGCATGGGCCAGCACTTATCCCTTTGGAATCTTACCAGTAACTTCTCCACAATTTGGAAACTGACTGCTCAGCTCTATCCCTCATTAGGGATATGCTTCAACAAGTTACAAATTTATGAAAGGATTCTCCTTGTTATCTTATCACAGTTTATTTTCCATAAAATTCTTCTGGTGGATTTGGGGCTTTATGCACATCTGCAATTTCAGACACCTAACTTAGCCAAATATCCTTTGTAGGCATCTTCTGTAGACAATGGAGAAAGAGGAAACTTTCCCGAGGACAAATTCAAGCTATCACCACCTTAGCAAACAGTATGGTGCAATAGAAACAGGTCTGTAAAACAGTTAGTAATGATAACTCTGCATCCATACTGTATGTGTTATGGGAGATTTATTTCTGAGTAGCTGTGGTTTGATTTTGTGGATTGAATACCCGTCAGCAGTTGGAATAGACTAAGTATGCTCTTGGAGCACATCTTTTGATTTAGCTTTATCTAAAAGGAATCCAATTCAAGCACTCCAAGACCACTTTATGATACGAGGGTGATCAGGAGATTTGCTTCAAAAGCATACTTCTCCTCCTAACTAATGCACTAACATAGACCTTTCTCACACTGAATAAGCTAGACTCCTATCCAGAATCACCTCCAGAAAGAACCTCTGTTTCTCTTCAGTATCTGTAGTGAACTCCAGAGATATTACACTAGGGTCTCACAGGTATGAATACACCATTTTATTGGAGGTTTCTAGAAATACTGATACAAAGACAGAATCATCCTTGTTCGTGTACTTGATGGCTGTTGTACGGCTTGGCTGTTATATGGCTTTTGAGATTTCTTTGAATTCTTTCAAATAAATCCTATTTATATATGTATCCATTAATTTTATGATCCATTTTACCGGTTCCAGTGCTGTCACATCTGTCATGTTCTGTTCTGCTGCTACCAGTATCTACTTAAGTGATAGGATGCACCCTACAGAGGTGATGCAGAAATGTCATAGTTGTATTTTCCTTTAAGATGAATTGTTATGAGTAGCTTTGATACAAATAAATTATTATTAAATGAAGCATTTAAATCTATAGAGTTTCTGGTATATCTTCTTACAGTTATCATTTACTTCACTGTATTTGCTTCCTTTAACATGTAACAGCAGCCCTCCAACAGCAGGACTCAATTATAAGTTGTACCTTGATAATACCTCTCACTGATTTTCTTCCTTCCACCACATTTCCAAGGTATCTATTTTTCAGTCTCCCACTCATCCCATCCATTACTTTGCAAAGATGTAAGTATCAAGCAGAGACAAAAATTTCCAAGTTCAGTATTTATAATCTCTAGTGCTTCTGAAGAGCTTCCCCTAGCAAAATCAAAAAAACAAACAACCAAACCAAACCAAAACACTGCTCTATATTTCTATACTGCTTTTTTCCCTTTGAATAAGCATGGTTGCTTAACGTACAGGAGCTTCATGAGCTTGTGAATAACTTTTGTCCCTCCTACTGCATCCTCCATTTTGTCCAAAGTTCCGGAGTAATTTTATCTTTCTTTATTTGTTTATCATTTCAAACATGCCTTTACATACAGAGGAATGTATGATCTCGTGAATATAAATCTTCAGCTTAAATATTAGGACTTGCACCATAATGATGAAACAGATATTGTATTTCCTTAGATGTAAAAATAGCATGTCTTCAATGCTTATGAAAAGATTTAAGTAAATAGAATATAATTGTCTGTCTTAGATGTAAAAATTTCATAAGCATTGAAGACATGCTAAAATTTAAGTAAATAGAATATAATTGTCTGGCATTTTTGGTTGGAACATGATTTTTATTCTGGCATTATGTCACCACTACAAGGAGATTTAGCAATTAGAAACTACTGAATAAAGATGGTTTCTAAAAAATGCATGGAAGTTAAAGAAATTTTTGGCAACCCTTTGGAAGAAGAAAATGGTTCAAAATTTGAATTAGAATTTACTGTATTAGCCATAATGACATGCTTAATAAAAAAGTGATATTAAGTATGGTGTCATGTTTGCAAAAAAAGTTTTTATAACAATTTCTCACTGGGACATTGGCAGCAAAGTAGGAGGCAACTCTGTATTCCATGGGGAGGTAAGCACTAGAAAGGGTTCTTTTTCTCTTACAGTGCTGAAATATAGGCTTGAGATAAGCATCATTTAATAAATAAACTTCCATTACTCATACTGGGTTTTTATAAAAGTAAATTATGCTTTATAATTGGAAGGGACCTGTAAAGGTCATCTGGTCCAAACCCCTACACAGAAGCAACTTGAGTCAGGGTGCTCAGAGCTGTGCCCAAATGAGTTTTTTTAACATCTCCCAGGATGAAGATTCTATAACCTCCATGGACAACCTATTCTAATATTTGACTGTCATCACAGTGAATTTTTTTTCCTTGTATCCAGTTCAAATTTCCCATGTCCTGACTCGTGCCCATTATCCCTTGTCCTATTGCAGTGCACCTTTGAGAAGAGTTTGGCTCTTTCTTCTCTTGCATTATGTAGCTGAAGACAGCAGTAAGATTCCCCCTTAACTTTATCTTCCTAAGGCTGAACAGACATTCTCTCAGCCTCCCATCATATGTCATGTGTCTCAGCCCCCTGACCATCTTGGTGGCTTTCTGCTGCATATCAATGTCTTTCTTGTAGTGGGGATCCCAAAAATGGACACAGTATTCTAGACGTGGTCTCTGAAGTACAGAATAGAGGGGAGGAATTACTTTTTTGACCTGCTGGCTACGTTACACCCTTTGTCACTCATTTCCCTGCTCTACTGAATGTTGGGCCCACATTTTCCCAAATTTTCTTTTTGCTGCTAACGTGCTTGTTCAAGCCCTTCTTGTTACCCCTCAAATTTCTCACTAGTTTCAACTCCCAGTGAGCTTTGGTTTTCTTAACTGCAACTCTGCATGCTCTATATTCATCATGGGTCTCTATATTCATCATAGGTAGTTCATCTTTGCTTCCATCTACTGTATACTTTGTGATGTTTGAGCTCAGACAGGAATTTTGCATTCATCTATGCTGTCCTTCTGCCATGCTTGCTTGACTTTGAAGAGGTTGACATGCTTTGAAGGGGTTGTCCAGCTCTTTTGGCCCCCTTTGTCCTGCAGGGCAGTTTTACATTCTGCTATATTCTTATTAAAACTTTTGATCCATCTGTGATGGCACACAGATTCTTTGAAAGTACATTGGCACATCTCATCAGAAAGAACCATACATACCATCAATGTAAACTGTCAGCTTGTTCAGGAGAAATGTATTGTAGGTAAAATTGTAGTTTGCTAATCTCTAAGCTCTAAAAGATAATCCAAATTTTGAGGAGAAAAATGGAAAATTGAAAAGAGAGATTAACTTTAAAACTATTCAAAATCACACAGACTAATGGGAAGTGTATTCTTTTCATATAATAGTAGAAGAGAGGCCTGTGAAAATCACACTTTCTGAAAGCTACTGATAATTCTGACTGTACTGACAGAATGAAAAGATGAGGTACACAGGCTAAAATGCTTGTTGCTAATTAGTACTTTCAGTTAGTGTTAAAATGTAGCAGTCCATCTCTGTGTGAACTGTATTTAACAGATGATAATAACACTAAAAATCTTAAAACAAGACCCTTTCTTTCACTGACTGCCAGGCAGCTGAAATCTAATTTAGGAAATTTTTTAATTTTAATTTTTACTCTTTAAATTGTTTTACTGCCACATTGTCATTAATGTATTTTTTAACATTGAGTTTGGTCTTTCAGAGTTCTAAATATCAAATCTTTTAGGAATACTGTTTTTCTTTTCTTAGTTGTGTATTTTTTTTTTCAGTAATGGACAATTCATATTGAATAGGTGTGTAATATATAAACCCTTCCACTCCTTTCAGTTGATAGGTACTGTATATTTCAAATGATTGAAATATTCTACTTTTATACATTTCAGGACTATACTGTAAAGTGGGTAAACACTGAACCTTTTTTCCTGGGAAGGCGCAGTTGATAATTTCACATGCTCAAAGAAAGCTGCTGGTCTTTAGCAGCACAAGATGGAGTATAACTCATAATTGCTACTGAAGTTCATTCCCAAACAATGATTGGCTTTTTGTTTGCTTTTTTTCCTATTGAATATATATTTTCCCTCCTGCTAGTAATTGTTCATTTTTAAATGAAAAGTTATAAGGTTCTAGGTGACAACCATCTACAGTTTGTATAACTCTGCAGAAGGTCAGCTTTTCTTTTGTTCTAAATACCTTGAAGAATACATGAAAAACAAAGACTCAGTATTACCTTACCTGAAGCATTGTTTCTTTGTCAAATTCCTCATCCATACTGTAGCATTACTTCTGCACCACAACTACTAAACACTGGAATTGTTATACTAGATCAGAGAAGGGGCAGCCCAGACCTGTTATGTTCTGCATTCTGTTTCAGCCAGAACTAATGGAAAGTAAGGGAAGCCCCACTGCAGAAATGTAGAATCATCTGAAAATTTCTTCTTGTAGTTGCAAATTGACAGAAACTCTGAAGCACAGGGTATCCCACACTCCTAACATCAAAAATACTTTTTAAAGGATTGACTCCTATGTCTTTTGTTGTGTTATTGTGTTGTAGTATTAAATTCATGATTCGATACGTTTTCAATAAGATAGTCAAATGATTATTCAGTCATTTGAATCTCCCTTATTTTTTTGCAACAACATTGTATGACGAGTTCCATGCATTAATTATGCACCTTATGAATAAATATTTACTATTTTAATTTTTTTTTTCATTTCTTAATTTCGCTGCCTGCCCCACTGTTCGCTGCAGCAGGAAGAACAGAAGCTCCCAATCTATCTTCACATATACCATTCATTATTTCATATACTTCCATATAATCATTTTTATTCATCACCTTTTTGAAGTAATCAATCAGTTTTTCAGTTCCTGAGATTTTTTTCTAAATCCTTAACCAGTCTCACTGTTCCACTATCTCTGAACTCTCTTTAATCCTGAAGTTTCTTTTGAAGGGAAGTGATCATTACTTCCTACAATATTCCAGGTGACTGGCATTACATTTCTTTTCTGTATTTCTTTCTATTCCGTGTTTTCTAAATTCTAACTTTTTGTTTACTGCTTAGACACAGCTCCCTAATGAGCAGAGTCTTTTTTATTTATTTGCGAATGATTGATGAGTTGGCCTTTTTCTTGAGGTCATTTAGCCAATTTGCTGGAGTATTTTTTTTTTCACCTGTATGGCTTGCTTTGCATTTAGTAACACTCATTACATTTCAGGTCATGTGTTCATTCAGTTACTTCGGTAATGAGCAGGACGTAGGTTATTGTTAACATTCTGTCCTGTCCATTTTGTAGAATTTTTGAGGAATTCAGTAGGAGAGGATGCCCCTTTTTCTGAAAACTATGTGAAAGTCCATTATGAGTTAAGCAGATTAGACTGCTGGAGCTTCTGCACCTAAAAGTCCATTTACATGCAAATTGAAATAGCGCTTTACCATACGGGGAAAAACAGTTTGTATTGGAAACCAAGTCTTTACACAATTCATACCATAATTTTCAGTTTGGTATAACTTTTATAATCTTTCTAAAGTAACAGTTTTCTTTAGCACGTATTTTTATTATGTCTTTATTATTTTCCATAGAATCATTATCAAAGCATGTCTAGAATCTTTGTTCTTTTTGGAAAAAAACAGCATGCGTTTTAGAGTATGTGGATTTTGAGTTTGTATTTCTGAGAAAGACCTGAAACGTGCCAATAGTAAAACTACAAGTCTGTAACCTCATATTCTTCTCAGCTGCTGCATTAAGCAATAAAAAAGTGATTTATTTGTTCTTAACCTAGATCTCATAGATATCTTTCCTGCAGTAATGAATGCAGACCAATGTTTACTGTCTAAATCAGCCTTGTCAGAGAAAAACTCTCCAATAATATTTTTAAGTCAAAATAAACTGATGGATTCTTTTGTTGTTTGTGGTCAAACAATCATGGATGGCTGCTGTTTTTCTTATAGTTGCATATTGAATTTGAGTATGACACAAAGCTGTCTAGGCTAAAGTACTTTTTTTTAAAAAATGTATATTTGACTTGCAGTCACTGCTTAAATCAGTATCTACCTAATAAACTGGTAGGATTTTTATATTCTGATTACTTTCTATTTAAAAGTTTCTTTTAAGATGTTTGGAGTTTGTGTTTATGTTTATTATATCAAATATTAAACCTAACCTTATCTGTAAAATATTAGAAAGCACCAGCAATGCCAATATAATTTTGCATATTTTCTTTGAGAGATCAAACAGCAGCAATAAACGACAGTATGGCCCAAAATAAAAGAAACAAAACCTATTAAGGAGACCTGAATACATATCTGAAAATTGGCAGACATTTAGGAAAGAAGTTACTAGGCACTATTTCTTAGATACCCAACTATATTAGAAGATTAAAATGTGTTTTACTGTGGGGAAAAATCGTCATAAACTCCCAATATGAGAATTCAGTAGAAAACAGAGATTTTTATTTTATTTCACCCAGGTAAAGGGTGCAATTTCTTCCATCTTACATAATTTATATGATATAACATATGAACAGCCTATTGATCATCCTATTGATATTCCATGGGTTTTCTGGGGGTAGCATTAAAAAAAAAATTTGGTAGGATAATTTACATATCATACTTTAATTGTGAAAGCTGGAAAGCTCATCTAAAATCGCTATCCTGACATAGGTAGAAAAAGAAGTTTGTAGAATAATTTCTGAAAAGAAGAGTATCAAATGGATTGAAATGCAAGTGAAGGAAATAACTTTAATAGCAGATTAATAGGTAACAAAAGGATTGATTAACGTACTTGTTTCTTCAGAATGTTTTGAGTGAGGTACATTCATTAATTTGAAGATATGAAGCTGCAACAGGGTTATAGGCCTAGGATTAAAAAAATATAATGGTTTACAAGGTGAGAAGTGGTATGACAATGCATACTGTTTTGTATTTCTGTATTCCAGTTTTTCAGTCTTTAGGAAAGCTGATGTGATTTGAATGGAGAAAGTAAAAGTAGATGAGGTGAACATTCAGAGAGGAGAGAAGATTGGTAAAGTTGTACAGAAAAGAGCAGGGAGAGTAAAAATGGATTAGCAGAAATTGAGAAAAGAGGTTTGTAGAAAATAGGAGATTTAAAACAGCATTTTAAAAAGCAATGAAGAAAAAGAAAGAGAAAGAGGAAATAGATTCCTGGAAAAAGCCTACCCAGGAGAAAGGGGCTGAGGATGAAGGTCATCTGGGGTTTTCTAGGTACAGGTATAGGGATGACCTGGGTTCTTGTCTTGATCCTGTCAATCTTTTATTCTAGTACTTAAGTGGAATAGACATAGGTTTAATACAGAGAAGTGGAAGAAATAAGATAAACTCGTACTAAATGAGCTATTCCACTCAAGAATTTACTGGTTTTCTCTCACCCAATGTAAATGCACATATGTTAGTTATGTTCTGATCACTGTATCATGTTATTTGTAGCATTAGAATGTTCAGTGAAAGAAACTCCATTAAAGAGTTTACATTAAATCTCATTCAATTTCTCAAATAAATTATAAAGATATTTGTTTGAAGCTGCAGGAAGTCTTTATTTATTGAAATCTAATGGTACGGTTTTTATTTTTGAAGTAATCTTTGAAATTGTTGCAAAATAGTGAAGATACATATATTTACATAAGGCTAGTGACTAGTGAGAAAATTGCCCGCTCATCTGAGACATTACCTTTGCCAAAGGAAGAGGACTTACTTTTATATACGTATATATGTCCGTGTATAATAAATGTGTGTGTGCATATATAGACATATAAATATATTTTGTTTAATCGTTTTCCAATTCAGTATCTAGGCTATGTGTTTTTCCTGTCTCAAAACATCTTTCATATAAAGTAGAAATACCTCCTGACAGCATCAAAATAAGCATCTACTCTGAGAAGTGATTATATAAAAATGTCAACTGCTTATTTGGTAGATCTATTTCTATTGTGGCATTTGAGTCATATCTGACACTAGTGACAAAAATATTTTTAATTTGCTTACCTAGCTTCAGTTACAGCAACAGGGACCCCACAAAGAAAAAAAGATTCAATAACTGCAGTCAGCATATGTCTTGAAAAGTCTGTATTATTGGGGGGTGATGATTGCTGAGGTATGAAAAGTGATGAAATTCAGACTCCAGATCACATTTTTTCCTCTGGTAAACTTTATAATCTAGGAAACAGAGAAATAATTACCCAAGAAGAATGTGACATTTTTGAGAATACTTTCATGTAAATTTCTAAATTATTTTTTATTTCTTTAACGCTGCTTTCTGAATATAACCTCCAATCTCGATTAAAGTTTCCAATTTATGGTAGAAGATGGAACACATTTCCATATCAGAAGTAATACAGCAAAGGTCATCAACAACTGAGCTTCATTAGCCAAATGCTATTTTTGAGTAACAGTTGCAATATCTTGTTGAGGTTCACAGCATGGACCATAAACTGAACATTCTCTGAAAGCAGCCTCACTTGAACACAGTGAGCATGAAGAATCCCGGCATGAAAATAATGGGAAGTATCAGGTCCTTCTTTTAGAGAAAATGGATGCTCTGTCAGGTCAGGGAGAGGCAGAAGCTTAAGGTGGATGAGTGTAGGACACCAGTGGAAGGGGCTGTTTCAAAGATCTTGCAGGTGCTGAGGACAGTGCTGCTTGAGGTCTGCTATAATCTGGCTATTCCACTCTTTTTGTACACAGCCTTGCTGTACATGGCTTTCACAATAGATGTAAAATCTTTGGTGTTAGAGGTCCTTTGCATATGCAGTTTATTTGCAGAGGGACTGGAGCTATTCTTCTGTGTAACTGGAAGAGTGAATAGCTGCTGTAAAATTACAGAAACTGTGCCCCATGTGATATTCTTGAAGGACAGATTTGATTCCATTGAAACTTTATTCCATTATGCAGGACCTCTGACACTGCCAGGATTGTCCGATGGATCTTGGAGGGCATTTTATACTTAAAACTTTACGATCTCATGTTTTAAAAGGGTCTTTCAGTGGGAAGGAAATAATTTGCATATGGATATTTCTTCTTTTGCCTTGGTCTGTGCAGTCTTCATTAAAAAGTAATGCTCGTAAAGTTCTTCAGTAATATTTTTTCCTACATTGGCTGGATGAGTGATGAGTAGATGCAAAACTGGAGTTTTGGGAGGTTGTACTCAAGATACTCAACAGAGTACTGGTTTTTACCTTTGCAGGGGTGAAACACTGTTACCAGTGTATAAACAGCTGGACGTTAGAATCCTGTAAGTTAGAAAATCAGACCAAAGGTTTGCACTTAGAAAGTGCTCCTGAATAATCCAGTTCTCAGAGCACTGATCAGCCATAACTCAAATTCAAGTTTATCACCTTTGGGATGCCAAAGTATTTGAAATTGATTATTTAAGAGCATGATAACTGTCTAGATAGGAGTACTGAGGAAGATCTGTAAAAAAGAACAAAAGCATTTCAGACTCTCTAAACTTGTCAGTAAACCTACTAATTGGCTCAAAATAATGTGGAAACATTTTTGAAACAACATCATGATAAGAAGTAGTGCTAGTATATATTAAACAAATCTTTTAAATACAAAGATGAGTTCTTAGGTGGTTTTTCCAAAGTTGTTATTGTATAGTCTGTAATTTTATATTTTCTTCGTTGTAGAATTTTCCCCTGTAACTATCTGTAAAAATAATCTTATAACCTAAAAAGAGTTTTTTGATGGCAATGTAATGAAGCATTTCACTACAGGACATCTTCTATAGATACTATGTTTACAGAAGCACTGCATGACCCCAAAAGCAGGACCAGAAGGAAAATACTTAAAATATAGCTCACAAAGTGATATATTTTCTTCGTTGTAGAATTTTCCCCTGTAACTATCTGTAAAAATAATCTTATAACCTAAAAAGAGTTTTTTGATGGCAATGTAATGAAGCATTTCACTACAGGACATCTTCTATAGATACTATGTTTACAGAAGCACTGCATGACCCCAAAAGCAGGACCAGAAGGAAAATACTTAAAATATAGCTCACAAAGTGAACTGAGTTTTCAACTGACCATAAATTTTGGCCAGAGAAAAAGGTATCACATAGAACCCTTAAAGGAGAGCAACCTGTTAATGTGTACCCTTTTTTTCAGTCTGCTTCATACTTGATCAGCCTACTTGAATGTGGTACTTTGGTGTCAATAACACTTTACTCCCTTATGTAAAGATTTAAGCATATAGTTGAAGTTTAGCTTTTGATTATTCAGATTTGCAGAAGGTATTTCAAAATTAAATTGGCAGAAGTTTTCTAAAAAAATGAATTTTGCCTGAAAAAACCTCCAGTTTTACTCAAAAGTACTTTGTGGAAGCATTGTCAAAATGAACTTTTGAATCACAAATTCCCATTATAAATCTATCCAGTTTCCTGGTAAGCCACTGAGAAGCCCAATATTCCAGCTTCCACATCTCTAACACACCTATGTCATGAGGACTGTGTTACAAAATCTTCAAAGACAATTGAAACAGTACAACTATATTCATTGCTCCAGGAGTAGGGACTTGAAGCTTCCGAAGTCCACAGTTACTTGTTGGCAATATTATTTTTGTTGGGAATGTTAGTTTTCGTCAGCAACTAGGAACAATTATTATTGTTAAACTAAAACAACATTCTTTCTTATGGGTGAAGAGGGCATTTTTGTATCACAAAAAATGTCAGTAGTTCCCACAAATTGGAAACACACACACAATCCTAAGAAAATAAGTGTTAATTCCATTCAAGTTCCAATTTCAGTCTCCCCAAACTCCTTACACCATGATCCTTCTCCAACCAATGCAAATTCCCTCAAATCCCCTCCCCTTAGTTTTGTCAAATGTTCTTTTATTCTGAAGCCTCATATAAGACATGTTAGGAAACACCATCCATTCCTGATGAAACTTGAAACAACTTCTATCTTTCTTACCTTTGGTAATTGAAAAATTGGTAGCAGAGTTGACTTGGTGGCAGCAACTGCCCAGTGTTTACAGAAAAGGTCAGTGAAATTTGTATGGTTCATTTCATTCCCTAACAAGCAATGAGTCCCACACTTTCTTTTGCTCTTCATGAGAGAAAAGATTATAGCATTTAAACTTTCATTTTTCTGTCATTTCGTCTCAAGTGAAGAAATTATTTTAATGATCTACCATGGCTCTACTTTTCCTGGATCTATCTATTTGCATTTTAAGGGGTAGTGTGATTGCCCGTTCATACATTGTTCAGGATTTTTCATCACGCAGTTAGAGTTCCTTTATAATGGATCAAAACATTAACGCATATAAATAGAGACAGATGCCCACAGAATACTTTTCCAGCTCTGAAATATGTTTGGTGATAATGAAGGCTGTAGGAAATGTATCTGAGATATCCTTTAGCAAGTGCAATTGATTTATACCAGTATTACAAAGCATGATATTCATTTGTGTTTATAACAATTCCTTTTTATTATCAAAACAATTAAAAATGGGGACTAAGTTATTTTAAGCAAACACCTTCATTTTAAAATCATCTATTTCTGTTTGGAATTGAACACAGCTGCAGTGTAATGTGATCAAGCACAATAAAAGCTGCTCTACCTTTTATGGATGGCAGAACTTTCCAGTCCAGGTATATTTACCATTATGTCCTGAAAGTAGAAGGAAAGTTTTAGAGTTAAAAGTTTAAAACTTTCTGTTTGTTTTTACAACTGAAATTTACTTATATTTAAGAGTATTCTAGCTATAACTTTCACTGAATTCATCTCTTTGCTTCTGTCTTTCTTGAGGTATACTTATTTGAAATCCTTGAGTGTGATATTGTGGTATTTTTTGGCACTGAGCTCCATAGAGAATAATTATGAATCAGACGCATGTACCCTGTACCAAAGACCTTCTGGTGTATGTAACAGATCCACAGCCTTTGGCTTCCATTTTCCTTGCTTAATTTGGCCAGATGGTCATATATAATATTAGACGATTGAGAGATAACATTTGTCTTCTCACTAGATAAGAGAACAAATATAGCCAAATAATCTTTTAACAAGAAGTTGAAAGTTAAAATTAAATTGTGCATTTTAAATAAAGATTTTTATAGTAAAGAGAAAAATGAGTATCTTCATTTAGAAACTCAAGTCTTATTTTCACTAGCAATTAATCATTATGTTTAGTACATTTTATAATGACTTTGTTACAAAACTTATGCAAAGAAAAACCCAAACTGAAAGAAATGTTCACTACTACTTCACAACAGTCCCCTGGTTAAGGTTGTCTTCCAGATCTCATAGATAACAGTTTCTCAGCGATTTTTAGCTTAAGAGAAAAATCACATTATACACTTAGTGTAAATTTTAAAAAGTTAATGTAAAGAAATAACTGGCTATTCCATGATTCACAATGACCCCTATATTTTATGGCACTTACAGCAGTGATACTTCACAATCTTTGTTTATAACCATATTTTGTCCTTTTTAGTAAACTGTCCATTCTAGGTATGTAGATAATCAAAGAACTTTATGACTACCTACAATATGGAATAATGGATAATAAAAATTCTATTACTAAAAATGTCATCTCATGGGACTACACGACAGCTATGCTAGAAGAGCATTATTTGAGATGTAGCTTTAAGAACTTGAAAGTCAGGAAGTACAGACTTACAGCTGCCTGAATAACTTAAATTCTGATCATTTGTGCCTTCTTTCTTTGCATTGAATGTCGGGTTTAAAGTATGAAAAACAGCAGTGCAGTGGTGCAGACACACAAAGGGGCAATTTAACGTTGTGCAGACAATTGCATCCAATGTTTTTTGAGATGTTGACTTTTCAATCTAATGACTTTCTGAAATAAGTTTATTTTAATATTTTTAAAAGTAAACTCCTTGGGGTGTGAGTTTATTTTATTTTTTTAAGGAAAGAGGTAAAATAAATAATTTCTTTTCTAAGAAAGTGTAACAACATTACATGTCCTTAGCAGGTCTTGCACCCTTAAGTCTCCAACAATATGGTACAAACAGTGGCAGGAGGAGAGTGAAATACAGCTTTGTTTTGTCTATTTTGTCTGCTCCACAGCACCTTCTTTGGTATCTTCTAAGTGTGTCTTTTGTGGCAACTTTAGCCCAGACTTGGAAAGTACACATTCAACTAATTTGGCAATCCACTAAAATTTGTTTGTACATTGCAAATAAGAGAAAAGAGCTTATCATATTTAGTGATTTTATACCTTTGCTAAAGCTTGAGTTTTACATCACAAAGGAAAAGCATTTTTCCAACCTGAGTGGATTCCCTTGCTAAATATATTCAATGTTATTTCCTGCCTGTATGTTCTCTTATACAGCATTCTGTGTTGTTATGAAGCAGGAAAATGTTAGTCAATTACTATTCATCAGTGATCATGTTCATTAGAGGTCAGAGACATATTTCCCGAACAAATCAGCCTTGCAAAATTATATTTATGGAAAACTTCAGTAGATCTTCAGGAATCATACTTGCAGAAGTGTCTAAACAGGTCAGTTGATATCCTCCTCATATAACTCAGCTTCAAGAAGATGGCCATTGCTCATGTAGGACTAATTTAGAACCTGTTATCACTAAAGATAAGTAAATACGACAGATGATACTCTCTCTATATATAGCTATGTGTATGTATCTATAACTACCGCTAATATTTGTTTAATGATTAAATAATAATAGGTCTACTTGTAGTAACAATTTTAGAATGTTAAAGCTGTGTACCTTTTCAAACGCTATTATCCACGATATTATTCATCTTGTAAACAGGAGATTTGCAGTTCAGTCTAGGGAAAGTAAAAGGATGTCTGAAGTCGCAGAGGCAAAGAGAAGTCTATAGGGATGAAAATTACAACAGACTCCCAATTTTCTAATGTTAGTGAAAATGCACTTCTAATCTGTTATTCATATTTGTTCTTTGATCTATCCCTTTCAAAGTTGATGCAGGGCTAAACTAAGAAGACAATGAATAGCCACATTATATGGCTAAAATCACACTAGGAAGCCAAACTAAAATCCTGAAAACTCACGGATTCAGTAAAGCAGGGGTTTTTTTAGAACTTAGACACTAACCCTAAACTAAATCAGATTGACAATATCATGGAAGAAAATAGAGAAGGCAATAACATAAATCATGATTTTATAAAAAATAGAGCCTGTTAGACTAACTGCATTTTTTTCTAATTTAAAAACTTCTGTTTTAAGTGCAATGAAATGAAACTAATCTGTCTTGATTAAGTAAAGCTTTTGATATAATTTTGTTTCAAAAAAACCTTTTATTTTTGCATTTGGTTATTTTATATATATATTTAATGTAGCAATAAGAATTACTGTAAGAATCTCAAAGTTGATAGAGAGATGGGTAAAATGGAGACTGGTAAATTGAAAATTATTGGGATGGAAAGAGTTTTCTAATAATATTTGTCAGGTATCAGACCAGGAACGATATGTTTAATGAGTCCTGTAGCAACCAAGGGAGAAGAATTAAAGAGTGCTGAATAATGTGAAGTTGAAAGGTTTCAACATTACTGAAGAAGACCAGATCATCATACCAAACAAATTGGGACAACCTTGAAAACTCAAATAATTAAACTGAAATGAAATTGAATAGTAAGATCTCTGGCTTCAAACAATGGACTCTTCATCTGGAGAAAGCGAGGAAAATAGTGGGGATCAAAGAGTGTTGCATGATTTTGTGATGACTGTAAACTGCCAGCATAATTAAAAAATGCTAATAGACTTCTGGGATGTGCAGGGTTTTTTGTAAAGAAATAATCATTACACAAGGCATTGATAAGGCCTCACAGACCAGGTTGTATTCTGCTCTCAGAATCTCTTTCCAGAAGATATGACTTTTAACTGGAACAAGTGCAGAGAAGACTACTGAAATGGGTGAGGGTATATCAAGTGTATTTTAGGAGAAAAAAACCTAGGATTTTTCTTTAGCCTAGAACAATAAAAGATGAAAGAGAATATTGACAGTGGGATGTTCTCAGTGATTTTAAATATTCCTTGGCAGTTAGTGCATCATCAAAGTCTGCGGTTCCACGTAAAACTTGAATTGTGTGAAATTGCAGACAGTGATTAGGAGTGCTAAGTTTTGTGTCTCCTGCAGATTTTTCAGTGACTGGTGCTTAGACTTACGTATCAGTTGTCTGTCTCACTGCCTGCCTAGAACTGTAGGAGTGTTTGACTGACAGCCCTTGCTGTCTCTTATTCTGTCTCTTCCGTGGACCCACCAATGACCGGCAATTATTCAAGTTTAAACAGGAAGAGATGACACCTTCTATACTAAGAGGTCATTGCATAAACAGCTTTTATTCTGTAGTATGTATTTCTGTATTTTCAGAAGTAACCCAAACAAAATGCATTAAAGAATTATAGTTCCTTGGGAAAATATAGACACTATCTCATAAGGCAATAGGAAATTAAAGTCAATATAATTTTTAGTTATTATAAGGTAAGCTTGAGGACCTGTGAATTTGATATGTCTCTGAAGAAACATAACCATATTTTATGCTTGGAGAGAAAAAAAAAGAACTGGCTATATAACCCTAAAATTTTCACTTCTATTTGTCATTATGTTTTCCCAGCTTGTTAATATAGGATGCTAGTTAGTCCTGTGCTCTGTAAACTGTTCAATGTAAAGCTTGCCTCCTCTAACATGTCTTGTAGATTTTTTCACTCTTAGCTGCCACAATTAAGATAAAATGACCCCCATTATTCTATGCAAGTAGTGTTAGTGCAAAATTCAAAGAACTTTTATATGCTCAAATGCCAAATATATTTGGTTTTTTAACCATATTTTTTCATTACATACTGACCTTTTTTTGACCCAAAACCTTAGTAAAGAACCAAACATAAAACCTGGATTTAATACATTGTTTTCTGCAGGAGTAAAATAGAGGGGTGATGAAATGAGTTCACCTTACTTTCTTGTCTGTTCAAACCCCTTGCTTGAATTCCAGAGAACTAATTTTCAAAACCATTTTTATGAATTTTTTGGTAGAGATTGCTCCATATGAGCACAGTTTTGGAAATTATGTTTTAATGTGCCTGGTGGAAAACCTATGATATTTCTAGCAGTATCTGTTCTTGTCTATGTAATAAATCATAGTACGTTTTCAGTAGTTAGATCCCCACTCTAGATTTATTTTGTTTGGAAAACAAATATATTGCTTTTCTAAGTATTCAGATTAACTATAATGGTGTCACATTTTCCATCAAACTTGTTAGACAGTAGTTTATATAAAGAGTAATAAACATTTGTATCTTCTTTTAGTAGCTGCTTGTTTTTTCACAAGGAATGATTTCAATTCTGTAGCAAGTTCTATAGCCCTCATGATCTGCATGCCCAAGTCCAGCTCACTGTCAAGGAACTAGTTGAATGCCCATATATTCTGAGAATTTTTGCTGATATCTGTCTATACCCAGGGGACAGACCTCCATTGGTCCTCTTCTAGTCAAGGTCTTTTCTTTCCTTGCCTTTCTAGATTTCAGGTGTATCCTGGTTCTCTCCAATTGCTGTCTGGCCACACAACAAACAAACAAACATTCAAACACCACCACCACCCCACCACCCTCCCCCGCATACCAGAGTTTAGCCCTGGATCAAGAAAAATCTGCATTGGGGGATCATTTCTGCAGAATGACTGAAGCTGGCCACTCAAACTGGCTAGAAGAAACTTCCTATTTCTGTCCATCTTTTCCAGCTGTTATTTGTTCTGTGGTATTACAGTGATCCAAATCAACCTCTGTTGTTACTCTTTTCTTTTCAGAGTTAGTGAGTAGGGTTTTGCATTATACAAGCCTGAGAAATGTGAATTAAGAAAAAAAAAACGTGGAAGGCTTCACTGGGGTGATTGGGCAGGAAAAACATTTTCTATACAGAGAAAAGCTGACTTAAAATGAGAGGTGGTGCATAATATAAAGGAACATTTTATGTCTTCTTACTCAAAGATTTATTGTATCTATTCAGCTTGAATTTATATGAATCCTTTGATAAGTATATTGCATGACAGTACAGTGTTATGTGAATGTGAAAATAACCACTGGGCTATTTCATTTGCCTATGAGTATCCTTACTGTGTTCCTCTTCAAGTATGTTTACATGTTATGTATAACATAATTATCTTTCAGTTAGACACATTACTTGTTTGTTATATCTTCTGACCAAAGTGATTAACTGGAGTTAAAGGTTTTGCACATCTTTCCAGCTAGGAGGAAAAACTGTTAATGGAGTTCATGTTTTTAATGCAATTTTGTTTATTTACAAGAAAGTGTGAAGTCCTGCTTTCCTAAACACGAGGGGAATTCAACAACTAGAAACAGCTTCTACTCACGACACCTGCTTTTTTAGCCTTCACTCTGCACTAAAAGCCTAATTTCAAGCTTTCTCCTAGAACATATAGGCCAGAGTTTTTGTCCTTTTCTAGAAGTTGATTATCTCCTTCAAAAACTGTCCTGCCTCATTCACACACAAACACAAAACATGCTCTGCCCAAAACGATACTCAGAAAAGCTGTTACTTCCACAGAGATCATACAGTTTCTTAGAAGGAAATACCTTAAAAATGAGTTTTTCTAAGTCTTGATCCAACCTATTACCTCATCTTTAACATCACTGTGAGTTAAAAAGATTATTAAAACTATTGAACATAATAGCAACTGAAGAAAACAGCATGTGGATATGTATATATATGTGTTTTTTTCTTGATTATTTTAAGCCTTTTAGGACTTGTCATTGTAGGACACAGTGTAACTGCAGGTATAGAATATTACGACTGAAAAAGTTTTTGTTACTTTTGAATGGATTTTTTTTTCTCGGACATGTATGATAAAGGGTCATACACAAATTCCCTTTTTTATCAGTCACAATGTCTCACTAAATTACTGGAACATGGATTCTTCAGTGAATAAAGAAGTGTCTTTCAAGCATTGTTAATACTAATTAAAAGAAAACACTTGATTTTTAAAACTATTGTGACTCTTAAGGGCTTACTGTCAAATGCATATTGAAGTTACAGAAATCTTATGCTATGCTGACACCTCTTTTTTAACAACATTAACAATATTGTTCATTTGATATGGGAATCACGTTTACAAAGCTGTTTATTTCAGCTGTCCAGATTTTCAGATTAATTTCAGGCATTCAAGATTCAGATGTTTGAAAGTATTAATTTCACAATTTAATTTTTGTCTTGTCACATTCACTGTCTGCATGCTAGTAGTTTTAGAAGAATTTTATTAAGAGGCTGTGAAACTACACACAGAAGTGAATTAAAGGAAAAATTAGATGAGACCCACAAAGTATGAAATCAGTTGTGCAGAGTTCTACTGATAGCATTGAAGCTGGCACCTTTCCCTGAAACTTCTTGAATTTCAAAAGCATAAGAAATAATGCTGACAATATCAACTCTCAGAAGGCATGAACAATCAGATGCCTGTCATCTAATATTTACATCCACAATGTGTGAAATAAAATTTGTTGAATTAATCTGTTCCTGAAAAATTGGAATTTTTTTAATGGTTTGGTCAGCTAGTGTGTACTACCAGATCTAGATCTTTCCTCTGTCAGTTAATACTATAAACGGTTGGACTTGATGATCTTAAGGGGCTTTTCCAGCCTAAATGATTCTATCATTTTATGATTCTATGTGGGAACAGATGAATTAAAGATAAATCCCTTGGACACGGTGGGTGGTTGGGGCAGGCTGAATAAAACTAGAGGATCTTATTAGGGGCATTTCTAGAACTGTGCCATGGCTAATGAAGATTTTCTGGAGTTTGCAGGGCTGAGGATGTGAAACTCTCTTCTTGAACAAATTAGGTGTTTTCTTCCACTTTGCTCATGTCAGTGGTTTCCTACTCTCTCTGCCATTTAGACTATTTTATACCATGATCGAAAATCTTGATGAAACTCCTTTCCTTGCCTTCTTCTTTTGTGCACTGTTGAAAACAAGGAAGGAATGTACATAAACATCTATATACTTATACCTATGAGCTTTTATGGGCTCCACAGTGTAATGGTCTTCTTTGTATAGTCTGGAGTGTACCATAATTATTACTCAAAAGTCACATTGCTCTTGGACTTACAGAGAGATTTTGTCCAATGTCCTATGCCTTATTCTCTTTCTCTATATGAGCAGAGAAGAAAAAAAAAAATTTTTGCATATTCAGGTAAATTTAAAAGCTACAAAAATGAGGTAAAAGGAAACTTTCACATACCACCTACTTTTCTACAAGTGAAAATATTTAAACACAAATATATGACTTTTTATCTTGAGTTCTGAACTGTTCTGCAACAAATACTTAAGTAATTTCAGCCTTCACAGCCTGAAATTGTACTGAGGCAATGTGTTCAGGAAGCTGTCGATGTAAATATGTTCACAAAGCAGGTGTGGATGCAGATAGTAATAATATGTCACATGAAAGAACTGGAAAGTGAAAGCTTAGTCCAAGATAATTTCCTAACTCTGCTTTCAAAATGTAATGTTTAAATGCGGAAATGTGAAATCACAATTCAGTTAGAAATGGTTGAAGTTTTGAATTGTATATTTAAATAACCTTTACTATATTTCCATGGTGTTTGTTATAGTAAAAAAACCAGGTTCAGGTGACAGAAGTAGATTGTCTATGATATTTTTCATGTTATAAACTTAACCTGTTGTGATGATCTGAAAAGGAGTAGTTAAATGATCAGACGCATGTGATTCCTTTGATTTACACTGTTAGAAAGCAGTTTACATGACATGCTGGTTTTATTCAGGTCTCACAACAACTTGTAAGAGATAAGAAGGTTGTCAGAAAGATATTATTGGATGCTCAGGGACTGCTTTTGAAGTTACTCTGAGCTGACAACTAATGAGAAGCTTTTTTTGATAACTTACCCTTCAGTGTAGATAGATATTACAGTTATTTTTTGGTTTGTTTGCAAACTGATGGATTAAGTATGGCTTTGTTTGCTGTCTGTAATATAAAATCTACCCTACCACCAAACAGATAGTTTGTTAATTCCCCTTTTCTGTTTTGTGGTTTTGGTTTGGTTTTTTTCCGGTGAGTATCTTCTTTACTGTGTGTTAGATCTAAACAGCAATGTTTTGGCATATTGAAGATGACAGGAAGTCTGAATTCAAAACTGAAGTGTTAGTGTGATTGCAGTGAATACGTTTGGCATGACAGCAAGAAATATTTTTTTCCCAAAATGGTAAATACATTTTATAAGATAAGCATACTCTTGTATGTGAGGAGCCCATAACGTTATGAAGAGGTTAGTTATAAGTATTTCTCTTGACAGAGGTTACTTGGGATGTATTTGACCGAAGTTACATAAAGAAGCAGCAGCTGGTTTTGCCTCCAGATGTACTTTTTAGTAATCCTTGAATTTTTTTTTTACCTCCTAAACATGGTAGTTAAGATACTTTTGATTCCCACGATAAAATGGTAAAATAAGACTGTTGGGAGCTAAAGGCACTGTGACGTGGAAAGAGCTATTTTTAAAGTCTTAGCATTGGCATTCCGAAAACATATAGGAGATAAGGAGGTCAAGGAAACTGTAAGTAAAGGAAACATGGAATAATACAAATAGCTTCAGTTTCAATGTTCTCACCTGTTATCTTCAGAAGGATTAATTGTTCAAGAATTTTCTTTTCTCATGCAAATGAGTAAATGTATTTATTAATGCAGTATCAACCATGCAGAGTTTAATTAAAAAACAGGCCTTAAACTTTGTACCTGAAACTTAGACCTGGCTAAATGATTCCAAAAGACTAGTTCTGATAGAGCCAGTCCTACTTAGGCAGTTTTGCCACAAACAGGGGAAGATGGAATGTGAGTTCTTATTGTTCTGGTCTGACAAAGAGTGTGAGAACTCTCAAAATGAAATTTATTAGACACCATATCCGTTTTCAGTAAAAGCTCCTGGACTGAACCATGATGGAGCTAGTGCTCGTGTGAAATTGTCTCCTTTGTACCATGAAATTGGTACATCAGGATATTTCATCAGTTTGGTAATACATGATAATAATCCATTACTTCAACATTAGTGGAGCTAATGAGCCTTTGGAATAAGCTGAGGACTTAGGTTCTGACCTATCAACAAGGATTTCCATAAACTTCACTGGTCACTGAACCAAACTATCATGAGTATGATGGTACAATCTTAGGTTATTTCTGAACTTTGAAATAGGTGCTTGCCACAGTATATCCTGGGACACTGAGGGACCTGGCTTTACAGGGAATGCTTTCCAGCCTTCCTCTTTAGGTGCCTTTCCCTCTGAAGGAGAATGGAAGTTGAGAGAGGAAATGGTATATGTCATCATACTTTCTCCCTAACATGGAGTCTGGAAGTAGCTAAGAATTATCTAGTGCTGAGGAGCTGGAAGCTATTCTTGTTTCACATAAAATTTAAACCACACCTTGGTCACAGCCTCACTGTGGTTACTGGATAGGCCTTAGAACTTAAGTTTAGTGATTAGAAATTGAAGGATTGAGTATTACTGTCACAGGCCTGAAATTTCTCTCTTGTAGTTTTATTTGAGGGCATACTCCGCTGGCAGACAAAATACTTCTAAATAGTGATGAGAGTAACTACAATGCTTAAAAGTTTGAAATTAAGAAAAGATCAAATGTTGATTATACAATGCATAAGAAATCCTTATGCAATGAAAAGTATCCTTACAGGAAACCACTGAGGCTAAGAAATTATTCATATCAAGAATCAAAACTTGAATTGTTGGTTAAATAAAATTTTGAAAATTTGAAAGGTACATACATCGTGCTTATAAGCTTCATTTATTAGTGTTGGAGAGAAACATACTTTTAACAGGCATTTCTTGCTCATTCTTCTGAAGTATCAGTATTAGCCAGTATGAGACATGAGATAGTTTGCTGCTCTGACTCAGAATGGCAGATTTACATTTCTCTTTTTTAAACCTGCTAGTTATTATCACTTTCTCTTTTTCCATTTTTTCCACTGACTCCTTCCTCTTCGCAGAGCTCATGTGCACAAATAAGTCTTTGGGGTTACAGTGTGTGCCAAACTCCATAACCATTCTGCCTCTATCTGAAATGGAGACATGGCCTCTGGTTTTAGAAAGTAAATTCATTCTCTGAAATGATAGGTCAATACTTATCATTCTTTGACTGCCAGACAAGTTCACTGTTCATGTGATGATGAACTACGAACATCAATTGACTTTACACAGATGTCTATTGAAGCTTGAACTAGTGGCTCAGTTATAAAAAAACAAGCTTCTGTCTCCAGTTCCCAGAGAATTGCCCTAATATCATGTCCCCTAATTCTCCATTGAAATTCCAGACCTTGCGTATTATATGAGATAATTTTCAATTATTAAAATGGAATAGAATGGTTTTTTACACTGGAAACTGTTGGTATCTAAATATTAAAAATCTTATTTTTTTCTCTTCAGGTATTCTCAAGAAGACATCTTCTGTTATAATGATAATGCCATGAGAGATAAAACCAGAAACATCAATCTTAACAGAGTATTAAGTCTGAAGTTTGATTATGATCACTTAAATCTCAATATGTTTAATTATTTTTAGTGTTCATTATTCTATGAGAATATCCATCTTGAATGCTTGTCTGGTGTGATTAGATGAAGTTGTTATAAGTTTTAATTGATCTTTCTGAATTTCATATTATAGGAACAAAGCTGTAAGTACTGTAGCAGCCACTGAATGGTCTATCAAATATTTCCCAGCCACTGAATGGTCTATCAAATAATGAACATTTGTTACTCTTTTTAAAAATTGATTAAGAGGATTTTGAGTAATTACCCGCTTAAAACTTTGTTGGATTCCTGCAGAAATTTGGATAACTGTGGGGCCTCTGAGGTATTGTTAGGCATAACTAATACTTAGTGGTGGTATGGGAAATAATAAAAAAGAATATTGTCATACGTTTTCCACAGTGTTCCAGCAATGTCTATGCACCCTGTTCTCAAGTAAAATTGATTAAGAGGATTTTGAGTAATTACCCGCTTAAAACTTTGTTGGATTCCTGCAGAAATTTGGATAACTGTGGGGCCTCTGAGGTATTGTTAGGCATAACTAATACTTAGTGGTGGTATGGGAAATAATAAAAAAGAATATTGTCATACGTTTTCCACAGTGTTCCAGCAATGTCTATGCACCCTGTTCTCAAGTTTACTTTCCACAGCCCATTTGACAGCTATTAATATAAATCTTTATCAGATTCCATTTTTCTTCTTATTTATTATTCCACTTCTTGGATTGATTTTACATTTCATATAAATATATGTTCACATTAGCCTTTATAGTACATTTCAATCCCAACTGAGCTTACAAGCAGCCTGGAAGCTTATTGCAGTAGGGTGACAAGTAAGACTTCATTGATACATAAAACATACTCCCAAAAGAGAAAATTTGTGAAAAAATTGTAGTGACAAGCTTTTGTTTTTAGCTTGTTACACAGCAAAATTAATTTTCTGCCCCAATGCTGAGACAATACAGACAGTGCTAATGTACTGGTTTGGGCAAATGCCTCAGCTTAGTCCAAAGAGAGATTCATGCAGAAAAATCTATCACTGACACACCCGCTTATTTCACTGCATCTTCCAGACAGCAAATTAAGTTACTGAAGTAACATTACAACAACGTAAAAATTGATATAGCTATGCAAAAATTTTAGTAACTTTTTAATAAAATACACCAATATTGAAAATATTTGTATAATTGTTTAAAAAATAGATCATAGATTGCATTTTTCTGCATTACATAGCACTATTTTGGTAGCTAAGCAGACAGAGGGATAACTTGGGTGATTAAAGCCCAAGTGTAGTGCTACTACTTTGGGACTCAGTCCATGGTAGCCTGTCTGATTTTTTTTCCCTCTACTCTATGGCAAACACACCACGTTACAGTGATTGCTAAGGAAATAGGTCTGTGGAAGAAAAAGCACAAGGAATTTCTTCATTGCATGATCGTTGTCTACTGAGGCTTCTAAAAAATTGAGATTCCCATTGTATTAGTGAAGTCTACACTTTAGCTGTGTGTCTTATCAAGCTCTACTGTGCAAAAACACTCTGGAATATTTTAGCTTAGCTGATCAGTGTATCTACAAATTCAGTCAACTCAAATTTATGAGTGATAGTGTATTTAGTCTCCTATGTATTGCCGTTGAACTATTTTTTCAAAGAATAATTTTTAACCCGTTTCTTCCCAGTCTGACTATACTGCAACTTACTCAGTCTATAGTTTGATTAGGAGATATTCATAAAACTAGTATCTGTGAAGCTTCTGCACTTGATGATGTTAGCAATGCCTGAATTTAGAACAACTCTATCAACAAATTCTCTTGCATTTTCATCTATTTTTGAGGAGTTCAGCTCTCAGTATTAAGTTTCTGTATCAAAACCTATCTAGGATATCCCAGTATTCAAATAAAAATCCCAATTTCTTAGCTATCATTGGTTCTTTACTTCCATCCTGAGACCTTTTTTATCTGTTCATTAGAATCTGTACTGTAGCAGTGAGCTTTTCTACTGGTTTCAATGATCCTGCCTTGCTAGTCAGAGGTCTTTACCATCATCATTAACTTTATTTTGAAGATTACTTTAACAAAAAGAACACCCTCCATTTAATTTGCATGGATTTGCAGAGTTTATATTGTTACAATTTAATGACTTCTAGATGTTTGTATTTGAGAAAAATTAATTAAATGGATAATGACCAGATCTTAGTGGTCGGTCTCTGCGTTTGAAAGTTATTTTCTTTTCCCTTTAAAGACTGCATAGGGATGATTGCATTAATAGGGCTACCCCAAACTCTACAACCCTATTAACAAACAAAAATACATAGGACCTGAGAACTAAGAACACGACTATAAATTAGGCATAAAACCATATGTCCACATAAACCAGCTGTGAGTACTGACATGACCAACTAGTCCAATATAGGACTTACTTAGGCACAAAACAATGTAAACCAAACCAAAGGCAGTTGCTTATTTTACCTACATTAACTTCCTTTCTTCTCCTATTATATAGTTTTATTTCATATGACCTGGGAACCAAGTAGGTGTTTTTTAAGCTTGTAATCTTACCTTTGTATTTGACATTGGTTTTAGTCCATTTAATTTTTATGTCCAGCTTAGTGATATTACTTATTTATCTATGCTATTTAACTGTGAATGAATATAGCTATGGCCAACAAAGTGTTTAAAAAGAAGAAAAAAAATCATATGTATAAGTGTGATTTCTCAAGTTTTCTGTGCAAAATTTATTGCCATTTATTCTTCTGGTCCATGTGAAAACAAAACAGCATTCCTAGTGAATCTAGGAACTGTCTTAAACACAAACATCTTAGAAGTATCAACGAAAAATCTTATTAATTAAATGTATAAAGATACATATGTAGAATGAATATCAAAACTATAACTTACAGACAGGTACAACATGATGTGTTTACCTCCTTGGTATATTTTTTTCAAGGACAGTTTACAAATCCAATGACCTGATCTCATTTCATCTAGTAAAAACTATATTATAAAAACCTGTTTGTTTCAAATTCAGTTTGCAACACACTGAAGGACACAGTTCATCTTTCACTGATAAATTGAATAGAAAAGACAAAGAACTGGGCAATGATCCTGTGAAATACACTCTGACTTGCTGTACTGTATGATACTGGATTTTGTATAATGTAATTCTTGAGGTTTGCAGAGATAATAAAGCATAGTGCTAGCAACTGTTTTGCTGTTAGTTATTTTACTTAAGTTCAGTTTACTTTCCACAAATTTGTCTTTGGTTACTTTCAAAGAAAATCCAAAATCAACCAGAACTGTCATTGCCATAGTCTACTGTTGTTATTTATCTGAGCCTCTGTGGTAGTTTTTCCTTTCCCATAATTTTCAGAAGAGATTCATCTAGCCTGAAAAAAAGTTCTTGAGTCAGTATGCTGGATGGTTCAAATTTAAAGAGTTGCTGTGGCAGATTGGTAGCATACTAAATAATCTTAGTAAACATGATCCCCATTTTTTATGGGGAGAAGTTTAATTTTGAGCTAAAAGTGCAAGAGTTAGCTGTTTTCTTAATGGCTTATGCTTTTGAAAGGAGCTGATGAGGAACAATTTTTAAGTTTGCTACACAAATTCAAAATATTGTTATTATTAATATATATTCAAAATATTATTGTCTTATCTTCGGTTCATTGTTTATTCATGTCTGTATGTCAGGATTTTATATTGGCAACCGCTGCCACAATATCTGCAGTATGTTCAGACCTTAAGTACATATATTTTAAAAAGAATATTTTACTGTTTTCCAGAAAGACTATAGATATGCCTAGAAAGTAGATCCACAAAATGCAAGAAGGATTCTAGGATCTTTGGAAAAGAATTTAGAATTGTTTCTTTGTTGTTTCAAGTATTAAAGAGCACTATTCAAGTATAAAAATGCACTAATACAATATAAACAAAGCTATCATGTTTCATAGTGGCAACTCTGATGTGTATATCAGTTACACAGAAAAAAGAATGTAAAATGGCATATCTTATAATATTTTATGCTTTTTAAATACATACATGACATATATTACCTTATAATAATAAGCATAAACTTTAATTTTCCTCCTTAAATTTATCTAGACTCTCAATAATATGGACTCTGTTAACAAGAAATTAAAAACCTTTAAAATTATACATATTCAGCATTACAGCGCATTTGAATATAAATTTTCAAGATAAATTTAGCATTGAAACAAAAGAAATATAATTAAAGAACATAAAATATATTATGCCAAAGAGAAAAAGACCCACACTCTGACGTTTAAAGTAGGGTTGCTAGTCATGGTTTTAATTACCAAATAATCAATAATTAGAAAATAATCCTTTCCCAACTCATTCAGTTGCTAAGTAAGAATAACACATTTTTCTATAAGAAATTTCACTTGAATTTAGGCAAATGACCATTGGGTTTACCCACATTACAGAAACTTTTTTGTATTTTAAATTTCAAAGGCAATTTTGCCTCTTACTTTTCTAACCCAACAAAATAAAGCCTTGGGTATTGCAGTACGTTTTAATATTTTCCATCCAGATTTCACCAAAACTACTCCTTCCTTCCAGGGACTTATTCTATCTTGCTGAAATTAATGCAGTTTGGAAAAAGGTTTTCTTGAAAGATCAAATAAATGCTTAATAAAGCAACCAGAACTACATGGAGAAGGGTTTCTAAATTCAATGTCTTTGGTCAATTTAGAACCAATGTCTTGGTTCTAAATTCAGTGTTTGGTCAACAGTTGGCCCCTTTGAAGTGCCATATTTTTATATACCTAAGTAGATTTGTTATGGGTACCAAATTCAGAAAGATCTGTTGAATTAGCTGATTGATATGAGTGTAAAAGCAACCAGAACTACATGGAGAAGGGTTTCTAAATTCAATGTCTTTGGTCAATTTAGAACCAATGTCTTGGTTCTAAATTCAGTGTTTGGTCAACAGTTGGCCCCTTTGAAGTGCCATATTTTTATATACCTAAGTAGATTTGTTATGGGTACCAAATTCAGAAAGATCTGTTGAATTAGCTGATTGATATGAGTGTACTCAGTTACCATAACACTAACATTGTATCCAATATCTGAAAAAAACTTCTGTTTGGTCTGGCATGGCATTTTGCACAGAAATCCAAATGACTATAGCTAGATAAATTATCACAGGTAAATGAATATACCACAAAGAAGCAAATGAATAATTTCAATATTTAAGTTTCTGTTGAATTTGTTGGCAACATATGATCTCCGAAGAAATCAGCGAAGGTCATATGGACATATTGACTGAAAGTCATCTAAAGACTCCTTTCCAACTGTGAAATGCCATTTTCAGTGTCACCATCAATGTAGCAGTTGTGTTCAATGACTCATTTCACAGACACCCATGTCAGATGCCACAAGCAACTGTAATCTCCTCCTAAAGCAGGGTTTATTTTTAACTTTTTGAGACTAACATTGTCTAATCAACTCAACTTGCTTAATAGTCTTGAGTGTTACATCTGCACCAAACATTTTGCTTGTATATGTTTTGATATATTTAATATAATATTAAGAAGTTATGCAAGCAGACTTCTATTGATTTATTTTTTGCAAATGTATTTGTGTCTTCACTCCACCTCAGTTTGCGTAAGTCATGCCAATCTCCACATTTATCCTAGAAAACTAGCAGGGTCATAGTATGGCCTTGAGCATTGACACAGCACTGCTAAGTACACAGATAGCACAGTCCCTGGTATGATTTTGTCCGGGGCTTATTTGCCTAGAAAATGCTCATCCATGATTCAGGGTAAGCAACTACCGAGACTGTTCACAGTATACAATTTAAAGGCAACCACCCTGTTTTGTACATCAAAGCATCTAGCTGTACAGAAATTCTCTCTTCCACACTACTATGTGCCGGGCTCAGAGAATGACTCCCGCCCTGTTTTGGTTTTAGGTATAGATATAGTTCATGCAAACATCTATTAGTCACACTGTAGATTATCAGTTCTGAAAATTATGTGCTAGTCTTGAGTTTTGACTTACTTCAAATAACATTCATTTTCATAAGGGGAGGATTTTAACTTTTCTGTGGTAGCCCAATCTGTTTGTTCCAAAATCTGACCTTGACATTTACAATAATATCCTGGCTATTTTATTTCATAGTTTACTCTTGAAACAGAGAGGACACCACCTTCACAGTGTTTGGTATCAGCCAGCAGATGGTGCAGTATTCCCTTCCATTTCTGAGGCTCTGTCAATGTCTGGAATTGGTTCATTTTAGTATTTGATTCACCTCTCTGCAGTTTACCTTTAGGGACATTTCAGCATTGCTAGCACATTGTGTCAGGTATTTCATTCCACCAGACCATGACTGAAAAGTGTGAAGTAACTTCAGAGCCATGTTCCAGGACTCTTGGAGGCCATGGGACAAAGGATTTCTGGTGGTTGACCTCTTCTTCTTAGACAGTCCTCTGCTCCAAAACTGCTCTTGGTCATGCTCCTTCTCAGACACACTTACAGGCAGTGAGAATGTTTTGGTTTTCCTCTGTATTATTCCTGAAGTTAGTGAAGATTCACACATTGTGGCCCCGCTTTCTCCAACTTGTTTCAGGAAGATTTGATTGCAGAACTTCTTTGTTGGTAAGATGCAAGAGTTCCTGGCCTAGATATAGAGCATTCATGGTACCTGTCCCAATACATTCTAGTATCTTTCTGGATTCTGGATGGTTATCTGGAAACGTTCAGACATTGCTCTTTCCTGGGGAGGAATGTCATTTTCATACATGGGAAATTGAACCAAATGAGCCTATTGGGCCAGTGGAACAGATTCCCAAATGGATGTACTACTAAATCACTTTAAAAGTTGGGGGAGTTGTCAGTCAAAAGACAATCAGTTATGCAATTACTTTGTCCACGTAAACCACAGACCCTTTACAGCTTCTTGGTCATTCTGAAAATCCCTTGGTCTTAAACATTAGTAAGGGTTTAACCAAAGTTTCCCCATTTAAGAGATCCCGTTAATGAGTACAGAGCTTAATCTAGTTCCTGTGGCTCTGAAGAAGCCACAAGGTAGGTCAGACACTTTTTATGTATGCTTGACTTCACCTTGCTGGAAATGTGTTTTCTAGTGTCTATAATCTATTCCAGGAGAGTGAAGAATTCAGATGTTAAAGAGGCATACACATCTTAAAGTATTCCAGTTACTGGAGTAACCTTATCCACCCTCACGAAAAACAAGTGGTTTTGTACATTTCACCATATATAATATCCTAAATAATATTAAATATTACTGTGATGCCTTTTTACATGAAATACCATTAAAATACATATACTGAGCAAAATGTGCTGGGTCCAAACTAAACGTTTCTTGAACTCAGTTGAAATTTGGTTTGTTACTTAGTTATATTAGCTCTAGAGATACACAATTAGAAGTCCTGAGTAATTGGGTCACCTTTACATATATTTGTTCTTTTCTTAAGAAAAGTTCAGTTAGGAGCCCTGTGCTAGAGCTTCTAGGAAGTAGAGGAATGTCCAGTAGTTTGTGCATCTTACTTGCATTTGTGATGTGATTTTTAGAATGGAATAGTTTAAGTCTGGCAAGAGATTGAGTAGATGTCAGTGTTTTGATTTTTAAACTGATATTGTTGTGTTGATTTCCTTTTAGAAGCCAGTTCAGCAAATGTGCTGTAATGACTTGTTACAGTAATGACTTTCTTTGCCATATTTTATGTAGCACAATTTGCTGTGACAAATTATTCCCTCACCTGAACCCATACTATAAATCGTTTAGATTTTACTATATGCATTTAAAATATTATAGATCTCAGTTTCTGTGTGTCCATTGGATTAATTGTGGAAGGGGTATAACCAAAGTAGCAAACTTAAATTAATCCAAAATTAAGTGAAGTTACCCACCAACCTTCTATGAGGAGTACTCCTCTTTGTGACAGCTCAGATAATTCTGTTCAGTTAGCAGAAACTTTTATTTAGCTCCAGTCAAGAACTCCTAAGTAGGCCAATGTGGCACATTGCAGCACCAATGTGGCATTAGTAGAACCAGAATGAGTCACCAGAGGATGACCTGACCTTCTGTGGCAAACACCTTCCCCCTGGAATGCTCCCCTCAGAGTGGAGAACATACAAGGTAGGGCTCATTCCACTGACAGAGCAAGCAGAGAGCAAGTCTCATAAGAGGAACTCCGAACCTAGAGACAGAGAACTGTTCTTGCTGTTCTCACTTTCCTCCCAAATAAGCCTTATTTTTTATATGAACTTAATGAACTTCTCCCCTGAAGCTCTTGGAGAAGATTGTGTTACTAGAGTCCATAAAAATCTTTATCATCTTCCTTGGCTGACAATGTACGTATCACTTTAAGTCTTCTTACAAAATGGTATTCCTCAATTCAGAATGTTTTATGGCTTCCGGAAGATACAAGATGGTAGCAGTTAGAAAAGAGTATCACAAAAATTAGATTTTAAAAAGTGTTCATTTTTTTCATGGCTTTAAAAACTTTTATTCAAGAAAGTACCCATATTAGAAAGTAATCTTTCTTAATACTGCCTGTGTTGTTGATCTTTGCCTCAGGCTGGGCTTTTTACAAATCAGAGCAGACTGTTAACTGTGAGTCTTTGAAATAAGAACCACCTTTCCTATATGTTTGCATAGTTATCAACATGATTTGGCCTTAATATTAATCAATACAGTTACCAGAAGCTGCAGCATTATAAGTTGCAAAAATAACTTATAGTTTTTACTTTTTTATCTTGCATTCTATCTTTACCACATTGGTAAATCATTTCATTTTGTCAGCCAATTTCAATTCTTTGCAATATTCCATAATTTCTATCATCCTGAGTAATACTTTTAATTTAAAATTGTTGTGGCCTGTGATAATATATTAAGCAGCATCATTTCTGCTAATCCCCAGGGCACTCCACCATTAGCCTTTTTGCTTCTTCTACTGTAACCAGCTTTTAATTCATGAAAGGACTTCATTTTGCCTCCTGTGGCTACTAACTTAATAATCTCCTGAAAAGGACTCTATTGAAAGCTTTTTGAAATCCTAATTCAATATCTACAGAGCCAGATATCCTTTATCTATTATTTTGTTAACTCTTAAAACCGTGCCTTAGATTGCTTTCAACAAGCTGAATCTGCAGAGTACAGTCTACAGATTTCTGCTCTATGTCTAGCAAGCCTGTTTCATAAGAGCAAAAGACATATAAAACCTTTAATTTAGTGTTGTAAACCAGCTTCTCAGTTCTTGCCAAACTTATGAGACAACCACTTAAGTCACTGGGCTCTTGTGCATGTAGGATTCTGATTACACTTCTGAGAAGTATAGATTCTTTTTAAAAACTCAACCTGAAAAGTAGGTTGTTCTCATTAAGAGAATTATCCAAATGCTGTGTGAAATCAATAAGATTAACTGTATAATAAGGAATGAATAGACTGTGGACTGTCTTCCTTCCTGTTTTGTACAGTTTTCCTTGCTTAATAATAATGTTATCCACAAATATACAGTTACATCTTTGGAGATTAATAAAATGTGAGGGAAGAATTTTTCCAATAGTGGTGGTATAGGAGTAAAACCTAAAAACTTGCAGATTGGAACAGGTGTATGATAGGTATGATATTTTTTTCTCTGACAATGTTCAGAAATCCCCCAATGTATTTTTGGAATTTCTGAGCAAGAGTATAACATGTCTGTTCCTGTAGGGAACTATCAGTAACCCCTTTACTTTGCTCAGAATAGAGGAATAAAAGGAAAGGCTTAAAAAAAGAAATAGCTTAATCACATTTATATACAGAAACACATTTGCTGCACATTTGCTTTTGTTGCAAAATGCAACTATTCCCTGGTTGAATCAATTTTGAAATTGCATAACGTCTCTAAAGTAAGATATTAATGTAGACTCACCTTAAATCATTTGAAGAAATATCTCTTCTTCTTTTCTGTTGGGGAGAGTGAACACAGTACCACTTTTTTATTCTATTTTTTATGGCCATTCTGCCCACTTTCCTGCCTAGAGATAAATGTCAGGAGTCAGAAGATGATAGGAGCAGTCTCTTAGAATGCTCTTAATGTAGAAACATCACTATTCTAATTTGCCTTTGAGCCATTTGGTTTCGTCATTTTTATTATATTTTAAAAAATATTGTGTGTGAAAATGCAAATGATAATGTTTAATGACATGTTTTATAAGCTTCCACAATTTCTAAAGCCATAAACCTGCCAGTTTTTCACTATGTGTATGTCTGAAACTTATGGCAAAATTGGATGGATGGACAATTCCAGTTGTGCATTACATTGTAGAAGTTTTTCTGATATTTTATGCTATGGTTTAATTATTAAAACAAAAGAAATCTTCAGATAGTTGTTTTCAATTTTTCCCACAGACACTTTTTTCTATGTGCCTTTGTCCCAATGTACCTGTTTATCTCTGTTTAATTTTTCTGGTTTGCGTTATTTTTATTAAAACTAAAGAATTTCAAGTTAATTTGACAGACAGCTTTGCATGAATAATTGGCAAAGAGAAAGGAAATGAATGCCAAAAAATAAGAAAACAATCACTTGGCCACTAGCTTTCTTAATGGGATAGAATCAGTTGACACTCTCTCCTGATTTACTTCCACAATTAATTCTTGAAAAATAACCCAAGAGTGTTAGGTTTCATCTTATTAAAATGGTAGCAAACATTCTTGGAGCAAAAGATGCATATTATTTCCAAAAAGTCAGTTTTAAATTAGTTCTATACTGACATACTGCATTGTATGTGTTTTGTTGGGATGGACCAACTGGTTCACTCTTCTTCCAATAAAGTTTAAAATGAACTCCATATTGCACAAAGTAAATAAACGAAGGTCAATATGCCTTCCTCAAAAAGGTAGTGGGAGAGTCTTGCAGCCACCTCCTTATTGTCCTTCTACCTTTAAACTCTGCCTTGGGGGGGGAGGGGGGGTTAATCTCTATTTAGCCTCCTCCCCTTGCCTGTTACTGGGACAGTATTATCCTCTTTGCTTTCCTTTTCAGAGAAGAGGTATCCACTGGTGTCTAATTAAGTGTCTGCAAAATTGAAAGTTTCTTTTTCATGGTGATAATCCTTTGTGCGTTCTATAGTGAAGGAACAGAGTTTGTCCTCTGCTTCTTGCTGGTGCCTAAGTGCAGGTGTGGGCGATTTCTCAGATTTCATAGCTGAGGGTGGAACTTAAATCTACCATGGGGCTATGGACCCCTGAGGAGTCATTAATTCCCATTCACCTCTCAGAGTAGGTGTATATGATACATATCATATTGCATGGCTATTATAGGAGCAAATTATCTTTACACATCATGTAATGCTCATATTAGGCAATTGCAAATAAGAGACATTAGCAAAATGTAGAGAAATAATGCCTATTTTAATCTAAAGTTTCACATTTATTGTGTTTGTGGAACTCTTACAACATATTAATAAATCTTGTAAGAAAAAATGGAACAATTGGGTGTGTCTAACAAGGTGTCAGCAAGTCTTTGAGCAGCAAGAAGAATGTAACTAGATAAGCGTACATTCTGAAGTAGTGGAGATACTTTTGTCTGCCACTGAGGTTATTGTGTGGTCCATTATTTTCTTCACACAAACAATTCTTGAGTAGGTTCCACATTTGTCAGAGTCATGTTTACAGAGCACTTTTCTCAGGGTCCATTCATCTTCTATTTATAATGCTTCCCATCAATTAAAAGAAAGCAATCCTTTAAGCGTAGTCTACAGCTATTTGCTATATTAGAATAGTATATTTTACATGCTTTCTTAGAAATTAGTTGACTCAGATAATCTAATGTGATCAGAATCCAGATAAATAAGAACAAGTTAAAAAACACTTAATTTCCTTTACTTTTTTCAGTTTGGGGTATTCCTATATATCAGTTAATCCCTGTTATTTCCAATGAAGAATTAACGGGAATAAAATCTGGATATTTTATATTAGGGCAAATTGATGATAATAACAGGTGAGCTCTCACAACTGCCTTGTGTAGGCAGTATGCTTTTCTAGCTATACTAGAAACATCTCATACATTTTAAATAATATTTGCCCTTTTCATATCTGCATCATATTGGTGGCTCATAATGATTGATTAGTCTGCTCAACTCTTTTTCCTGTCTTACTATATCACACTGATGAACTCCTATGCTGTAGCAGAAATCCTTGCTATTAGTCTGTCACTTTAACATTGCATGTCATACTATAAGGCCTATATCTCGTAATCCAGGGTTTTTTTGTCATGCTTTTTTTTCCTGTATGATAAGCTGAACGTCCTCTACATTGGTAAGACCTGCCTGATCTGTATTATCAGCGAAATGTATATTTATAAAATCTAAATCTAGGCAGTACAATTAAAAAGATTTATGAAAATGCAAGGATAGAATCCCCTCCCCCCAGAAATGTCCTAGATTATCTTCTGGATGGCATAGCTCACAGAGTCTTAGAGGTTCACACATGTAGCTGAGAATCCATTTCTTAAATAAAAATTAGTTCTTAGGTTGCATTTATAGGAAGAGATTTCAGGTTGGTTTTTTACCCTCTCTCTAGCTGGGGAGGAGTTTACACAAATTTATATTTTCCTTCTCCTTGCCCCCATTTCTCACCCAATCATTGATTCTCTAGTTATTTAGGGAATAATATGACCTTCTTCTTGACTATTAATTTTCCTCAACTCAGTAACCCTAGTAAGATTAGATTGTCACCTTCAGGTGTGGCAGCTGAAAAGAAAATGTTTTGGTTATCATATGCAGGACCATCACCATTGCTAGTAGCAATTGTTCTTCAAATAATATCTGTGGAGTATGTCTGCTGCAATGACATAAATTTGAGTATTTGATTTTCAATAACGTTACAGAGGTCTTGATCATATCCAGTTCTAGCCATTGTTGCTTACAGTAGATTATGAATAGACTGGTTTTGCCAGATTGCCAAATAATTCTGATCAAACCATTTCAGTTTCAGTCATGCTTCTCATTCATACATATCAAGCATGAGCCAAAAGTAAGTAGATGCATTTTATTATGAGTGTTTCCCCATAATTTGAAAAGAATCCACATGGATTAGGCAGCAGTGTCAGCTGAGAGAAAGCAGTGGAAAAATGAGGGAGAGAGTCAAATGAGGCAATTGGTCTGCAGGATAAAGAGTTGTATTGCTTCATTTTGCAGCTATATGTAGAAAGAAACCCATTGTGCAGATAGGAATAATAGCTAGAAAATAATTATTGATTATATGCCCCTAAAATGAGAAAGAGAAAAGAGTTCAGAACTACATTTACTTTAAGGTGCACATCATAGTTGGGAACCTTTTCATATCATACTCCTTTTCAGTGTTTTCACACTTAAATGTTACTGTGTTCCAACTTCATTTGAAAGAGCAATAGGACATCAAGACATAGAGACTACTATGGAAAATTGAATTATATCTTGCTATATAAAATAGAACAATATCTCTCCCTATCTTTTCTCAACTACTTTTATTGATGACAGCATTACTCTTGTAACCAACATGGAGGTAATAGGGAATGCAGTAAATTCAAAATTATTATCTATGTAACATTTCTGTATTTTGGGGGTTTTTTTACATGAAGTGATATTTCAGAGCTGAATTTGGATAGCTAGTACAGTAACACTCCAAAACCATTTCTTATTATTGCTTCTTTTAATTTATCCATGGGAGGCAAAATTTTCTTTTGTTATTTAACTTCTTGTGGGAAGTTAAATATCTACAGAATGTATTAAAAAGGCTCTAAATTCAGTTTGACTGAGTTAAAAGATTTCTGTTGGGGTGTGTCCTGGTTTCGGCAGGGATAGAGTTAATTTCCTTCCTAGTAGCTGGTACAGTGCTGTGGTTTGGATTTAGGATGAGAACAAAGTTGATAACACACCGATGTTTTAGTTGTTGCTAGGTAATGCTTACACTAGCCAAGGACTTTTTAGTTTTCCATGCTCTACTGCCTGAGAAGGCTGGAGGTGCCCAAGAAGCTGGGAGGGGGCACAG
>NW_008794009.1:1635959-1662181 GCF_000699145.1 Aptenodytes forsteri
TGAGCAAGCGGCTGTGTGGTGCTCAGTTGCCGACTGAGGTTAAACCACGACAGGGTGTTTATCTAATTTCTCCCTTGCCATTATCTGTTTCTCTTCGAGTTTGATAATGTTCCACTTGTTGTAAGATAAGTATTTTATCATTTCATTGCAGAATGCAAAATATAGGTACAACTTCCCTCATTTTTTTTTATAGGACACGAGTAATAATTTAGACTAAGACTCTTTCAATAGAGAATATTTGTAGTATAAGCCTATGTAGTATGTATTGAAAGGTGAAATACAACAGACTAAAAAGAGAATAATTTCTTGCTGGAAAACTTGTAGGGACTAAACGCAACAGCAGAATTGAGCTTTGAACCATAAGTACCATAAGCAAAGTTACCATATTCAAAACTCCATCTAATCAAGGCCAGAAAATACTAGTGAGCATTACTTGCTCCACAGTGAAGATTAAAACTAACATCCCATTATGAATCGAGACAAATAATACACTAAAAGCATGAAACCAAGAACTGTGAAATGCACAGGCTTCATCTTGACTATGGGTAGAAGATATTGGAAGAAAAAAAGAAACCTTGAAAGAAGGTTAAAAGAAATCTTGGAAGAGAAATCAGAAAGGAAGTTCAAAACTGAGACTATTCAAGAATGTTTCTGCTATTCTTTTTCCATTAACCTAGAAAATAGAGATGAAATAGCTGGTATAGAATGGAAAACAAATCTTACATGGAACTATTATTTTACCAAAGAATCCTTACAAAATCTTTACAATCCTTACAAAAACTCCTGTTTGTCCTTATCAAACCAACAATTCCAGAGTTTCTTTTACTATACCTCATTTTAATGCCTTAGATAAAGACGCTAAATGAGTACATAAACAGTTAGGTATAATGTTTCTAGGAGATCAAATCCAATATTTGGATATATCAAAGACATATAGTATTATGTAATCAGTTGCTTGAAATGAGATGGAAAATTAAGTTGTTTATGTACCTTAAATACTACCTTCTAAATCTCAGGTTTGCCTTATAGATTACCAGATTACTTTAAATATGATTATTTAAGAAAGGCCAATAACATGCTTATTGTCAAACTTCTATACCTTAGGTTCTCTCAGATAGCTTGCTTTCTTCATCTAACAGACAGATTAGCCACAAAGCTAATTTTTACTATTTACAACCTAGACTCTTTATCTGGGTTTTCATTGTCTCAGCAGACTTGCCTCTCACTATGAGCTGCTTCATAGGAACAGGTTTTCTGCTGGACAAATTAACTGTGATACTGCCATTAGTTTCCTCCCATCTTATGCATTGGTTATACATATTGATAAAATAACAATTATAAACTATATATTGTTTCTTTTTCACCTTGGGAGCTTGTAGTATACATAAGTAGCATGGAAGTTTCATGAAACAAGATTTTACTGATTATAATACGGTTGTTTTTGTTTTGTGATCATATTTTATAGTAATATATCAGTTTCTATTAGTTTGCCTATTTACTGAAAATTCAGAAGCTTGGTTCTCACAACTTACAAACCACTAGTACAGAAGTTCGTAATAATTATTGTGAGATTTCTTCTTAAAATCCATAGTTGCAGCATTATTGTCAGATGCGGACAAGTTTTGCCAAGAATCTGAGCTTTAATCAGCATTTTTTGTGGGTGGATGTGAAAAACAAAAGAATTTTGTGGGCATAAACAGAAAAATCACATTTTTCTCTGAACAGCTGTATAATAGCCACTTTTAAAAGCTAAATAGTAAACATAGAAGGAAGGGGTTTCACACCACAGAATGTAAGGCAAAATATTTCTGGCTTCCATATTGTGGGAGTTATTATAGAGCACAAAATGTTAAGTAAAAATTGGCTGTATGCTTGGACAGCTGACACTTCAAGAAATGAATTAGAAATCAGAGTCCTTTTCAGAGCCATGCCAGTTGCCAACCACTTATGGCTTTGGAACTAACTGAGAAATGAGGAGTACACACAAATGCTTTATGATCTATATTTTGTAGAGTTTTTTTTCATAATAAAGCTTTTGTGTTATGTGTAAAAATCAGATGTTTTTAAACCCAGAAATCATATTCACATTAAAGTTAATACATCATTCCTATGCATACATAATGTATAACTGTAAGACAGACTTGGTAGATAAAGGTAATATCTTTTATTAACCAGTTGTTATCACTGAAAAACATTGACAAGCTTTTGAACACATAGGCTTTCTTTATATCTGAAACAGAAAAAGCATATTCAAGGGCAAAGAACAGCTGAGAAAAATTGCTCAGAATATCAGAAATACCACATCTTTGAGAGGAAAGGTAACTGGTAGATACAGTTAGGGGGAAGTTCTTACAGTTAGTGAAGAGTGGGAGGAAAGAAATGAGAGTCTACTATATGTGTTTTGAGCAAAATAGTTGCAAATCCTGATTCAGTAATCTAACATAGATGTGTATCCATCAAGGATATTTTTCCATGGAAATAGTTTGTAATTTTGAAAGAGTTGTCAAAAAACCATGTAAGGAATGGATTCTAAAAAAACCCCAAACAAACAAGACCTAATCTGATAAAGGTGTTTTTCCTGTGAAACACACCCCCCAGTTTAAAGAAAAAGCTCACACATTACTAATTGTATGTCTCTTTTTCACATCCAAAGCTTTCCCCAGACACAAGTAGCTGTTGTAGGCTTTGTTTTTGATTTTCTGAAACTAGAACATTCAATAACAAAAAATGCAATCTAATAATCTTATAAACTACAAACTAAAAGTTAAAAAGAAAAATATTGAAGGACATCTTATTGTCCTATTGACAGAGAACAGGAAAAAATTGTTTCTTCTTGGTTCTGCTCTTTTGTCAATGATTTTTTGACCACCTGGCCATTTCTTACCTGATACAGATTTATTGCTGTAATGAACAATTTGGCCTCTGACTTAGGCTTGTCACTAGAAGTCTGTAGTTGCTATATTGCTGTCTTGTGTTCTCAGTGACTTTGGGGGCAGACTTCTTTTGCCACCTCACAAGTATTGTCTGCAGCATGCTGAATGTCCTCAAGAAATACAAAACTCATCAATTTAAGAATTTAAGTGTCTTCTGATTCTTTTTTTGTAAAGATCTTCATACATGGAAACTACAAATAAAAGTTAAAAAGAAAAATATTGAAGGACATCTTATTGTCCTATTGACAGAGAACAGGAAAAAATTGTTTCTTCTTGGTTCTGCTCTTTTGTCAATGATTTTTTGACCACCTGGCCATTTCTTACCTGATACAGATTTATTGCTGTAATGAACAATTTGGCCTCTGACTTAGGCTTGTCACTAGAAGTCTGTAGTTGCTATATTGCTGTCTTGTGTTCTCAGTGACTTTGGGGGCAGACTTCTTTTGCCACCTCACAAGTATTGTCTGCAGCATGCTGAATGTCCTCAAGAAATACAAAACTCATCAATTTAAGAATTTAAGTGTCTTCTGATTCTTTTTTTGTAAAGATCTTCATACATGGTTGCTTGGTATAGTTATTTTTGAACTTTCTCACGAATTGACTCTGGGATATTGACCCTAAAGGCATCTGATAAAGGCATTTTTCCTTGTGAAACAAAAAGCCAATGAGCAAAAATTACAGAGAAGCCAACATATATGGTGTTGTGAAAATAGGAAATGTGGGTTTCATTTGTTCCTTCTTCTGCATGCTTCATTACACGGACTTGATTTCATTCACATAGGTGAATAGGTCTTACACAATTGTACTTTTTAGTCTGCTATAAGAGATTAACAATCTGTGCATGTGAGACTATGAAAGTATGTAATTGGCACTAGGTCTGCCAATAGTGAGATGCTCACAGCAAATGTAAAGGACTTACTTTCAAATATCTGTTCCAATTAATTTTCATTTATCATGGATGGATCAGTTTCAACATGAAAGACTGAAGCAGTCAAGTCAGTAGCTAAGATGCACAAGACCAGGATTCAGATCTGCTCAGAGTCAAGCAGGGAGGAAAATGAATCATGGTTGCAAACAAAGAATCTATGTCTGCTACTTGCCGACTATGGGATTTACCCGAGATGTGTAAAACCCAAGTTCAATTCTTGGCTGCTTTATTTCAGACTTTTCTTCCACAATGCAAGTGAGAATGTGATTACTGGCCCCAAATCAAGGGCTGGGTATTCGTTTGTTTATCCTGACAAATTTTTTTTAGGATATTTGGAGCTTCATCTTGGTCTATATGACAAAGCTTGTTAGGTGTGAAGAAGGAAGCATCTACCCAATTCCAAAATATAATCTCACTGGAAAAACAGGGTAGCAGCTAAGCAGTGTTTTAAAGATGGAAGTGGATGCCTAAAGAGATGGATTGATCTCCAAGTGATTTTGAGGATCATATTCTGTTCAGAGAAAGTGCTTTGCTGTTGAGTCACTTCTTAGCTATATTCAGAGCTTTGACAGGCTGAAAGCAAACAAATTCTGGTTCTCTCTGGCTATCCTGAGTGTATGTAACATCAGAGTGCTGATGTAGAAGGGTAGAAGAAGGAAAAGGGAAAAAACCTAGGACTGAGTGCAAAATCCCTCACAAAGTCTATAATTTGGGAAGGTTAGCACGCTTTGTATTTTAGGATTGGAGGGAGATTCCTATTAGAAATAGGTACCTAATTTCTCTACCTTTTTTCATAGTAGAGACCCATGGAATTTCTTCAGAATTCTGCTCCTGAAATTAATAGGAAATAGAATTAGGTCAATATTCTAGAAAGTTGGGAATTCTGTACAAATATTGATATTTGTGCCGTGCTGGTTATTTGTTGGTTACAGGATTCTTTCTCTTATTTGTTCTTTTGAGTGTCCAAGTGAAGATGTAAAGATCAGATTTTTCTGAAATAAACAGAATGTTATTCTTAAAATGGCTGGTTTGATTCCTATGGGTAACTTACAAAGTAAGGTGTATGAGCAAGAATACCAGAATCTGGTACTGACTTATCAAAAAGTGAAAAGATATGGGAGTATATTAATTTCCATTCTTTTCTTTCGGTCTAATATTTCTGGATTTCAATATCTGCCCATAAACCATATTTGAGACTTCATTATATTCTGCAGTGATATAAAATGAATTATTATTTACTAAACATACCTCTGTAGATGGCATGAATTATCTGTCGGCCTGATCACATTGTATTAGTATTAAAAAATTGCATTTATTTGTTTATTTATTTTGTATTTTCAGGTAGAGATTGAAAAACTGGACTATCATTACTATCTGCCTTTGTTTTTTGACGGGCTTTGTGAAATGACATTTCCATATGAGTTTTTTGCTCGTCAAGGAATCCATGACATGCTGGAACATGGTGGAAACAAGATTCTTCCTGTTATTCCTCAGCTCATTATCCCAATAAAAAGTAGGTGAACATGTGGGAAAAAAAAAATCCCTGAAATTGCATTTATATAGTGTAGTTTTTTGGCAAGTTGCTAATTAAGCAATAAAATATGAAAGGCTGTACATTTCATGGAGATTATTGCAAACATGAGTAAATTGTAAGGTATAAGGCCAGAAGGCTTATGCCTTCAATCACCTGGTACATGCAGTAATCCAGAAGAATAGACTGTCTGGTTAATGTTTTTCTTATTACAATGTGGCTTTTTGTCTTTGGAAATGTGAACTGACATTTTCTTACCTGATTTTGTATTTTATTATGTAAATCCATTATTGCAGAAACCAGTTCATTTAAAATGACAGGAGAAATCAACAGGTGAAGCTTATGGAAGTATGTTTCTCTCTGTCCTTTTGTTTATTCTACAGTTGTCTTATATTTATTCACTAAATATCTTTTCTATGATCATTCTCATTACTTTGCATATACATATATCTATCTAAATTGGGAGTTCTGCCTGACTAATTAATGTTGTATGTAAAATTTTGGCATTTAAAAAAATATTAATTCTGAAGTTTTTATATATTCAAACATAGTTTTTACTAAAAAAGTTATGTGAAAGTTAATAAATTATTTTAATACAAGTGTGATGCCACTAAAACTCCAAGTGTAATACCACTAAAACTAAAACTTCTTTTCTTGAAATACCTAGTCTTTCAGATATATTGTTTTGTCCTTTCCTGTTTCTTTAAATCAGTACCTTGAGGAGATATTATTCTGACCCGTCATCCTTCTTTAGTTAGGTATTATGATTCTTAAATCTGCATGCTACACCTATGCTAATAGATGCTCATATTTGTTAAACTTGGCTTCTGTTTTATTGTTGATCAGTAATGGTATCATTGCTGTCCTTTGCCCTGTTTTCCTGAGATGATTCAGCACCCATGCTAATACAGAACAAAACAGAGTCATTGTATTTGTGATACAGAATGAATAAAGACAAATACAGTTTTGGGAAAGGGGAAAGGGAATGTAGTTTGGAGCCTGATAATACTGGAATAATAGTATTGGAAGGGTCAGAATTGTGGTTTTTCATTCAATTTATTCTCCATTAAAAAAGATTAATTATAGATGTCTATCTCTATCTTACTGTAGATTTTGAAAATGTCAAAAGGAATATATAATATTCAGAATGGTTACTCTGTAAGTGACACTTGTGAAAGGTTATGAAAACAATGTTACAGTTTTTTCTCTCTAAAAGGGAAACACATAAAGAGAGGAATCATGTCATTTCTTTAAATCTGTATTTCCAACACCACCCAAATATATTTATAGTAGTATCATTTTTTTTGAAAGCTGAAATCGTTTCTTAGAGGAATCATCATTTCTTTAAATCTGTATTTCCAACACCACCCAAATATATTTATAGTAGTATCATTTTTTTTCTGAAATCGTTTCTTCAGAAAAGACTGCAAGTTTATGACAGCAGCTACTCAGTTAGGATTGGATTGTCTTCCTGAGACCAGAACCTAACTTAGAAATAATTACCTGGAAGCTTTAGCTGTTACACAGCTTTTAGCAGTACAAAGAGACTGCTAGGTAAGGATATTTATATGGGTTTTAAATCAAGTCATAATTTACGACGCTGGAACACATTCAAGAATCTGCTGGCTAAATTTAGTTGTTGGTTCTGCTTTATTTTATTGTACAGTGCTTATTTTTTTATTTTAAAAAAGCTTCTGTATCAGCTTTAATGTGTGATGAGTCTAAGTGTTATCAATGATAAAGGCTTCTTCCTAATTAAAGCCATATTAATATTAAAAAAAGACACCGCCATCACAAGGAATCTGAAAGTATGTACTTCTAAGAATTTTTAAATTTGCTGTGACTGTGTAATATAGCAGTGTAGTCAGAGCTATACATTTCTGTGGCTCAGCTGCATCCACAATAAACTCAGCTATGTTTTACACATATTACTGTCTCTAAAGTGTCCCACTGGGTGAGTTATATCTGATTAGCCAGTCTTCAGCTAGACCAATACCATATTTCTGCTGTGAAAGAGTGAATCAATTGATTGTTAGGCAAGGTAATATATATGATGGAGGGGAAAGGGGTAAAAGAAAGACAGAAAAATAACTCTATGGATAGAATGCTTTTAAAAGCAGTTTTCTCTCCTGCATGTTCATCAAAGGAAAATATTAGTAAAGAGCTGCTCTCTAAAAACATTTTAAATTAAATATTAGAATTCTGTATTATATTTTAATGATTTAAGGAGAAATCTATCCTCCACCCGTCCTTGCTTAAAGTTCACACTTTTTGAACACTATATCATTAAAGATGAAGATTATATTATTTAATGAATCTGCGGGTTACTGTAAGCCCAAATCCTTTCAGCAAATTTTCTTCTGGTTATGCAAACAGGCAATGACTAACAAAAGGCAGATAATTGAAATTAACAGGTCCAGTTTCTTTCCTAAAATACCTGAAATATGATTAAAATAACATGGAAGAATGCTATTTAGTTGAAAAATAATTGCTTATTTTTGTTTGTCACATTGAAAGGCACTCATTTTTGGAAATTCAGAGGAAGAAAAAAATCTCAGGTTGGAGGCGTTGATTTCTCAAAGAGAAAAATGTTCAAAATATATTTTGATTTCTCAAAATAAAAATTCAAAATATATTGTACCTTGCAGTGACAAAATATGATAAAATAGTTTATAAGTATAGTCACAGAATCATAGAATCGTTTGGGTTGGAAGGGACCTCTAAAGGTCATCTAGTCCAACCCCGCTGCCGTGGGCAGGGACATCTTCAACTAGATCAGGTTGCTAATGTCAAATCAGGTTGTTTATGTCATTGCATGGCATAAAACCCAGGAAAAACAAATTACCTGTATATGTCAAACTTGTAAGGAATCCAACTAAAAATAAAAAAATGCAAAATCAGAAAATGTGAACACATTAAGGTGTTAAGACTTTTTACTCCCTTTCACAGAAGGTGTAGGCAAACCCATTGTCTACATTATTTAAACTAGAGCAAAGATTCATAAATTGAGATATATGGCCAATAGCAAAGTACATTGTAGAGGTATTATGAAAGTTCTGATGCACAACACACAGCAGAATAGCTTCTTTGCCAGAAAGATCCTTATTGTTATTTTCATATTGCAGACAGGTAAAGAGGTAGAAGGAGGCTAATTTTGCCCCACATCACAAACTGCATCGGTGGCAGAGAGCAGAACAGAACCCAGACACACACCCCTGGGGGTGGCAAGCAAAGCTGCCTGTAGGTCACGTGAGAATTCCCTTATTTTTAGGGAACAGAGGGATCTGTCTGGCCCCACTATGTCTTTCAATAATGCACTGATGTATCTTAAAACTCACTTGTGGCCTACCATTACCTATAGCCAGCCAAGAATAGCCAGGAAAGGGATGTGAGGGTGAGAGATGCCTATTGTACCATGTGCTTGTCAATGGAAAACTGTTCTAAATTCTGTGTGGTCATTAAGGGAATGTAAAATTCCTTTTGATACTCATTTTTTGGGCAAATTCCTGCTTTTAATATTACATTTGCCATAACAATTGCCAGATCAGAAAAGCCGTAGGTCCTTTTGCTTGCTTTCATTAGGCTTCTGCAACTCTGAGATTCCAGACCACAGAGTTCCCCAGATTCAACATGAGACACACGACACATATGCAGACATAAACACTGAGGGGGCAGGAAGTTTCTACACCTTTGCCTGATATTTCTATGAGTAACATCAGGGACATCCAACACAGTGTGTGGAAGCACCTCCTCCCCTTTCAAAGGCAGTGAGCATGCTACCATTTATATTTTCTTTGCTGGCAACGTAGTTTCCAATCCATTCACACACAAAGTGACCAATCGTTCCAGCTCCCACACTCCGGTTCATTGCGACTGACTTTTGTGAATGCAATTGTTTGTGGAGCAAGTCAGTGAATCTCACATCTAGATGTATTAAAAAAAAAGCCACAACCTAAAATAAAACCAAAATTTTTTCAGAGTGGCATTACTTTTAAACTCAGATCATTTCAATGGTCTAGTTTATAGCTGCACTATCACAAATGAAGGAATAGTACACAATAGCACAGAAGTTGGAGTAAGTGAGTAGAGATGATCAGTAGGAACATATTGGTATAGCTTTGCTAATGAAGAAAATAATATGAAATTAAACACTTAAGCATCTTAGATCACCCACTTGCCAGAATCTCTTCTGTTCTGTGTTGTGAATCCTAAAATGGACACGTAGGCAATCTGAACTTAGGCCTAGAAGCCGATAAAGCTCACGTCTTTGCACTTAAATTGTAACTTAGATGGAAGTATTGTTTCTGCACAGTTGCAGACAGCAGACCAGCACTTCTGATTGATTCCAAAGAGAATAATCTCCATCCTAAGGAACACTGACATTTTCCTTTTCAAGGCTTTTTCTATGCTGTTAAAAATCCCTTCTGTGACATAGTAGATCAAGGATACCTTAAACTTTGTTGAAAATGTTTCATTAAGGGAAACAGATTTTTTGTGAGCCAGATACAGAGAAATGCACAGAGCAGTCCTCCCTCAGTGTCACCTACAGAGTTCTTTTTAATGTTTAATAAATTTCTAAATTAAACTGATTTCTGTTTTCTTATTCTCCACATTCTATGTGCATGTAATGTGGATTGTTGTCTTGGACAACAGTGTAGTTAATTCCCATTTAATGTCAAATCTGTGTCAGTGTTGCATTTAGATAAGTGAAGTTGAACCTGTTGCTAGCAGTTGTTCTAAGCACATTTATATTTCTCCTCATATATCTTCACTGTATTTAATAGTATTTAATAGTCATTAAATACTTCCTTATTTCACAGAATGCTGAAATATTTTTGTGGCATAAATATGGTTTTCTGGGCTGTAGTCTTTTTATTTCTGTAAACCATGTAAGTTGATTTCTGTCATCTACAGAAAGTAAATTAAATCTTTAATGGAATTGTTACCTTTCTCCTGACTGACTGTTGCTCTTGAGAACCAGTTCTGTTGTTAAGATCATAGACTGAAAATTAACTCTAAACAAACTTGTTTTTATAGACTTAAAATGCTTTTAAAGAAAACAAAGGTCTCTGATTAAAAAAAAAAAAAGAAGCCTTGATTCTTAAATACCAAAGCAGTTCTCCCCTGTAGGCTCCATCAAGCAGTACAAGTGATTGCAATTAGAAGGTTTATGTTACATTCTTCTGCTCAAAACTGGTCATTTCAGGTAGTTTCAGATGGTATAGAAACTATATTCTTTATTACTCCTCTTTACTCCTGTCTATGAGGAGAAACTGTTTCTCATTCAGTACAGATAAATCTCATCCATGTTTGGAAAGTTAAATCTGCAATTAACATCTCTCACTTTTGAAGTTGGTGTTAGAGCCCTTCTCTCCTCAATTTATTAATTTATTGATATTTAACATTTATTAGTACTGAATTTCATCTGCCATTTTATCACCCAGTCATTCTGTACTGTAAAGTCCTTCTGCAGTTCTTCAGAGTCAGCCCTTATCTTTGGCATCTGGAATAATTTGGTATGATCAGAAAACTCTGTTACTCGTTAGTAAACATCTCTTCCAAATCACCTATGAATCTACTGAAAAACATGAACTTCAGCACAGATTTCTGCAAGGCTCTACCAATGATACTCCTCCTCTGTGGCCATTTATTGCTGCCCTCATTTCCCATCTCTAAAAAATTATTTATTTATATGGAAACCACGGCAGTTAAGTTGTTTCAAAAGCCTTCAGTGAGGGACCTTATCAAATACCTTTTGGAAGTCTAAGAAAACTGGCTTTTCTTGTCGACATTGTTCTTCTTCAAGGACCTACAATACATTTAGAACACTGTATTAATTTCTGCAGTACAGATGCCAATATTACCAGTCTTTGGTTTCCTGAAATCTTTTTAAAAAATGATATTACATTTCATTGATAACAAAGCTGTTTTCATTGAGAGAGTAGGTACTCAGTGCAGTTTAGTAGCTTGAGCCAACACAGGGGAAAAAATGTACATCTAGGAATGGATGGAAACTCTGTAAACTGGCATAGCCACTGAGAAGGTTTTTGGGACTCTTCTCAGTGTATTCTTTATACTAGTTAATTAAACAGGGCCTGCAAATATTAATAGAATTCAAGTTTTATAGGTGCTGATCTAGTAAACCACTGCAATTACAAGCACAACTAAAGCTGAAAAAACAGCCACTGACTTTCTCATCAGTATTCTGCTAGATCATATTTCTTGCAAGTATCAATGATTCAGTTATGGATTTTAGCCTTTTCTGTGCCTTAGGCTTTGGCTTTACAGGACAAAGTCTTTGATGACAAAATTGGCCTAAGGTTTTCATGACTTGCCCCTTATTCCTCCTTCCCATCACCTCACTGCAACATATCACTCCTTCAGTTGTACCGGAAGAAACATCTGTACATCTATATTGTAAATTGGATCAGGATCTTACCTGACTTTAAAGAAGTACAGAACACAAGGTTGTTATTCTGTTTTTTATTCACTCTTGATTGAAACACTGTGTTTTGTAACAGCCTTCATTACTGTTCTGTAAAATTAGCATAATACTTCTATTATATCAGTTCAGGTAGTTAAGTATTATGCATTTTGAAAGTTTTGGACAAAATTATCTATAAAAGAAGTATGTATCACTTTAATCAATTGCTTTTTGAGAACACTTCATGTTAGCAGTTCTTCAAACCTGACTCTGTGAATTTAAGAAAAGAAGCCCTTTATCAACAAAATTAAGTAGATCACAACAATCGAAGTATCTTTATCCTGAGTGCTTGTTGCCCTGCAGGAAACCTGCTCTATGTATCTTTTTCTGCTTCAGGCAAAGAATTTTCTAAAACAGGTGCCTCATTTACCAATTGGGGGGGCGGGGAGGAGGGAGATATGAATGCAAACTAAATTGGTTTTAATCTTTGTTTGTGAGAACTCAATAGAAAATGGAAACTGTCAGTGCAATTTTAAACATAGATTCACAGGTGTATATGAAAAAGGGGTTGAATATAATTAAAGGCCAGTGCAAATTAAAGAGAATTAAATTATCCACATAACTTTAAATATAAATACCAAAATCTAAACTTTAATATTTAGAGACGATATGGAAGTTTGGGGAATCTGATTTGATTCTGTAAAGTTTAGGCTATCAATGTGCTATTTGGGGAAAAACGTTCTGATTTGATCTCTTCCGTGACAATACATTGTGTCATGGAAAAGATCCACTGTATACTGGGAGAAATGCTGTCATATTTCCGGCTTATAAAATGCATCAATCCCAAAGATGAGAACTGTGGCTTCTATTATAGGCAACATATGAGACTGAGATAGCATTTTTCAAACTGCCACATAAAAATAAAATATAAAAATAAAAAAATATCAACTTACATAGCTTCTAGGTCCTTTTCTTTGAGATGTTAGAAGTGCTACTCAAGGAAAAGACTTAAATGTTTTAAAATAATCATTTCTATTTTTTCATGTGTAAGCTGCTTCTATCTAAATGGATAAGCAAACAAGTGGCATATATCTTATGAAAAGTCTCTGCTCTTAAAGGAAATTAACGAAAGAAAATTCTAAGTTTACATCAATTGCCAATAAAATTTAATGAAAAAAAAATTCACTGAAGCTGTCAATGAATTGTTATTGTATATCAGCTCATTGCTAGCAAGCTTTAATAAACAGCACTGTGAAAAACTGCCATCTCAAAAATGTTCAGTGTTTCAAATATGCTTTCAAATTTCATAAATACCTATTACTGTGGCTTTGAATGGTAGAAACACAGAGCTGACTCAGATACTGAGCTTTTACACCAGATATTTAACCTACTAACATTTTAAAATTCTCTTTTATTTAAGAAAGTTACGATGAACTTCAGAAAATACTTGTTTCGAAAAACTGTAGCAGTACAAAATAAAATATATTTGAAGTAAATGCTTCATTATATACTTGCATTGAGCAATTATTTAAGCTGGAGGGTCTCCTGGAAAAGTGTGTATCCTCATCACAAGCAAAATTGTCAAGTTTTTATAGCATTAAAGGAGAAAACATCGGAACTACCAAGCAACAGAGTCAATTTATTGCATTGGGTTTTTTTTCAAAATTGCTGCTTAAGAGAATTGTACAATGCATAGCATGTATGCCAGATGACCAAAAGGGAAATATATACCATTGAGGGAGAGAAGTCCTCTAAAAAACCTTTAGGGAGTGGAAAGGTATCTTTAACTGAGAAGCAAACCGGTCATTCACTTTGCTGTTATTATGAAGATCCACATCTTACAGCAAACATCTAGGTCAAGAGGCAACAGCCTAGCATGCTTTCAAATTGGAATACTTTGGATATTATGCATGTTTCCTTCTTTAGGGATATGTAGCTGTACTGTACTAAGAGTTTTAAATGGTCTGCTTTATTCCTGTGTAAGGATAATAGTACTTTTTTCCATTTCTGTTAACCTCTGGGTATCACTGACATTTTTCAAAATGTTGAAATGTACTTATTTCATATACTGCATTAAAATTTTCTTCCTTTGATTCATGTGGGAGAATGGTCTGCAGTGATGGTAGTACACAGAAAATAATTATCAGATTTTTAAAAGATAAACATGTTTGAAATTGACATATCCTTGGGGCAGGGACTGTCTCTAATTAAATGTTTATACAGTGCCTAATGTAATCAAGCCAGGAGCTGGTTGACTGCTATGCATGCCACAGCCCAAATATTTAATAATAATAACAACAGTTCTGCAGTCAATTTGATCTTACTTTTGATATTTACAAGTGTTTTCCTAACACACACTGCAGATTTCTGCAATTTGAAGGGCTTCAGGCTCAAATTCTGCAGTCTGTTTGATTCTACGATACCCATCACTTTAGCACTCAAAATCTTGATCCAAATTCTGTCTTTTGTTTTGTGTGTCAAATGGAGGATGGGATGCCCCTGTTTTTGGACAAGTGTCCAGCTGATTTTCTAGCATGCAGATGAAACAAGTGCCAGTATTACTATTTAGTTCCAGCAAGCACCCCTACAGCACAACTGAGATGTAAGGAAACTTGCATGACAGGTTCTATGATGAGCTGTTCTTTGAAAACATTCTTCTGGACTCAGTATGTGTTCAGTTTGCTGCACTCATTGGGATGCCTTCTCAGTCATGAGGCATAATTCACACTCTTGACTTTATTAAGGAATTAATCTTTACCAGGACAGTCTTGGCTTCCACTCAAACCAGGGTTGTCTTTGCACAAGACAGAACTCTGAAAACAGGAGGCTGTGAAAACCTTTGGGAGCTACCATCTGCAGAAAAAAGTCCTTCCTAGGGGTGGTTGGACAGCCATTTCCACTTACATGACACCCTCTGCATGCCTAAAAATAAGGTCTCTCATCCTCTAGGACAGCTTCTACAGTCAGGAAGAACTATTCCTGGAAGTGGGTACAATTTGTTGGTTAAGGATTAAGAAGCTGTGGTTTCTGTCATTCATTGATTAATTTTTATGATGTCCCTTAAGTTAATTATTAGTGTTTGCATGAATAATTGATTTTATTCATTTTATTCATGTTTGTATGAATTCATTCATACAAATGAATACAAATATTCATTCATGTTTGTATGAATAACTAATAATTATTGTACTGAAAATTACAAGTGTCAATGATAATTTCCATATTAGTTCACTTAGCTAGTATTTTTGTGTATGACAATTTAGTCATGAATAAACCTATACGTTGGAACACCAGAGCTTCCTCTTCTAGTCACTCCTTTAAGAAAATGCGTAATGCCTGTTCCTCTGTAAGAGATTTTCCTGCCTGGGATTTGGACCTAATCTTTAAAATTGTATCTGGGGGTCTTTCTTTGCTAAAGCAGCCTTAGAACGTCTACCCATGAAAGCATAATTTGGAATAGCCAACCTCTTTGCTGGAACTTAGTGTGAGCATGCCATATTGATGGACTTCCTGTCTACACATTAATATGCTCAGAGACAATATGAAATTAGGTGTACCCTGATGACTACAGTAGGAACTGGCAAATAAGAAGTATGGAATTCAGTCTGTATTTTCATTTAACAACACTTGTCTGACTTGGAATCACCCTATGGTGCACTGCAGTATCTTTATACCTTGGGCTTTCTAACTCTGTTGTTTAACAGTAATTTTGGTATGCTGTTCATAAGCATGCAAAGAGCCATGAAGGGAGGTTGCTTATTAGTTGATTTTCAAGAGTTGTCTCTACGCATTCACACAACCAATCTGCCTCGCCCTTGCTTCGGAGTTCTAGCTCTGATTTTTAACACTAGACAGGCATGCGATAAGAAGCAGAAGTGGGTGGGGCACAGTGCATTTGCTTAAAGAGATGGAAAAACTGACATTGCTCCTGTGTGAGAATACTACTTCATTCCCTATGAAATGGCATTCCTGGGCACTGACAAAATGTAGTGCCAGAAATACTTCAGTGTGAAGAGGCAGTTCTTGAAGAAGTTGTTAGTAACTCCTCTTCAAATTTCGGTGTGTTCTATAATTTGGTGTGTTCTATAATTCTGTAACACCAAAGTAATTCGGTGTTACTATAATTTTTTCCAAGTGTTTATACTTACGTTATGTTATGTTGAATCATATATTTATATACTTCTGTGGTTATAAAACTTATAGCATTGAATATGAGCTTATCTTTTACAGTTTTTGCTTTCCTAGTGCAATGATGTAAACGTCTATGTAAGTGGGCAGAACACTGGAGAATTAGACCAATATGTAATAGCATACCAAATTTGACAATTGCTTCCAGCTGCATAATTTCAGAGGTTTTGTAACTAGAGGGATTTTGCAAGAAAAAAAAAATATATTTCAAGCATGACTCATTTCTGATTACAAAAGAGAGTACAAAGTACTTGCTTTTAGTAAAATTAGAAGAGAAGAGAAACAAAAGGTATTTATGAAATGTCTTTTAGTGTCATAAGATAAGAAGCATGACACTGAAAGCTAACAGAAAAATCTAAGTAGGCAAGACAAAATCTTTTTTTTTTCCTAGAATGTGTCTTTTAAAAAAAGGCTACAAGGTTTTTTTGTGGGTTTTTTTCTTCCTATAAACATTTGTTTCATTGTACTGATTCTCAGAATAGTAGGAATTGTTAGCTGAATGAATAAAATGGTCGTGAAATAAATGAGTACAAACATACAAACACTAATTGTTGCACTAGAATGTATCTGTTGTCAACCTCTGCAGGTTGTCTTGCAGTTGTACAGTTCCATTGGCCCCAAATGGTACTTACTGAACATTTATTTTTTTATTTGTTTGGACCACGCCAGTATTACACAGGCAGCATGAGGGAATAATGAGCTGCATTCTTTGGGTTACTGAAGAGTCAGCACAAACTGTGGGAACAAATAACAATCAGACAAGGCAGTGTTTTATAATATCAGGACTGCAATCCATCTTTGGGATCTTTCAAAGCTGGGCTAATAAAGGCCCACTTACAATCCCCAGCAGAGTACAGTTTAATTAAATTTGTCCATTAGAGGACTCCTCCCCCTCCCTCTACATTTTAGAAATTAATTCTGCTTTCTGCCTGTTGTTCTTTCTACATCACAGATGCACTAAGCCTTCGTAACCGACAGGTCATCTGCATCACGCTGAAAGTCCTCCAGCACCTGGTGGTGTCAGCTGACATGGTGGGGGAGGCCTTGGTGCCCTATTATCGGCAAATCCTCCCAGTCCTAAACATCTTTAAGAATATGAATGGTGAGTTATCCTAACAGACACTGTGTCTTTCAACTCCTAAGGTAAAAAGGGGCTTGAGGCAGGGTTAATTAACAATGTAGTTAAGATTTATTACTGTATATAAACTCAAATCCGTTTGGAGCTCTAAATAATGTAAACCCCCCTTCTTACTATTCCCTAAGGATGCACTGAAATTAACAATTTCATTTATTACTCCTTGCACGTACAGTTTATTTAACGCAGTGCGGAAGCACTGAGGCAGTTCTATAATCTTCCAATAATTAAATTGTAAAGTTTTGTAACAGTCTTTTGAATACATTAATAAATAGAAAGGTTTTTCCCTCTCTCCAACACATTAGTTTAGTCCAGCCTTTTTATTCCATTCTGTGCTCTTCACAAGCAATTCACTGCTACCAGCAGGCTTAGGAAAGAATAAAAATAAAAGTAGCAATCAAACTAATTAATTTGAGGGTCAAGAGAACTCCTTGTTGTAGAAAAATTTCAAGTTACATAATGTCTAGCAAAACAGTGAAGTTTGAAGTTATTACTGCTCACTTAGCAGGTTTTATTGTAGAGAAATTTAGAACTAATTTGTATCTACAGTTGAGTATGTTGTTTTCTTTGTAGTGCAAACCTCTATTGCCAGTTTCAGTCTTTAATAACTGGTACTGTGAGTACTGTAAGTACCGTATACTGTGAATGCATTTACACCACAGTCACCAGCTGAAATCAACATGATGTATCTTGCTTTTGCCAAACTAGTCTTTAAAATATTCTTCTGTAGTAAATCTACCTGTACTTATCTGTTCAATTATCTACCAAGTCACTGAGTTTAAAGTTTCTGTTATTCACATGCAGCCATATAGATCAAAAGAAGTTAATTCCTCACAATCTTGCAAAAGAGGTTTTTCATGAAATTCATGGCATTTTAATAGTTATCTACAGGACTGCTTCCTATTATACTTTCTGTTTGCATTACTACAGAACGTATTATCTTATACTCACTCTTTAGTGAGTATAAGATTCACCTCAGATTGAAAAATGCCTGTCCAAAGACTGTCTTGGAGACTCAAATGAGATTTAGATTTTAGATCCCTTTAAATACATATATGCCAGTGACTCTGTTTTACTTAGTGAGAAACTTGCAGTAACGTATGGAATTCCACAAATGCAACATTGTTCAGATGACAGCTGTGGCTTTCTAGAAGTTGTGGGGTGAAAGGTTATGAATAAAATCTGTAGGTTGAACAGATTTCAGTAGGGCTCCTTATGAATTAGAAGATTCCCCCTTCACAGATCCAATTTCAGTATTGGGCACAAAACAAGACTGTAAAAAGAAGGACACTCATTGATTAATGAATATACAATACATGCTTTTTTCCAAATTTCAGCCTGAAGTAACCCATAAATTCTCTTGACTAGGCTTTTCTGAAATTATTTGAGATGAATGATAGGGAAGGCTCATGTGTAACCATAGCTTAACATAGCTTAACAAGGCATTAAACACATTCTAAACATATCCTAAGTTTTGATTGTATTGTCAGCAAAATAAAACATATTTTCAACATATTTGCATGCCATCTGTGCTATGTGAATTTGTGCCTATATCAAACTGCACTATATCTTGATATTTGGCATTTAAGAACTAAAAAACAAAAAGAAATGAAAAGTAATAGTTCAAAATTAATACATTTTATTAAAGCATTACTTTTTCAGGAATAAAGGTTTTGAAAGTTCAGTATTACCAGCAATGAAATGGATGTTATTTGCAAGGCCTAGAACTAAAAAACAAAAAGAAATGAAAAGTAATAGTTCAAAATTAATACATTTTATTAAAGCATTACTTTTTCAGGAATAAAGGTTTTGAAAGTTCAGTATTACCAGCAATGAAATGGATGTTATTTGCAAGGCCTACCATATGAAACACTATTCCTTATTAAGTACTTGCATGCGGGTGATAGGGAAAGATTCTTCCTCTGTCTCCCCCTGCCTCAAAAAGCTTATATTTCTTTCCTCCTTCACTGGTGGTTGACAGAAAATGTATGCTCCCTTCCTTCTCCTTTCTATATCCCATATGCTTAATAGGCAACTGAGGTGCAGGTCTTTGCTCCCAGTTATAAGGAAGGTGTAGAGACTGATCCAGGCTATTTTCTCCACTGCTTGTTCATACAGGTGAAAGATGAGATGAGGGAGTGTACATCTTCTTCCTTCTTTTATGTATAGCTTGAGAAAGGAGGAACTGTGGTACATCTTCCAGGAGTTGTGTGAATTGCAGTTTATTAAGTCTGACACTGTGGAAGTTTGTCCAGAATTAAGGTAGCTGGAAGGAGCCATGTTTTAGTCATTGCCACCTTGCTAGATCAGTATCTATCTGCTGAAAGGAACTCTTTCCCAAACTCAGCATCTGTGGATACCACTCTCACATTAAACAAGCTTATAGTCAAGAGAACATCTAAAAAAAAAAAAAAAGTATTAATAAGACTTTAAGGTCAACTTACCTTAAGGTCAAGTTACCTGGTGACCAGTTCAGAACAAACCAAAGTGATTCTTCATGCAGCGTGTGTGATGTGAAGCTCTGGAACTCCTAACCCCAAATTCTTTGGATACTAAAAGTTTGCGTGGGTTCAGTGGAGGCTCAAAAATGTCATAAAAAGGCATCTATTGCTTGTTTAGTAAAACACCTGGATCACCTCTGGCTCATGGCATTCCTAAACCACAGCATGGTGGAAGCTGAGAAAGTATTAGGTGAAGTACCATAAATGCTTGTCCTACATTCACATTGCCTAGTCATCTCCTTTTGACAGACACACTTCTGGACTAGACGGGCATTTGCTATTATCTCAAACATCCATCCTTATGTTCTTCCTACACTGGTCCCTAGCAGACTTGCAGAAAATACTCAGTTCCCATTGAGTTAAAAAATGTTCTGGAATATAGGTTCCTCAGAAATTTTATTCATACTACATACCTCTGATTTGTCTGAATCATGATTCACCTCACAATATTAGACAGGCTTATAAATAAAACAGTAAAAAACTTGCATTGGTAAGATCTTAAGGTTAGGATATCAGAAACAGGTATCTAATAAAACAAATATACAATGTAGTCTTAGCTTCAGTTTGTCACACGCTTATCTCTTCAGTTGTTCTTCAGCCAACAAAATTGGTAAATCATTGTTCAGAGTTCCCAGTGTTACCTGAGCTCAGAATATAATGATAGTTTGAGAAGCTCTCAGTTCTGTCCCACTTAAGGCTAAGCAGTTCTTTCCAAATTCCAATGTGTTTCCCAACACTGAGGCTACAGTTTCACAGTCAACAGCAGTGTTGTTTAGTTGCCATTGCCTTTAAGGGGCATTCTGTGATAAAAAAGGAGGTAGCCTTGATGACTCTCCCTGTAGACAGCCATTTAGTGCAGCTGACTGTGATTCCCACTGCAGATTTTTACTGGATTAGCCAGGGAGGCTCTGAACTATGCAAATCCTCTTTTCTGGGATTTGATGTCTTTGGTGCTTAAAGAAGATATCTCCTTGTTCCTCTTCACCCTGCTGGCAAACTGCTTCTTAACCAGCCTCAAGTGTTCTTTTATGCAGTTATTAATGCATTCTTTTTAATTGTATACAGAATATTGATTATGCACAGAAACAGTTTCTCATATGTTCCTTTGCTTTTCCATTGTACTTTTGACATTTTCACTTTTTTCTACTTCCATCTGTTACCTCCAAATCACCCTGTCATTATTTTGTAAACATAGCCCTTTTTGTAAATTAGCAGGTTGTGATACCGATGTCTTTTCCTATCTTATGATGTCTCCCAAACATGCCTGTCTCTAAAAATGAGTGTCTTCATAATGATTATGTTGTCTTGATAACTGTATAATACCAGCAAAAATGGTAAAGGACTACTGACCTTTTGGAACAGAAGGTAATCTAGGTATTTAATTTTAAAATTTTAGCACCCGTAACAGAAATCTTTATTAAAAGATTTTTGGTCAATATTTCACAAAGTGTCTATTGACTTCTTCTGCATAATGCCTTTTAGTGAAGTACGTTTTTCTTGTAGTTTCATATATCAAAAAAATAATTTTGATTTTGTTTTCTGAATTCTCTATAATTTTATGGCAGTCTTTGAGAATTGATGTTAATCAACAAATTAAGGTATGCCAAATATATTTTATCAGTAGAGTTTGTGGGCCACAAAATAGACATAGTTCAGGAAGGTGATTGCCAAGCAGTCATTCTGTAATTTGGATCTCTGGAATTACAGAAATTGAGAAGAAAGAGTCTATCAGATGTGGGCAAATTCTGCCATTTTCTACCCGTTCGTATTTCTTATGTACAGGTGACTTTACTATTCGTAATTTTTGTAAATTAAAAAAAGGAGAGTATCGATGAAAAATAAATTAAAAGTTTTAATTATTGAAAACATCTAAAACATGCTCACCCATGCGAGTCATAAGATACAGGTAAAAATAAATCAATACAACCTAACTTACAAACGCCAGGGGAAAGATCCAAGCCTCGTAAGATAGTTTGTCTGAAAGCCAGAGGAGAGAGCTCAGTGAACTTCTAAGGAGTCTTGGTAGTGAGCAAGGGACTTTTTGGTGCACAAAGCATATTTGGTGTGTCTGAATTTATGCCCTCTCTGGAGCTTAAGGCCCTGACTTGCAGTAGACATTTCTTTCCACTTAGGATCCCGAGTGCTCTGTTGCAGAGCATTAAGACATAAAAGAACAAAGTTCTGTTGTTGGTGATGCTACCACTAGTGTCTTTTTATTGGTGGAAACAGTGAGAGCATCCTCACCAACTGGCTGTGGTGTGGTCTGAAAAAGGGTAGAAGCTTTCTGTTGAAACTGTTAGCCAGAGTCATAAGGCTGGCAGGAGAGCAAGAGAAGGGAACATGAATTCATCCCAGTGATTGGGGAATACTCCTGAGATGTAGGAGCTGTTTGTCTAATCTCTGCTGACTGAGGGGACTAGCAGTCTCTAAGCAAGCTCTCCAACATATGGACTATTATGCAAATGTGCTACTATATAATATAAGAAACAAAAAAAGTCATGATAGTGCTTGCTGAGTCTATTATGAACCCTGTAATGCCACTAGTTTTCACTTAAATGTGTAAGTTAAATGTACTCTTATGAAACTCATTTCAGTCTTGTGAAGAGGGAAAGAAAAGTATGTATAGACTCAAATGGAAATATTCTTTTTTTGCATTACAAAACCTTTTCTTTTTGGGTGTCTTATTTTCTAAGCTGCCTTTTATAAATCTGTGAGCTATCTGAGGTAAATACAATTTAAGAACAAATAGAATAAGTTTGTTCTTTTATGAAAGCAGGTAGAAGATAAAAATAAAAGGAAAAAAAAAGGAGTCTTCAGAGCCTGGAATATGCTATTAGGGTGTATGTATACTGTCTGAAACAGAAACCTGTTTATTAAAAAAATTGGGCAGTTCTGAACAGCAAATTTCTCTTGTTTAATTTACCTGACTGGTAAATGAAAATTTCATTGATTTAGTTTAACAACTGTTTTATGCTGTCAAATCCAAGTAGTCTTAACAGCTGTACTACATCATTTCAGGTACACAGAAATATTTTCCTGTCATCAATTTATATTATTCAGTAGTGATTAAGAGCAGCTTTGCAGATAAAATAATACAGAATAGATGAAAACAAAATATTATTAAGATTTACACGCCTCAGACAGAGAACTATGGGGTGGCACTGCACTGTGGAAAGTACCTCTCCAGCATGGTAATTTCATCTGTGACTTGTTTCAGTCCCTGTAAGGCAAACAGTGGTAGCAGGGCAAACTGAAGCCCAGGTTTCTTTTGGCTGCAGTAAAAATGCTTTGACACTATCAGTAACTTAAAGCTAACATAAACTTCTGACAGTCTCTAACTATCTAGTCAGTCCTTTAAAATAAAATTTTAGAGATATGACTGGGAATACCTGATGTAGCTGAATCGTAGCATTCAACCAAGTGTGAAGCCACAAAGCAGAATTATACTGCATGCTTTACAGCACCTGAACCTCACTTGGGAAAAAACATTCTCTTGTCTGAAAGGTACTTCACGTACTTTGGAGAACTCTATTTTACAAAATACAATAGTACTACGTAGACTCTAAAGGAAGAAGCAGAACTTAAGTGTTTAATTGCAGAAGCAAGAGACTGTGCCTACAGGTAAAAGTGTTCCCTGTATTGGAGTTGGAGTATTTTCAGAACTGCTTGTGTATTCCAGAGGCAGCGACGCTCCTCAGAGTGGTCCATGGTTATTAGTAAGAAGCAGCAATTATCCTTTAATGTGATTGAATATGCTCTAAAGAAAATCTCTTGCCCAGAACATTTCAACTGTTTGCTCCTTCCGCTGGGAAATCCAGAAGTGCTTTCACAAAGAATGTTAATACTGTTCTAAAATACTTTACAGTTTGCCAACTCTATGTTCAGAAATTATGTTTCAGATTAAAAAAAAAAGGATGGCTTGAACTTCAACTTTTACAAAGTAATGTATTTGAGGTTCTCTTCATCTCTCCTCTGAACTTTGAGATTTCAGGTTATTCTCAGGCAACTTTTCTCAGGGTTCCCCTGCTGCTAAGAAGATTAGATGCTTTATCTTTTCTTTTTTTAAAAACAGAAAATGGAGATTCCCACAAAATTAATTGATTCATGTTGAGATTTGCATAAAAACCACCTAATGCCATAAGGTTATCAATAAAATAAGGCATGTTAGTATACTAGTCGTATCAGACCAGTAACATAAACTGTGTACTAAATCCAGTTTTCAAATTGATCTTATGCTTCATTGTGACACTTATTCTTCATATTCCTATGCATATTTTGCAAGCTTTTTCATTATTTCCAAGCTTTCTTTGAATTCCATTTTCTGAAATCAGTTATGATTTCTGAAATTTAAAAAAAAAGATTCTGAAATGGCTTTAAGGATACACACTTCAAAGGAATAAGACCACCATGACAACACAGTTCTGAGTGAACAAATTAGTTTTGATACATTTTCTCTTTTTTGAAATACGCCTTCAGCACAAAAGGATTCAGAATGTTCTGATTCATCAACACTTAATGAAAAATATTGTGGTTTTCCCAAAATGGAGTCTCTTGTGCCAGTAAATCACCTTTTTAAGCAGATAAGGATAAATTGATTGCACTCAAAAAAGTTATTTTGAAATATTCAGCACAAAAGGATTCAGAATGTTCTGATTCATCAACACTTAATGAAAAATATTGTGGTTTTCCCAAAATGGAGTCTCTTGTGCCAGTAAATCACCTTTTTAAGCAGATAAGGATAAATTGATTGCACTCAAAAAAGTTATTATCATACTGGTGAGAAGCAAAATATATTTTTGTCATTCCCAAGTGTAATTAATTATATTATTTCAACAGGCTTCTTATGAATTATAGTTTTAAGAATATTTATTTATTTAACAAATATACTGGAATGTTTTTAAGAACATCAAAACATTTTCCTTCTATGAGATCAGCTGATGGTCTTTTAAAAGGTATTTTTCAAAAATGTCTTGTTTTTTTTGTCAAAAATCTCATCTTGACAGCAAAACTCTCCCAAAATAATGTTTCATATAATAATTGAATATGGACTAGCAGGAAAGTGATCTTCAACAGTTGTTGCCTCACATATTTTGTTGCACACTGGCCAATCCCGACTTGTTTTAATGACCATTCTTGCATATGGAGTTACAAAAAACCCACTGGAACTCTGAAGTATGGAAATTAGAAGTTACTAAGACCCGCCTGTATCAGAGCATTTGTTGCTTTAGTATCTTTAATACAAAGCATATGATTTTAAGCTGATGATATAGTAAACTTTTAATGTATAATCAAAACCCTGTCAGGTACTTTATAACACATTTAGAGAATTATCACACTTAGATCATAATTGCTGTGTAATTTCTAATTACTATTTAATTTCTTAGCTGAAAATACAGCATCAGTCTGTGTAAAATAAAACTGACTCAGCAGTGATTAAATTGATGTTATTAACACTTACCACTTACTTTTAATGTGTTAATAGCCTAATTAATTCAGCATCTTGAATTCTTGATAAGAGAAAAATGAAAAGCTTCCCATGTCAGAGGGTGTACATTGCATCCAATATTTTCTTTTCCCTTTTTCAGTTTTTAATTTTTTGAATATGTTGACCTAAGGAAAGGAGGGTTGTCTATTGGATGACACACAGAGGTGAGAGTTAGGACTTCTGAATTCACAGGAAATTCATAGACAAGTAAAATAGTGGAAACGTCAAATTCTTCCTGTGCTTCAGTGTAAAAACCTGTAAAATGGGTATAAACTTAAAGGGCTTGTAGCCCTCAGTCAACATTTTGTTTGGCAATTAATCAGAACTTTTACAAAGTTCCAGGAGTGTGGGTATGTATGTCAATGAAACATCATTTTCATAAAGTTAAGAGTTCATATCATGCTTTGCTTTAATGCTTTTGTGGGATTTGTGTTCCTATGGGAAATAATTACTTTTGGAAATCCCATGTTTGAGAAAGATTTGGACATTCAGTACTGGACTTATGCAGAATTACAGTAATATCTGTAAGTCTGCCTGTTCTGCATACTTATACCTGTCTTAATATTAGCAGGTAAGTAGCTGGTCTCCAAATGAGATAAGGAGGTGCTTAAGTTACCTGAGAAGCCCATCTTATAGGCATGCTTTGAGCAAATCTAGTGTATAGCTGCAACAGTAACATTAAAACATAGCAGGCATAGTAATTTTAATTTATTTTGCTTGCTGCTTTATTTCTGGCTTGTTTGGTGTTGGGTTGGCCAAGAAGGCTTCTATCAGAAATAGTGTGGCCAGCAGGACTAGGGAAGTGATTGTCCCCCTGTACTCGGCACTGGTGAAGCAGCACCTCAAATACTGTGTTCAGTTTTGAGCCCCTCACTACAAGAAAGACATTGAGGTGCTGGAGCGTGTCCAAAGAAGAGCAACGAAGCTGGTGGAGGGTATCAAACACAAGTCTTATGAGGAGCGGCTGAGGGAACTGGAGTTGTTTAGCCTGGAGAAAAGGAGGCTGAGGGGAGACCTTATGGTGCTCTACAACTACCTGAAAGGAGGTTGTAGCGAGGTGGGTGTCGGTCTCTTCTCCCAAGTAACTAGCGATAGGA
>NW_008794009.1:1662556-1676053 GCF_000699145.1 Aptenodytes forsteri
GTTGAGTCACCATCCCTGGAAGTATTTAAAAGATGCGTAGCTGCGGCGCTTAGGGACGTGGTTTAGTGGTGGACTTGGCGGTGCTAGGTTAATGGTTGGACTCGATGATCTTAAAGGTCTTTTCCAACCTAAACAATTCTATGATTCTATGGGGGGGGTTTTAAATAAAATGCATATACAATTGTGTGAGCTGGAATTAGAACCCACAGTTCTCAACTGCTGTTTGACTGTGTAACTGCTAGGCACAGACTCTTGCTTCATCTATAATTTCTTCTTTGGGAAGGAGTTCTGAATTCTTTCTTTGCTGAACCTAACCAAGCTACAGCATGAAGGACGGTGCAGACTGGCACAGATTTATCTAGTAAAGTACTACCCACAGAATCAGCTAGTTCAGCACATGTCCCAGTTTGGTGGGATTACATCTCCATAAGTTCACAATTCCCCAGCTGTCCCAGGTAGATCAGAACTGCACCTTCCATTCTGCAATTCTGATTAAAGCCCTCTAAGCTTTGGAGGAGTAGAATTTCAGGTGTGCACCTGCGCTTCTCATTTTCAACTGATTTGCTGTAGGCAGCTCCCTATGGACTTCTTTGTCACCTTTCTGAGGCTCCTGATTCAATTTGCAAAGAGCCGAGACACCTACATTTCCTCTCTAGATGTTAAGGCTTTATTTGGATCTGCCCCTTACAAGTAATCTAGATTGTTAAAAATTTGACTGCTATCCTTCCAGTTAGGAGTTATTCCTTTCTTCTTGGTAATTCATTTCTATGTTTTTCACATAGTTGGTTTGCATATAATGGAACTGAGAAGTGATTTCGTCAGTTGGACTGCCACTGCCTGCTTCATTTAGAACTCATTTCAGAGCACACATTAAATAATTCTGAGAAAATATTTTTTTTTCTGCATAATTCTTCTCTTTTTATGTAGGTTTGCAAACAAATGTGCCTCAGTTTGAGGGGACATATGGTTTCGACTTGTCACATTTATTAAGGTAGCATATTTTTTTATTTTAAATATACATCTGAAATATGTGTTCATTTAATAATTTTAAGTGGATTATTTTTTTTTATTGCAGATATTTTTAATTTGTGTGCTCAATTAGGATTTCTATTCTGAGAAGACTATTTCTGTGAAAGTCAGTGTGAAGTTGCCAAAATCGCAGAAATGGGCTCTGCACCTGGCTTTCTGTTTTTATATTAAATAAAAAAAAAACAGGTAATGGGGAGAGGGGAGCTTGGGAGAGAGAGGGAACTCCTTGTCTGGATGACAATTTTCCTTGTGGCATCTCTCTCTTGCCCTCAAGGAAAACAGATTAAAGTCCCATGTGATGGAATGATACCGGTGGGAGCATAAATATTGCACTGTGATTAAACCACCAAAATACTCATGTGATTAAAGTGCTTCAGGTCCTTCAGTTATTATTCTGTTATATCATTTCACCTCATTTCAAGACATTGCTTTTTTCATAGTTTTTGAAGAACACTCTAGGCAACAAAGTTGATTTTGTGAGGCCCGTAACTTTGGACTATTGATTCTTTTTTCTATATTGCACATCCATCATCCTCCTTTTTAGACACACCAACAAAAATATGGATTCTTGTTATAATATCATCTGGCCATCCCAATGCTGATGCAATTAGCACATGAAAATGTCAGCTTCTTTGACAGGACTGTACTAGCTGAGAGGTACCCTTTTGACTTTTCTTATTTGAGAATTAGGTGAACTAGATTAGACATTTATGATCAGAGCATTTGAATACTAGTGTCTACATCTAATCCAGAAACTTCTGTTTCAGTTAGGAGTTATATTTTTTGGAAAAAAACCCAAAACAACAAACAACCACAAAACACCTATATTTATATTAAGACTTTCCACTTATACACCACATTAGGTTCCCTGTTATTTTCTCTTTGAAGCTAAATTAAGCATTCAGGAACAGGTAAGAAATGCCAAAGCTAACATTCAACTCTAGCTCTTCTTGCTTCATTTTATGTATTATGATACAGTTTCTAATCAAGTGTTTGCTTACGGTTTATAACATAACACAAATATTTTGTACAATTTTTCACAAGCTCAGATAAATATGTAACACCAATTTCTTTTTACTGCATTGTGTTTTTCACTGCTGTGCTGATGTTATACATTTTACTGACACACAGCTTCTGTATTCATTTTCTCTCTGCGGTATATATCTAAATATCTTTTCATTATTTAACAACCTTTGCTACAATTTGTTGGCCAAGTGCTTATGAAATTGTATGTATCAGAACATATTTGGGAAAGAGCACCTGGGGAGCCATTTGGAATAAGTTTAAAATTTATTCTCTCCACAAAAGATGTATACGTTCAAGGGAAATGAAATAGGGGAATTCAAGGGAAAAGTGGCCACAGTGAGGACGATATGATATTAAACACTTTTCCTTATTTCAAAAGATATGAAAGTCTCTTTAATAATTGCATTATACTCATCTGTCTCCTTCCCTGATGAATTTAAAGCCTGGTAAAGAGGAATCTTACCAAAATTTTTGAAGTCGCCAACTATACAGTTTTTTACAAAAAGTGTAGACTTTCTATTTAAAAAATAGAACAGTGCAAACTGTTTCTGGTCTTGGGCTGAAAACAAAACAAAACAAATCATTAATTGGCACCAGAAAATATTTGTCTGCAGTTCCTGCTGCAGTTCTTCAAGTTTAATTTTGATGCCTCATGCTCTCATTCTCCACTGTAGCCTGAGTTTTCACCCACATTAAATTCCCCATTATACTTCTCATCCAGGACCTGCACTGATCACTGCTTAGTCAGTGGGTGCCTCATGAAAGGTGTAAACAAAATGAAAAGTGTGTGAAGCTGTAACTTCAATGAGCCATGGTGACTGAATTTCCAAATCAACATTTTCTTTTTACACAGGTGAAACTTCAAATAACAAAATATTTGCTGTTCAGTTTTCCACTGAAAAGTAAATGTTTTCTGTGGAAAATTTTGGCAGAATTTTGGCATCAAAACCTCCGTAACAAAACCATTTTTCAAGTAGTTCTGTTAAAAAGTACTAGTTTTCATTAAAACTAATACATGAGGATTTCTTACTAGATTGACATTTCTCAGTCTTTTGAAGGTGTTGGAAAGAAATCTTATTTGGAAGAAATCTCAGAATCATTTAACTTTTTGAAGAATTCCACAGCTCATCATATGTGTATTTGTCTCAGTAATTTTCTATCAGCTAGGCTGGGGTTTGAAAACTCATATAGTACTTTCATTTTCCCCTATTTTGTATGTCTGCTTGGTTGCATTCGTAAAATCTGTGCATGTTAGCTGTTTATTTATTTGTCTATCACAGTTGTTAAAAAAGTAATTATAAAAGATCAGTGGTCCTCGTATCACAGGATAGTTCTTTCTGGCTTTAATATTTATTACCTAGATCTAGTTTGAAATTTCCATGCCACGTGACTATAGTGTTAGGGTTTGTTATAAGAAATAAGAAATGTTAGTAACCGAAGAAACTCCTTATTCTTCTTATTTTTAATTCTCATGTTTTCTAAATGGGTTATCCAGATTGTTACTTTAACAAATGATCAAAGATCATGGGCTAAGTGAGGAAGGATGAAAATCTTGTTATTCTGGAATATTTTTTTCTGTTTTATCTTTGAAGCTGTTAACATCTTCCTTTTTTTTTAACATACAACTTCATGGAGAATTTGTCGTCTGTTTTAAGGATTAGGATGATTTTTATATGAAATTTTATTGTTAACTTTATGGTTGTGTAGAATCAGAGAATCAGAGAATCATAGAATACTTTGGGTTGGAAGGGACCTCTAAAGGTCATCTAGTCCAACCCCCCCTGCCGTGGGCAGAGACATCTTCAACTAAATCAGGTTGCTCAGAGCCCCGGCCAACCTGACCTTGAAGGTTTCCAGGGATGGGGCATCCACCACCTCTCTGGGCAACCTCTTTTTATAAGCCCCCTTTAAGTACTGATAGAGTGCAATAAGGTCATGTATAAGGTATATGTATAAGGTCATGTATAAGGTGTAATGTATATTTTTTCCCCTTGTATTACATACATACTGCAAACAATTTGAATGGTGATTGACCGAGTATTCTTACAAACAATAAAATCTTCTCTGTAAACAGTTTCTACCACAGAACAGTAAGAATGCAATCAGATGCTAAACCAAGAAATGGTTGCTATTTTATCCTGAAATACACAGAAATTCTTTTTGCCATTGCCTTATCATTTAGTCTATTACACTGGAACTGTTTATCCCAACTGATCTTGAGGGTAGCTTGACAACTACTAAATCTGAAAAATTATGAACTTCCTTAGTCATATAAGACCATTGATTTAATTTCTTCTCAGGCACGGTGTCAGATTTTGTGATATTTTATTTTCACAGAGTTGAACTTGAAAATGCCTGTAATATTTACCAGGGCACTTGCCAAGTGAAAAAAAAAAAAAAATCAACTACAGTAATTTTCACAAACTCCAGTAGATGCTATGTTTCATATGTCATCTTTATACCTGAAAAAAAAAATTCAGTAAAAAATATAACTTAATATGATATCAAAGGTTTCTTAAAGCCTATAGAAAAACAGACTGGCTTTAAAATGAAGTCTAATTATTAAACTTGCTTGTTAAAAAGATGTCTAGGCTTATTTATCAGGCATAAAATTGTTCTAGGGATCAGACAAGAGAAAGTAAAAGAATATGGGGGCAGAAATTAGATAAGAAAGCCTATGTTGTTCAGTGGCTGCCACAGCCCAACATTTTAAGATAACATTATTTTAATATCAGGTAAAACAGGCTTTGACTCCATCTACAAACTACTTCATAACTTCTAACTCAAAAAGACACAGTGTCAGCTAAGACTGTGACATCATGTCAAAGTACCCTTACAGAACAAGAGATTTAATAGTCTTACAGTGAGTTTCCAAACCAAATAGAAGGAATTTGGGAGCATGTTAAGTGTTGGTAGCTACACATTATTAGTAGGATGCTGTAAAAAACCCTTAACCTAAGAATCATACCATTGCCCCAAATCCATTGTTTAGAACTCATGGAAGAAAGCTAGTCAAGAAAAAAAAAATACAAAACCTATGGTTTTGTGGGTTTTTTTAGTATTAGTTTGTCAGTAATACACAAGCAAAATAGAAAAAGACTATAGATTCTGAAGGCAGTTCCAAAAAAATATTAACAGCATTGGCTTGTAAAAATAGATATATAAGTAGGACATATACAATATATAGCACGAAGTGTCTTATGTTCTCATTCTGCTTTTTACTTGCTTCATTCTTGACTTGCTATCTAGACTAGATCAGTCTTTCAACTTGGACAAGCAGTCATAATTGTAGATAAATTTGTTCTGTCGGAAGGATCCTTCGGATTACAACACGTAATTCATAACTATATATAGCAATTTTATAACAACTATTTTACAGTAAATACTAAATTAACTTGGTTGAAGGTTATGCTTAAAACATACTACTATAACTACTTCAACTATCTTTTGTATTTGCATGTGTTTTTAAAAATATATTTAGACAGGCAGAGTTTCTTTATTTTTTGAAGTTCCTGTTTACCCCCAAGATTAGTCTTTCACAATACTTATTGTTAGTGTTTTGATTTAGATCACCCAAGTGAATGTCTCATCGAACTAATGTAGATAACACATACCAGTTTCCCTGGCTGGGGAACACATGACAATGATAGGGTTACCTGTTGCTACTGTCTGCCTTTGATTCTCCATTCCAGTGATCAGAAACTCATTTACAGCTGAATTAAATAGGAAAGGCCTTTGGCCAATATACAGATCAAAGGTTGTCAAATGGTACAGTACCTCCTGTGCCACTGCAGAGTGCCTTTTCTACTTCCATAATGCTGGACATTGGTTAAGACATTGATATTCTGAAGCAATTTCCTATAGTGCCAACAGTAATCGTACAATTTTTTTTTCACTCCCAACAATCCTTGTGTATCGATATGTTGTTTCTTGTTTTTTACTTAATGTTCAAGTTCTCTGAGGCAGAAGCAGATGCATTTCTGATGTATTTGTATGGTACTATCAATGATGAGTTCATGATCCAAGGTCCCTGACTAGGATTCTTAAGCTCTACAATAGTACAACTGCATACCAATGATGTGGCACTGAACTGAGCTAGGGATTGTGATTTGGAGTTAAATGTAAGTGTAGTTTTGTATTATATAATACTCCATATATTTCTATTATGAGTATATTAAAGTATAGGGTAGTACAAACAATGATGATCAATTTATTCCTTGATATACTTTAAGTGAGCAGAAATTCTAATTGCACATAAATATTCAGAATATTTCTGTAATTAACAGAGTTGAATAAACAGAACACAAATTCTAACAGATAACTGAGGAATGAAACTGGATCCATAAAATGGAAATTTTTGTTCAAAGAATTTTGCCCTTCAGCAAACCTCACCTTTGTGTCTGTTTGTCAACTCTCTTTTTCTTCTAACATTTTTCCCCATGTTTCATTCATTTCATAATCCCGTCGTGCTTTACGTCAGCCTTACAGAAGACTTGATTCCTGTTTTTATTTCTTGAGCCAACTCTGAGAATAAAAAATTCTTTCAGTTTTATTGTTTTACTATTATTGTCAGTGTCTATGTGTAAGAAAGAAGATTCCTTCAGCAAATGACACCGAAAGGAGTTAAATATATTTTAAGAATTAACTTTTCCTCCTCAACCAAAGCAAATTTGGGGGGGGCACTTACAGAGAAGAGAAAGTTTTTTAAGATCTCTATCCAGTATAGCATAGTCTTAAGCTTACATGTTTATAAATCTAACCTTCCCACTATGGGAAGTATTATGCAAGAAAGTGGTAGAAATCTGTTCTGAAATTGAGAAGGAAAATTACCTAACCTTTTCATTGTAGAGGAAGTTCCTGAAATTATTGTAGTTGAGAGATATTTCTGTAATTTCTTCTGAGGATGGTTTTTCTCCTACAGTTGTGCTTGTGTTGTGATTTGTCCCTCATTATCAGTTTAGTACTCAGAAATTTCCATCTCTTGTCATTTTCTCAGAAGTTGTCCATCTGTGTGTGTTGTGATTTGATAAGCAAAGCAAGTATACTTTTCAGTCATGTTAGCTTGAGTGAGTGAGTACCAGAGGAATGAAAAGAACTAAGACATACGCAAACATACCTGAATCTCTTTAGGTGGCTGTATTTTGGATTAATGAGAACTGTACACTAACAAAAAGCTACAGTGACAAATATGAGTGCAATGTTAAATGCTGATCTGTACTTTAAATTGTAGATTTTATATTATATTCCTGACTAGCAATGGAAAGAGATAGAAGGTATTCAGAAAGGCTGGATATGTGAAACTAAGTTTCATCTTTGGAGGAACCTATCTGTCTCCACTGACTGCAGAGAGAGCCTGGAGAGGTTAGCCTTACTAGGAGCAAAGTTAGCTTTGGTGAATAAACTGTCCGTGTGTTAGATTTCAGAGAGAAGCAGACTGTCGCAGTAGATTCATCTATTGTCACAAGGCTGCCATTTGCAAATTAAGGCCAAACACTGGAGTGGTCATAACAGGCAAATCCTCATAGATGTCCAGGATTACATACTAAGGAAAATAAATATAAGGGAAAAGGATAATTTGAGTTGCAGGCTCTGTAATAAAAACATTGTGTGGTATGTTAATTGAGCAGCAGCACAAATAGTTACAGTAAGCATTAAGAAAAGGCAGTTTCCCTGAGGCACAGGAGAAACACTCATTGGCCCCCAAAATCTGTTCATGAAAGATCTTAAATTGCTTGTGTTCTTTTTCTGTAAAACAAACTGCCCCACACCTTATTTAACCACCTACTAATGATGCAAACACCTTGATGAAACTAAATATGAATGTGAATGATTTTGTTGCTTTGGAATACTTTTTCTAATGTTCCTTGAATTGGTGTAAACAAATACTTGTTAGAGGGAGAATACTGTGTCACAGGCCCCCGCAAGGAAGAGATATGTATCCATCAAACTTAAATGATCAGAAGTGATTGGCATACACACACTTGTCTGTGAACAGGAAAACTGAGAACCTACTATCTGGAATATTACACATGTAGGGATGGAACCAGAAAACAGGTTTTTCTTTAATTTTTAGGGTTTTTTTTGTAATGAAGGCAGATCTATATTGAAGATCCTATTACATTATTCTTAGGGGTTTAGTAATTCAAGGTTCTGTTGAGGAGATGCAAAGATTATTTCCTATCTTCTTGAAAACTAATTTTTTGATATACAGACTTTTTTATGGAGTCTAGAGAATAGGTCAGGTACAACTGAATTTAGGGAGGGAAACAAAGAAGTAGCAGAGAATAAATGTAAACCTTTAAGGTCTCCTTTTGCAGAGGACCTCTTCTTCTACATATGCTCATCAAACTTACAGAAAGTTTTCTTGCTACTCTGGCTGAAAGTAGTAGGCAGTGAAGAGTCAGTATTTCTTGTATGGAATCCCAAAGAAAACCATGAAACTCAAGGTAGGAGCAGAGATTTGTTTGTGGATGCCAACTGGAGAATAAGAATTTTATGTGTAACTTACATAGAAAAAACCCAAACCCTTAATAACTAGATTTTGAAATATTGCATAACTTGAATGGGATTTATAATATAGACATACTGCAGATTTAAAAATGTCTCATAGTAGAGTGTGTGTTCATGCAAGAGGAGTATTCCAAGCCTTTTTTCCATAGGCTTTTCTGTTTGGAAAATAATAAAATGAAAAAAATCTTTACATTTATATTATAATGTTCTTAATTGCAAGACATACAAAATACAGGTTGCCTATTTGTTTCAGATTCTGTCCTCTGATGCAACCTAATAGTTTCAGAATTTACTGTCTTCTTTAAGCTCTGGAGAGCTTACTCAGAATTGAGGACTGTGAAATTGCCCAAGTGTCAAACTCTCAAGATAAAAAGTTGACATCACTGAATCCAATGAGAATTTTTGCATTTTTCAGAGTCATATGCCTTTCAAGTCAAACACCATATTTGTCAGCTGTGGTCTGTCTCTACTTCGTTCTTTGTATTACTTCTTAGAGGGAGCAAAGATATTTGTGAACTATAATTCACAAAGCTATCAAAACAAATAAAGTAGAAATACAGCCCCAGTTGCTATACAATATGTGCTCAAATCTCTGTTTTGATAAAATTAACTCTGAGGACTAATATATGATACATGGCTGCAAAATTACCTTTTTAATATCTCATGTGATGAAGTGTAATATAGTTCTCTTGCTCAGATTTTATTCAACAAAAATCATACCACTTCACACATTAATTTCAATTTTTTGTATACTTCCTAACCCCACAATACATGAACTCACTAGAGAGTTTTGAACTGGAAGTGAACCGACCAAGTTCTAACTTTTGTGGATTTTTATTTCTTAGGCCTGAATATATACTGCTTGATCATTTACAAAATTAGTGTAAGTGATCACTTATCATATTAGTTTAAGTTATTTATCGTTTATGGTTAAAGTTTATTTCTGTTTTGCTCTTATCCATTACAGCTGTATCTGTTCTTGTATCGTCTCAAATATTATTACTATTTTTTATCTTAATTTTTCATTACTAAGTATATATTTTCGCTCCATCCGTTTACATAAGCATTTCATGTATTGCACAAATATTGAACATGAGTTATGTGAACAATCAGTAACTTATTAATCTAAACACTTTAAAATGGTATGTCTCTTTAGGAATATTTTCAAGTGACACTTTTAACTCTAGCAAGATTAAGGAGAACTAAAGATGTGAACATCTACATTGCTGACATCATGATGGCTGTGTAATGTAACGTATCTAAATGTACATGTTCGTATGTGCTGATGTGCAAAGCTAGCGGGATAGAAATACCCTGAACTAAGCATTGGTTGTGTACCACAGCAAGTCTGTTATTGTATGAACCTAGATCTGGTAAAACTATATTGCAATACAGACAGCAAAACCTATCAATACTGCATATTGTTGCAGATTATTTTATTTTACGTGAAGTATTCAAAACAGAAAGTTTGACTAGAACAGAGCTGCTCTGAAATATATACTGTACATGACATCTAGCCCATCATCTCTCAGGTGATTTTGCTTTTTGCAAGGATGGTTTTGGGTTTTCCTAGAGAATATTTCTTGTAAAGTTATTAGTGATTACAAAATAATCACAATAAAGTAGATACACTTTAATTCCTTGCCTCTGGAAAAAAAAAAAAATCTGTCATTCTAAAATCTTGGTATTAGAACCATGTTTTAACAGCCTGAGAATGAGTAAATACTTAAATGTCCGATGAATTCAAATTAGTGAATTAGAACAAAGATGGTTTTATTCTGCCTTCATTTAATAGAGAACTGATACAGTTCTACAAAGAAAGATTCAGGGTGCTATCACTACCATTATTGCGTGTGCTTATGAAAGCAATAATAGAGATATCATTTCTTGAAAACTAATTTTTTGATATACAGACTTTTTTATGGAGTCTAGAGAATAGGTCAGGTACAACTGAATTTAGGGAGGGAAACAAAGAAGTAGCAGAGAATAAATGTAAACCTTTAAGGTCTCCTTTTGCAGAGGACCTCTTCTTCTACATATGCTCATCAAACTTACAGAAAGTTTTCTTGCTACTCTGGCTGAAAGTAGTAGGCAGTGAAGAGTCAGTATTTCTTGTATGGAATCCCAAAGAAAACCATGAAAATCAAGGTAGGAGCAGAGATTTGTTTGTGGATGCCAACTGGAGAATAAGAATTTTATGTGTAACTTACATAGAAAAAACCCAAACCCTTAATAACTAGATTTTGAAATATTGCATAACTTGAATGGGATTTATAATATAGACATACTGCAGATTTAAAAATGTCTCATAGTAGAGTGTGTGTTCATGCAAGAGGAGTATTCCAAGCCTTTTTTCCATAGGCTTTTCTGTTTGGAAAATAATAAAATGAAAAAAATCTTTACATTTATATTATAATGTTCTTAATTGCAAGACATACAAAATACAGGTTGCCTATTTGTTTCAGATTCTGTCCTCTGATGCAACCTAATAGTTTCAGAATTTACTGTCTTCTTTAAGCTCTGGAGAGCTTACTCAGAATTGAGGACTGTGAAATTGCCCAAGTGTCAAACTCTCAAGATAAAAAGTTGACATCACTGAATCCAATGAGAATTTTTGCATTTTTCAGAGTCATATGCCTTTCAAGTCAAACACCATATTTGTCAGCTGTGGTCTGTCTCTACTTCGTTCTTTGTATTACTTCTTAGAGGGAGCAAAGATATTTGTGAACTATAATTCACAAAGCTATCAAAACAAATAAAGTAGAAATACAGCCCCAGTTGCTATACAATATGTGCTCAAATCTCTGTTTTGATAAAATTAACTCTGAGGACTAATATATGATACATGGCTGCAAAATTACCTTTTTAATATCTCATGTGATGAAGTGTAATATAGTTCTCTTGCTCAGATTTTATTCAACAAAAATCATACCACTTCACACATTAATTTCAATTTTTTGTATACTTCCTAACCCCACAATACATGAACTCACTAGGGAGTTTTGAACTGGAAGTGAACCGACCAAGTTCTAACTTTTGTGGATTTTTATTTCTTAGGCCTGAATATATACTGCTTGATCATTTACAAAATTAGTGTAAGTGATCACTTATCATATTAGTTTAAGTTATTTATCGTTTATGGTTAAAGTTTATTTCTGTTTTGCTCTTATCCATTACAGCTGTATCTGTTCTTGTATCGTCTCAAATATTATTACTATTTTTTATCTTAATTTTTCATTACTAAGTATATATTTTCGCTCCATCCGTTTACATAAGCATTTCATGTATTGCACAAATATTGAACATGAGTTATGTGAACAATCAGTAACTTATTAATCTAAACACTTTAAAATGGTATGTCTCTTTAGGAATATTTTCAAGTGACACTTTTAACTCTAGCAAGATTAAGGAGAACTAAAGATGTGAACATCTACATTGCTGACATCATGATGGCTGTGTAATGTAACGTATCTAAATGTACATGTTCGTATGTGCTGATGTGCAAAGCTAGCGGGATAGAAATACCCTGAACTAAGCATTGGTTGTGTACCACAGCAAGTCTGTTATTGTATGAACCTAGATCTGGTAAAACTATATTGCAATACAGACAGCAAAACCTATCAATACTGCATATTGTTGCAGATTATTTTATTTTACGTGAAGTATTCAAAACAGAAAGTTTGACTAGAACAGAGCTGCTCTGAAATATATACTGTACATGACATCTAGCCCATCATCTCTCAGGTGATTTTGCTTTTTGCAAGGATGGTTTTGGGTTTTCCTAGAGAATATTTCTTGTAAAGTTATTAGTGATTACAAAATAATCACAATAAAGTAGATACACTTTAATTCCTTGCCTCTGGAAAAAAAAAAAAATCTGTCATTCTAAAATCTTGGTATTAGAACCATGTTTTAACAGCCTGAGAATGAGTAAATACTTAAATGTCCGATGAATTCAAATTAGTGAATTAGAACAAAGATGGTTTTATTCTGCCTTCATTTAATAGAGAACTGATACAGTTCTACAAAGAAAGATTCAGGGTGCTATCACTACCATTATTGCGTGTGCTTATGAAAGCAATAATAGAGATATCATTGTTCCCAAAGATGGATACATTAAACACCTGTATTTAGGACAGGATTTTTTTAGGCAGCAAGACAAGGTTTATTGATATACATGATCTGATAAATAAAAATGAACTTAAATAATAATACAGAGAGTCTGGAACCGTGTTTCTTGCGATTCTGATTTTCAAATTTGAAGTGCTGATAGTTGAGAGAAACTTGCTAGACCTCTTTTTCCTGTTCTATTTAGACACTTCAGTGTTTTCTGCATTGCCTTCATAAAGCCATGTTCTTCAGTCTCTTTTGCTCACAGAAAAGAAAATTTAATTTTGGACCTTCAGAAGTGTAGAAGTAAGTCTTCTTACTATATCATACAGAAATTAGCATATATTATTCATACACTGTATAATATTATGCAGTATTCCCTGCTTGGTTTCTGTTGCTTAGCTTCTACACTAAAAACAATTAGTGACCAATTGTTTTTCCACAGTGTTTAGACTTACATTGCAGGGGAGCCAATAAGGCTATATCCTTAATGCTAAATCAAAAAAAAAAAAGGAAATATTGAACTCAAGCACTGGATCCCTGGTCATCCATGTCACTTAACTGTTAGCACCGTACCTGGCATGGATTCGGCCTGTGCCAAGTGGCACAACTGAGGCACATATTTTGTGTCTTGGCACATTGTTCTGTTTATAAAGCACACACAGGATCATTCCTCCAGCAGATAGTGTGGACAAAGCTTTGGTGACTTAGAATCATTGAGGTTGGAAAAGACCAAGCTTTGGTACTTAGAATCATTGAGGTTGGAAAAGACCTCTAAGATCATCGAGTCCAACCATCGACCCAACACCACCATGCCCACTA
>NW_008794009.1:1679795-1681691 GCF_000699145.1 Aptenodytes forsteri
GCCGTACCAGACCAGGGAGTTTCCTAGTAATGTCTCTGACCCGGGCCCCGGGGAGGCAGCAGACTTCCCTGTGGGACGGGTCTGGTTGGCATATCGGGCCCTCTGTTCCTCTCAGAAGGGGAATGCCTATGACAATTACCCTCCTTTTTTTTCTTAGCAGAGGCAGTCATAATGCATAGGGCTGACTGCCTCACCCTAGGCGACCCCCTGGATGGACCTTCGTCTACATCCTCATTTGCCTGGCCCTCGAGTTCCAGGGCCCCATATCTGTTGTGTAAAGGCAACCGGGAAGGTGAGGGAGGCCGGGCGGGGGTTCACCTGGCACCCTGAGCAGAGACCTGTTTCCATTCCCCCGTGTCGCTTAGGTCCCCTCTTTCTACCTGGTGGCAAGAAGGCAGGGGATCCTCTGCTTCTCATGGAGCCGGGTACCTCTTGGGTACTTGGACTTGGGTACCTCCTTCCCACAAAGTTTTTCAATACCATTGCAGCATGTTTGGCACCACCCTCAATCCCATCCTTGTTCCACTCCCAGTTTGCATGCTACGTAAATCCCACTCTGCTGGGTTGCAGTAGAGCCAACTCATTATTTTGGACACTTTGAACTGAAGAGAGCACTGAAACCATAATAATCTTTTTCTGAGGGTCAGATGGATGTCACCTGGGGCCCAAAAGGTAGCGCCAAGTGCTATGCAGCATGCTTCTGTCAGTTGACCCCAGCAGGATAGACACAGTCAAACAAATTATTCCTTCAGTAACTAAAAAGTTACTTCAGTTACTTCCAGGACAGTTTTTATTTGTTTTAATGATTAGGAAATTAATCTGAGATGGCTTCATGCTTTGCAAATATTTATGTACTACTGTGTGAACAATTAAGTCCTTTTTCTGTGAATTTAGCATCCGACATATCACACACTTGCCTTGTCCCTTCCCTACAAATGAGACAATTCTGCAGCCACCTTCTACCGAAACCAGGTATGCTAGGGTATTGTTGGATAGAGTGGAAATATAGGTAAAAATTGGCACAGAAGGTTACTCTGTTATTTCTGCCACTTCTATACTGGTGGAGATTCCTGGCACTCATAGGGGTTCTCCGGGGATAGTAGCTAAGTCGTTTTGCTGTTGATTTGCAAATCCCACAGTGCAACAGACTGGTAAAAGAAATCAAGACTCCCTGTCAATCTGAGTTGTTAAACAAGCAATGGTCCTCAAATATCATCCTATCTTTAAACTGTCTGCATACTCTATGGCAATTAAAAATGTTTGCTAAATGGCTGGAATATATGCAGATTCTTCAATGATTTGTTCTGTTTATGTGTTTGCATTAATTAAATACAGAAGTTCAGACTTAGCAAATATGATAAAAAAGTTTCATGTTAAAATGTTTGAGGGTTTTTTTTAACTAGTAAAGACAACTATTTCAGTTGAGAATCTGGATACTGCAATAAAAAAAATTGCATCAAGCCTTTTTTGTAATAGTTAATTTTGAAAAACAGTGGTCAGTTTATTTACTGTGTAATAAAACTTTTGATCTACCAAAAGTACTTCTCATTACTGCAGAGAGAAATATATTTGTTCTGCTCACGAGTGCCACCAGAGATACATAGTACATTATTCAAGGGTGGGATTCTGCACACATTTACTCTTCTATGATTAATATTTGGCATGTTTTGTCCAGTGCAATTGTTCACCAACATTACGAGAAAAAGGTCCCTTTTGTTGCATTATTTTGTGTAGTTAGAATGGCATGTGATATGTTGTTTATGTAAAGGAGCCATTTAGAGGCGATGGGTCCAGTTCTCACACCCTCATTCACACTGAGGCAATATTTTTTATAGTTATTGATCCCAAAGAAACAAACTACCTGGGGGAGCCAGGTGATTTCATAAAATGAAGGCC
>NW_008794009.1:1682115-1705231 GCF_000699145.1 Aptenodytes forsteri
TACTCTGTTATTTCTGCCACTTCTATACTGGTGGAGATTCCTGGCACTCATAGGGGTTCTCCGGGGATAGTAGCTAAGTCGTTTTGCTGTTGATTTGCAAATCCCACAGTGCAACAGACTGGTAAAAGAAATCAAGACTCCCTGTCAATCTGAGTTGTTAAACAAGCAATGGTCCTCAAATATCATCCTATCTTTAAACTGTCTGCATACTCTATGGCAATTAAAAATGTTTGCTAAATGGCTGGAATATATGCAGATTCTTCAATGATTTGTTCTGTTTATGTGTTTGCATTAATTAAATACAGAAGTTCAGACTTAGCAAATATGATAAAAAAGTTTCATGTTAAAATGTTTGAGGGTTTTTTTTAACTAGTAAAGACAACTATTTCAGTTGAGAATCTGGATACTGCAATAAAAAAAATTGCATCAAGCCTTTTTTGTAATAGTTAATTTTGAAAAACAGTGGTCAGTTTATTTACTGTGTAATAAAACTTTTGATCTACCAAAAGTACTTCTCATTACTGCAGAGAGAAATATATTTGTTCTGCTCACGAGTGCCACCAGAGATACATAGTACATTATTCAAGGGTGGGATTCTGCACACATTTACTCTTCTATGAATAATATTTGGCATGTTTTGTCCAGTGCAATTGTTCACCAACATTACGAGAAAAAGGTCCCTTTTGTTGCATTATTTTGTGTAGTTAGAATGGCATGTGATATGTTGTTTATGTAAAGGAGCCATTTAGAGGCGATGGGTCCAGTTCTCACACCCTCATTCACACTGAGGCAATATTTTTTATAGTTATTGATCCCAAAGAAACAAACTACCTGGGGGAGCCAGGTGATTTCATAAAATGAAGGCCTGTTCAAAATCTTAACAAGAGCAGAATCCGGTCCTAACTGAAGCAGAAGTGTTTAAATGCAGAAGCCCACATTATCAGATGCAGTGACAGTCACCATGCCATAAATTCATTATCTGAACACTAATTATATGTTATGCATATATTAATTATATAGAAAGTTTATAATTATATTTTGTTATTTATATATTAATTATATGTTTCCTTTTACATAATATTATCTTCACATTGCAAGTGGTTGTGAGCATATAATATTCTTTTAATTCCTATTAATTAGACTTCTGTGTAACATCTGTCCCTGACAAGGCCAGGAACAGACTGTACCTTTTCTACTGTACTTTGCTGGGAAGAAAACCCATTTAGCTACTGCTATATCATCATTATATCATTAAACTATGATTGTTTATCTCCACAGTAGGACTGTGTGTGTTTTGAATATGAACAAAAGTAGAATTTTGTGAATTCTTGCAAAATGGCAGGCAAGTCCTTCAATGGTTTCAGCTCTGTCTCTAGGTAACTCTCTGATCTCAGGAATTTTTATATAATTTCCCACTGGATTACTTCATTGCTCTTCTTTCAAGATGAGAGTTCCTTTGGAAGTCATCTCTTCCACAAATTTGTGAGTTCCCACTGTGGGTTGGGGAAGTCTCAAATACAGGCAGAAACTGGGAACACTCTTAAAATCTGTCAAACATTTGGGATTGAGATGCAATGTTTAGCAGTTGGTGAGTACGTATGTGATGAAATGACATTGTGAAAATCAAGAGCTTCTTGCACAACATGTATGAAGCGTACAAATTCCAAATATTAAAGACTATAAATGACAAGAAAATCTACAATGATCCATATTGATCCATAGCACAATAGTTACTGTTAAATGTAATTTAGTCTTTGGAGAGGTGTTAATTTTATTTCAAGACCTTATTCAGTATAGAATTTAATTTGAAAAATTACATAAATGGCAGCATTATTGGAGGGAAAATATTTTCGAAGGAACTGTTATATTAGGCAAATAATGACCTTTAAGTTGCAGTGCAGGAAATAAATATTTTCAATAGTAGAGCCTTCTATTTCAAAAGTAACAGTCTCATTTCATGTCCATCTCTTTTTAGACTTTTTTTAAACTTTTTTCTAATAAGTTACTCTGCTCTCAAGAAAAGAACAGAGATCGATTGCAATGAAGAATGACATTTCTTCTTTTTTTTGGTAGATCTAATGTAGATCTAACCTACATCTAGAAGCACAATTAGAAACATATTTTTTATGCCAAAATTTTATGTGCGACCTGGAAGTGTATAAATTTAGTTTAACTTAGATGTTTTCTACACTTCCAGTTTTTATGCATCAGTATTTATGCTTTTTCACTCCTGAGGACTTGCAGTTATATCCTGAAGTTGTAGTTAAATGCAGACTTTTTCTCCTTCCTTCTAAGAGGAAAACATTATAAAATCCAGATTTCCTTCTTTAGGTATGAGAACACATAAAAAACCTGGGACAGTTTATAAATCTCCATTAAAACTCAAAAAATTATTACTCTTTATGCTGTTTCTATAAGCATTGTAGTTTTGTAAACATTATGGAATTTCACTTACTGAAAAATGTTAGTTGAAGGGCCTCTTTGGTTCACTTTAAATAGCAGCTTTGTTTCAGCGTAGAACAATACATTAAGTTTAGGGGATTTTTTTTCTTTTTAATTCATGACTGTTTGAGTCATTGTTTAAAATCTAGTGCTGCTTGCAATGTCATGCGGGAAAGAATGTGACAAACAATTCCTTACTGTTGTGTAATAAACTTAGTTTCTTATTTATACATCCTTAGTACTTGTTGATTTTGCTTTACATTTTTGCTATCTTATTTGCAAATGTTTATGTAGCAAATCAAAATAAACATACTAAATTGTTACTTATGTTGGGCAAAAATGTGTGTTTAAGAATCTTTATAATTGTATGCTTTTATTTATTTATTTACAGAAAAATCTAGACACATGTAAGCAAATCCTAAAAGGATTATTTACATTTCTGTATTCTTAAGCTATTGTTAATTTTCCTTTTTCCAATGCTTTTAATTGTGGTGTGTGAAATTTAAAAATCTGCTGCGGCAGCACTGGAAGATGAATTATAATGGTACTTTAGCCTTAAGTAAAGAAATTTTTTTGTGCACAGTTTTTTTAACATTTATTTGAGATTTTAACTGTTTACTCAAGTGGCAAACTGTTTCCACCGCATTACATATCTGTACTTCATTCTGTAGATGATGAACAGCAGGGATTAAAATTAAACTGGTGATATGATTTTACATGATTAATTGCAGATGAAGTTTAGAGCCCTGATAAACTAATTACCAGAGAAGCTCCTCAATGTGCATTTTGCTATGCAGGGTCTAATAAATAAAAAGTGATTGAAGAGGAATGGTGATGACAGATTTTACAGTAACTAAGATTACATTTTCCTCTTGTTTTTCAATGCATTTTTTACTAGCTTTTTTTGCTCCTTGCCTTACATTTCTGTCAGTTACTCATGTGCACAGTGTTTAAGCACTGTACTACTACTTGTGATTGGCTGACAGTAGGAAAAGATCTAAAACTGTTTTTGTGGACATCATTTGTAGGCATATGTGTGTGTATATATACTTACACACACAAATACACACACACATATATTAATGCACATGCACAGATGCTACCCTACTCTTCTGGAAGAAATTTCTTACTTTTAGTTTGTAAAAGTATCATAAAACTTGCTCATCTGGAGTCTGTGCTGTACCTCCTTTGAAAAGAGCATGCTGATGCCAGTTGGGGAGTAGAAAAGGTGGTACTACAGTGTTGTTTCTGGGCTATGGACAGTTTTCCACATGTTTTGGGGGCTGGTGGGGTCAAAAACACTGCGACAAAACCAAACATCTGTAATTCCTTGTGTTCATACAGCCATCTCCTGCAGTAAGCAGAACTCAAAAATGAGAATACAGTTCTATATGATAACGTAGATATTACATGAGAATCTCTTTATCTTATTGATCATTGACAACAGTGTAGCGTATGTTGTGCATCTTAAAAACCAGATCCTTAAGTCGTCAAGGTGACTGTTTTTTCAAAATGCTGTTTTTTTGTGATATACGGCATATTGGAAAAGAAGAATGATGCCTTTCAAGTACAATGTCCTCCATAGCACACCTAGACGGAAATCTAGCTGACTGTTACACAATATTTATATCTGTGTTTGTGCATTTCTTATGTGTCTGTAATGTTTTCTTACATTGATAAGTTGTATCTTTATAAACTCATATCTACTGGTAGTTTTGGATTTTAGCAGAGAATTCTAGGATTACCTACTGCAGAGAATATTAAAAGTTTTATACATAAAGAGAAATTGCCACAGAATCCAGTTGCTCAGTCTTACAGTGTCTTTCAGGCATCCAAAGCCATTATTAATTGACCTTGGTCGTTTCATTAAAAAGGGGCAGAACAACTTTCATGTGTGTGTCCGTACAGATGGTGATAGCCCCAGAACTGTTGCTTCAAGCCAGAGATTACAAGCTATTTTAAAAAGAGCATATCCCTTGATATACTTCCTACTGATCATGGTCCATTAACAGTACTAAGTTCCAGTGGGAGAGGGGGGCTAGTCAAGAACTCTGCTTGGCTGCTTTAGGGCAGAGCCTGTGTTATGCAGTTTACTGCACTAATTATATACTCTTGATGAGATCATTAGAGGACAATAAAGGAAAATGAAAACAGTTTGCAATATGTGTGGTCAAATTAGCCACACAGAGAAATTATGGTTTATACTTAAATGCTGTTTAGAAAGTGTGCATTAAAAAAAATGTAGACACTCATGTATGTACGTCGTAATGATGCCTAAACTAATTTTCTTTAATGTGTTTATTTTTCAAATTGGGAATTGGACCCTGTTTCTATCTGATTAGAATGCAAAGGAAAGACTTAAATGAGACGGGCAACAGGATATCTACAGCCATGTACTTCATGGAAGTATATTTCATGTAAGTTGTTAATTATGCAGGTTGGAGTTGGTGGTCCATTTGCAACGTTTTTGTTTTTAACAAAATTAAGGTTGAAATTTTATCTCCATATAAGAAAGACACTATTTGTAAATTGATAGACTCCACTTAAGACTATCAATTTAAGACTATCCATTTAAGTCTCCATTTAAGACTACCCTATATGCACTTAAGTGAAAATAAACTGCACTTAAGTGCAGTTAGGAATCTACTTTAACTAATTCAATACACACACTATATTTCATATACAAATATCAGCATGGATAGAAGCTGACAGTGGTACTTAAGTTTATAGATTTTATTGACCTTGAAACTGCAAAGGTTTTTTCTTCTCTGAAGGTGTACAAAAGTTGCTGCAATTTATAAATGGGGAAAGTACAGTAGAGGTAGACTTGTTTTATGGCTGCAGCCAAATCAGATCAAGATGGTGCTACAGAAGACAAATGAGGGACCTTCCCTGAGTCTGCTTGAAAGTTGGTATAGTTGCATGTGTCATTGTTCCTTGCCCCAAGTCGGTCAAATAACTCAGAGTTTAAAAGTCTTTAAGTTAACCTGGTTCATTCTAATAGAACTTGGTTAGGAAGCGATTCCTTGTGCAGTCATACTGGTAGATTTGATGGGGGGAATTACTTTCAGGGAGAGTTGGGTATATAATGGTTATAATGGACAACTGAGGGCTGGCAGCCTATCTGCCAGCCTCACCTTAACCAAAATGGAGTGTGCCATTAATGCATGAATTGCTCAGGATTACAGAGTCAGTGGCAAAACAGATTCCTGGTACTTTGACCAACCAAATTAATTTCATGTAACAGCTTTCAGCAAAATGAATTTGAAATTTCAGCCCAGTTACAAGTCTAAATTTCTAAATGAGCCCTGATGTGCCTTGACCAATGATTTTATAAATCATTGTTATCCTGAAACTTCTTTTCTATTTTCTATTTTGTTTGTTATAGCTTTTTCGCTCCAATTGTCTTCTCTGTCTTCTGTTCAGCCTGCTGTAATGAAATTCTTTTAGCATAAGCTAGAAATATCACATACCTATGGAGTCAATACCAGGTTTTAAGTTTGGTATCTTTATTGATATAGGCCTGTTTCGTTAAGGAAATAAGCTGATAGTCCCCAGAAATGCTTTTTTCTGCTATTCTTTCTGAAGCAATCCAGTAACGTGAAAATTTGGGATGAACTTGTGTTCTCACCCATTTATAGATCGGATCATTTTCTGACCACTCACTGTATTTGTAGCCATAACACTGACACTGGAGTAATGCTTATAAAAAAACACTTTTCCGTTTTCAGTTAAGGAAATAAGCTGATAGTCCCCAGAAATGCTTTTTTCTGCTATTCTTTCTGAAGCAATCCAGTAACGTGAAAATTTGGGATGAACTTGTGTTCTCACCCATTTATAGATCGGATCATTTTCTGACCACTCACTGTATTTGTAGCCATAACACTGACACTGGAGTAATGCTTATAAAAAAACACTTTTCCGTTTTCAAGTAAGCTCTCTCTCTTGATTTCTTCTTAGGACTGAAATTGGACCAACTTTGATGTTAGAAGAGTGAATTCTTTCAATTAAATGTAAAGAAGTACTATTTATCATTTGTAGGTTGCCCAACTGTAAAATAAAAATCTCAGTACATGCTTTGAGGATTATAATTTGTTTTCAGAACTTAAATATATTGAGAAATAAATGTTGAAAGAAGTAAGATATTATACTTTTTTATTGTCATGAACACAGAATTATGTTGGTGGGAGAACATTGAATTGCATGCAGGATGGAAACTGGTTGGATGCTTTAACCATTGTTATAACCAGAAGTTGGGTTTGGTTTTGGAGGTTTTTTTGGTGGTGGTAGTTTTTTTGTCCCCCAAATTAAGATTGATTCAAACTAATTGTCTTTATTTATTATTACTTCTAACACCTAAAATTTCTCCAAAGCAAAAGTAATCAGGCAGAAAAACAGATGGAAAAACAGTCAGAAGTGAAACAATGGGGCACGTAGCCACAGCTGGATGAGTGTAGTGGGAATTAGGGCCCCTAGTTTGCATGAATCAGGTACAGATGTCCATCAGTCTTAAAGTTCAGACATGCAGGGGAATGAACTTTTGCCATTCTATAAGGTACAAATCATCTCTTTCTGATCAATGCAATGTAACAGTAACTCTGTTTATCCAAACAAGAATAAAATAGAAAGCAACATAAGCAGACTGTATATTGTCAGAAATATCACCATTTTGGATATAATACATACATTTTTATATACAATACCTAGATATAAATAAGAACTTCTCTTTTTTTCCCTGCTTTTTTATATAACTCAATCTAAGAATTACTAAAACATCAATAGTGTAAAATTATTTTTAAAATGGCTTGTGGATGCAAATGATATGATAACTTATTGGTAAGTTGTAAACTTTTTATTTAATATAATGCATAGGTATGATATTATATACCTCTCTTCAACAAAACTTAATATAATTTTATTTTAATGACAGCTGTTATTGTCATAAATTTATCAAAGATTAATTTCAAAACAATAGACTTTCCAGGGTATGCACTATTGTACTTTGTCAGGGTGCATTGTGACAACTTGTAGAATAGGTAATCAGAAAGTACATCCTTAAAAAAGGAAAGTCCAATTATTTTATATTGCTCAAATCCAAATAACTGAACTTCCATTTGTAAGCTGGGAACATTAACTAGGCAAAGCTTCAAATTGTGAAATCACCATGTTTTTATTGCAAAAGGGGTTTTTCTTAAACATTTATGATTATGGATTATCAAAGAAAATTGTCTCAGTTTTTCTTTGGGGTAACTGGACCGCTTCTTCTTCTCCACTAATTACCCAAAGTTCTTTTAACCTTAACTGAGCCCTACTGGATTCCACAAACCAGAAAATTAACTGCACAAAAGGCTTGAGAGCCTATATGAAGAATGCAGTGTATTCTTTAAAACACACCTTTCTGTTACCAGTAGATTAATTTATTGCCCCTTTTCCATTCCTGCGCTTGGTGCCTGCTCTGGGTGGCACTGCAGTCCAGAGAATTCTTTTCTGTGGTGGCTGGTTGTAACTGCAAAATTAGTGGACTTCGTGGACTTCCTTAAGAGGTGCAAGTGGGAGTCAATAGAGAGAGAAGGAATAGGGCTACTTCAGAGATGAACTACCAGAGAAGATGGCTACCTTATACTGCATAACTCTTTAGTACTTGATTTTACTAGTTTTCTTCTGTCAGTGTTCTCTGTCAATGGGCTTTGCTGCCCATTTCTTACAGCTTTAACATTTTCTTAAACTTAGATCATAATATCCTTCCAAACTCAGCAACTGGAGAACAAATGTCAGTCTGACCCAGTTCTCAGTAAGGAAGGATTCGCGTTGACTTTAACTTAAATGAGAATTGGATCAGCCCATAAATGAATAATTTGTATTGCCTTTTAATTAACTAAAGTGGCCAAGTTAGTCATCGTAACAGAATCACAGGCCTATGCATACAATTGGTGGTTCAGCTCTTCCTAACTGAAGGTCTACATGTGCTATTAGAGGATATAATTCATCTTATCAGAGTGTAATCTGAACTATTCTCCAAATCAATAATCATTTGAAAAGAAAGAAGAATCCTTTTTGCCAGACTGCAGAGAACCACAGGTTCAATAATGAAATGATTGACTCTGCACCTCTTCCAAGAAAAAGAAGTTAAACTGCAGGCAGTTTTCTCTGTACTTGGACAAAACACTAAAGACTGGAGTTGTATTTATTCCAAATGAAAACTGAAGATTCCATGAACTTGAATAAGAAATAAATCTTGATTTGATACTGTAGCCAAAGCCTTTCTGTCTGTGCTGGAGTGTAAGTAAATGAAGCTGTTGTCTATCTGTCTACTACATTTTACTGTCCAGTTTTTGTATTCTAAGAACTACACTCTATATCTAAATTTTTGAAATCCTTTGGGGGTTCTTTGAGACTGAGTCCACCAGTTCAAAGTATACTAGAATTAGAAATTACATTAGTTAGGAAAAGACATTAATTTTCATTCTTAGCTATTAAATTCAACTGCTTTATAATGATTTTTATAACTAGAATAACATTAGTAATAATATTTTAATTATTATTAAATTATTTAAAACAAAATCTAAAAATTAATGTTGTTATTTTTAGTTTCTGTTGCCACATAGTCTTGCCTCCTGAGTCGCAGTCTGAGTTTTGAATACAAACAAATCTCAGCAAATACATAAAGTGAAATCATCAGCCTTTCCTCATCTGGAATTAAAGATAATACAAAAATCTTTTGAGGTTTGTGTAGGTTTCATGCTGATTTGCAAAGTACCTGTAATGAACAGAAAGTGAATAAATAACACTAGCCAACCCATGAGTTTTACTTGATCCAGATTCTAAATTCTGCTTGAAGTGGTATAATGTAAGCAGATGATTATGCACTAAATGCTGTAGGTTTTTAATACAAGCAGAAATCAATATTTTATATCTACTGAAATCAGTGACTTCCATTGACTCCAGGGAGAATGGAATTGAGCCTGGAGCATAAAAGATGGTGTGAAAAAAATATATATTGTATTAAATGCTGTTAATCTTATGAAGCAAAGTGGCTCATGTACTGGGAATATTTTAAAAAGTCGGTGCTTTTGTCACTTGTAAACTATTTGCAAACTTCAGTTTGTTAACTGGTTTTAGTAGAAAAATAGAAAAGAATTCATAAATAAGGGAATTTTAATTATAAAATTAGCAGGGAGATGATCCTCCTTAACCTGAAAGTCTACTTGTTAAAGCACCCACTATAACCTGGCTGGTGTGGATTCAAATTTCTCCCTGCACATAGAAAGTAGATCTGAAGTGTAGTATGCTGTGTATCTTCTGACAAAGTTTTTTCAGGTTTTTTTCTCTAGGTGTTATTCCACTAAGTACAGCATACTTAAATATTTCTTAGGGCAAGGACTTGAGTTTCAATATTTTTTTTTTTATTGAGAGATTAATATCCTACATCTTATCTGTGTCAGCAAGCATTTAAATAGCTGATGCGTGCCAGAACAGATTTAACAGGAGTGGCTGAGAAAACACAAACTAATGCATAAAACACAGGCTAATGCATAATGTCATGATCAGAACAGTTTCAGTGGGAAGTAGGAAATGCAGATATGTCCTGTCAATCTGAGAAGAAAACCTGAATGTTTCAGTATGCTGGGTGATTCTCTACCCTTTTTTTAGGTACAGGAGAAACCGCCACCATCTCTTTCCAATTTGTGAAGCTGAAGGTCTAGACCTTAGTTCCATTTGTTTCCTACAGTTTAAAATGTCTAAGATGGAAATAAGAATTTTCCCAATTTTTATTGCAATGACATCTTTTTAAGAAGATCCAGATGTGGTTTTTTGAGAGATAAAAGGTGAGAGGGAAGGTGATTATTAATTTTTTTGGCCAGAAGGAGAATCAAACCCCCCATTTTTCATGCAGCTTTAACGCAATTTTACATCTTATGTAATCTAAATTTTGTTTTACTTTGCAACATTGTCTAACCTTACTCATGTATATATTATAATATATATAGCTATTAACATCAAAAAATACGCTTTCTTTTTGCTGTTAAGTTAAAAATCTATAGGTTAAAAAAAATGTTAACCATATTGGTCATCCCAGGTTGAGATTCTGAGCTGCGTATCAGGGAGGCTTGAAGCCAAATTTATGCTCAACTTCTTATGGGCTATTTCAGGAGGCAGATAAACGTCCTTGCATATGGTCACGGTAACTTGTCTGAGCTTCTGTATGAATTTCAGTATTATGTACTAAAATGCCAGTTCTCCTATACATACCTGGTTTTGCCTCCACGCCCTGGGTTGACTGAAGAGGACCTCACTAAAAAACCCACAGGCCTCATTTCTTCAGGAGTTGCTTCCAGTCTCTGACAACCAAGTTCCATTTACAGTTACTGAAATGTGGGCTTAGACACCTGATTTTAGATCCCCAAAGTCTAGCAACTTTGGCCAGAAAGTCAAAGTATTTTTGTCTGTAATCCCAGTTTAACCTCATGACATCTACAAATTCTATTTTGCTCATAAACCAAAAAAGGAATAAATATTACAACTTAGAAGATCCATTTCTTTTTTTTTTTTTCATGTTCTAAGGCTATTTGTCAGTTAAAACAGCTGACCTAGGAATTAATGGATTCAAAAATTCTCATAATTCTGGCAAAGTCAGATCTGTTGGGAAGCTCTAGCAAAGGTATCCTTACCTTTATTATTTTAGAATCCGTGGTAAAGGATATATGGTAACAAGAGGTAAAAATCCATTCAAGGCTGACTAGTGTTCTAGTAAGACTCCATCCTGTACCCTTTGGATGTCTTGAGCTGTTTTGTCAGGTGTATTCTAAAATAAAGATAATAATTTTATTAGAACGTAAACTACTACCTACAGTACGCTTAGATGGCTTCTCATGAAGAAGTAGTACCTATGCTGGACATAACCAAAATAATTAAAATCTTTGCCTGTATATGAAGCCTTATTTTACTTTCTCATACGTGGTATAGATTTTAAAAGCACACTTTTTATTGGCTTCCTTTGCTTATTCAATGGAAGGAGTACTCTTTTTACTCACACAAAGTCCAAGTAGTAAACACGTATTTCTTTTACCCAGTCTGACCATGTCGTGTAATCGCCATTAGTTTTTTCTCAGTCATTTAACAGTAGATGATGTTAGTCATCATACTGATACATGTTAATATTACGATAGCATGCATTCCAAACACAATGATCTAAAGGTAATCCTAAAACTCAGACAAAGTGTATTAAATCTCCTAACCCATCCCCAGCTAGTGAAGGTCTGCTCTCTACAGTATGTTAGAGACATAATCGAGAGTAGTAATAAAATATTAATAGCTTTGTTTTTCACTTCTGAAATATAACATCCATTTATAAATAGGCTGTGCAATGATACTAGATATTAAATTTTCCCATGTGTTTTGTTTCTTAAAGTAAATAATGAATTTAGAGATAGATAGGGCTTGTAAGGAAGAAAAACAACTGCAGAGGTCTAGCTTAAAATGTGAAGACTTCCATGACTATAAAGTAATTATAATTGCAAGGAATAAAAATGCTATTGTTATTTTTTTATTGGACCAAAATAAATTTGAGAAGTTCTGTAGTTATTACTTGAGGTCAGACAAGCAGATCTATTATTTTTTATACTAATCCCTCAGTATATTAGCTAATGTAAAGTTCAAAAGCTTTCAAAAAAGTAATATAAGAAGTTAAATACTTTTTAAAGTGATCATACTTAATAACATTTGATTGAAAATATTTAAGCAGAAAAGACATTACAGAATCTGAGTCATATACTATGCAGCAAATGCATGCTTGAGCAACTCAAGAGGTTGAAAATGCTTAAAGAATTTCTGCATTTATTAGAAAACCTAAATTACATTGGCATATATATTATTTATAACAACACTACTACTGTATCATCTATAGTTACTACAACGCAGCTGAGCATTTTGTTATTTGTGTAAACGTGAACAACAAAAAGATTGTTTATTCCCAGAATGGGAGAGAAAAATATTCTAATTACAGTTTGCATTGTTTTGCCTGTGGGCTCCCCAAGAGCCAGTCCCTGATGGGAAGCTGCTGCCTCACATTCAGTGATGCATGAACTCAGGCTCTTTGTTCTGCAATAGGAAAAAAAAGTATCTGTGCAGTGCTATTTCTTGACTAATGCATGTAAAAGGTTATTGTACTTGATTCCTCTGCATCTGCACAGAGCTGACACAGAATCTGTCCTTTTTTCTTTCTACTTCTGCATGTAGCTATTGTTAGTTTCTTTCTTTCATTGCCAAAAGACGTAGTGAAAATAGGGTAGAATCAATCTTTTATTTCTTTGGCAATGAAAGAATTATTTTGTGAATTTATACATTGATATCTGAATAATTGCTTATTATGTAAACTATTCAGAATACATAGATGAAGGGAAAGTAAGCTCATAATCACCTGTTCCTTTGGACAAAATACATAAGCTAAACCAAGTGCAACCAAATGTTATATTATTTACACGTCATCCAAATTTATTTTCTAAAACATATTTGACAAAAAGTATGGAATTCATTTATGAGTATATAATAGATCCCACTCATACTGAAGCTCTCTTTTATACTATTCTCTGAATAATTAAATCATACGGAAAAATGTCAGAAGGCAAAATAAAATGTATTTATTCCAGTCATATCTTCCCACAGCATGACATGTCATCTGAAAACAACACTAAGCATTTTATGCCATCTGTGCTGGTTGGGGACACATTTACAATGCATGTCAATGTGGAATATTCCTTTTCGAGTTACACACAGTCGGCTTATAGCAATAAGCACCTAAATAGAGTGATCTACAAAAACAGACAACCATTGATACTTGGTTCACTTTCATCCACTCCTTGAGCTTTGTTTTATCTTTCGGAGACGGAGCTTGTTCATCATGCTGTCATTCACAGCTTTATACAAATAAAATGTTACTACAAAGCTTCGTTTCTGTACAGTAGTGAACAGATTTTTATGAGATAAATTCTGAATACTAAATATTAACAGCACTTAAGTAAAATATTAGTGTTTCTTAAAAGGGATGGTTTGTTACACATTTTTAAAGGTTTGTTTTTAAAAATATTAAGAAAAAGCAGGAGAATGTTTAGAAAAACACCATCATTTCCCAGGAACTCTATATAAAGCATTTGGTAAATGTAAGAAGTCTTAGCTTCTACTTGTACATAACTGATAATCATTGTATACCAGATTTCCATAAATGATCTGTAGAATCAAAGAAAATATTGTTTCAGTCTGCACGTTGTGTAAACTGTGTAAATCTTTCAAGTTACTCTCTCAAACAAGGCTAGTGTGTATTTGAGACTTGTTACGTGCAATTATTACCAATGAAATTACAATAATTTTATGTCTACATTTTTTTCTTAACTTGTTAACAGTTAAGAAATGGTTTCACAACACAAAAAACCTGCAGACCAAAATGGTCTTGGTTCTCTATTTTGTCCAAGTGGAGCTTTGACACTTGTGAGAAAAGGCCTGCTAAGAAGTAGTTTGAAGCTCACTCACTCAGAAAGGTCCATTTTCAGCGTAATGTAGAGCTGCAGAGGACAGAGGATGAATCTGCTTTAGAGAATTTCTTCTTGTCATCCTACATGTAGAGTCCCAGCACGAGCTGGGAGGACTATCCCCTTACATGCTGGGGGTTCTTTTCTCACCTACCCTGTTTATTGTGCAATAATTTTCCTTTATTAATTAGTTAGATATTATTTTTTGCTTAATCTTTGTTAAGCATTATTAGTTTTTTAATCTTAATACTTTGCTTGTGTAATGTATGCTGCATAATTTCACAGTAATGATGCAAGAATTTCCATAGAACAACAGGAAAGGGTATCACAGGAAAAATGTATGCATTTTGATTATTAAGAAATACTATTTTCTTGTTATGGCATTAATCACTTATCTCCTGTTCCAAAATGCTAGTTATCAATGCTAATTATCAATGCCAATGCCTCCTTAAAGGACATTCAACTTTGAAACTTTTAGGAAGCAGAATCTTGGACGCTAAGTATTCAGTCTACCGAGGGGGAAAAAAAAAACAAAACCCCAAACCAGGATACATTGATTATTGCCAATTTCTACTGTAATTTAATTTATAACTAAAATTTGGGTTTCCCTCATTTTGTTCAGTTAAACCTGTCTAGAAAAGGCTCAGGGTGCTTAGTAGCTCTGTTATTTTGTCTCAGTGATGGACTCTCAGCATATACATACTGTGCATACTGTGTATAATATATGTGCTAACGTCTGAACAAGAACATTTTAAAATGTATTATGAACAGTTCCATCTGGTGGAATGAGCTGTCAAAATGACTTTTTTTTAATAAGAGTTGAGTGAAATTGTAAGAAATTATGCTAGGCATTGTTTGTAGAGAAATATCTTTTTTATTAAAGTAGCTGACAAAATTGGAGAAAAGGATATTTTCTGATATTCAAACTCCAGGTTCACTTCAGACTGTAATATATTCTGAAATTTTTGAAAAGGTATTTTTTGTTCTACACTGATTTGCTAAGTTACATCTGGCTTGAAGCTTCAGAGAAGATTTCCCAATCACTGTATTTCATAAAGACTGGTCATTAGAATGACCATTAAATACTTCTTCTTCCCAAGAAACACTCTTGTACATGCAGTTTTGCAACACAGTTTCTGTGTAAACAGTTTTTGCATGTAGCCAATCTGCCCCTCAGCAATAGCTTTAAAATCTACCTTTTAGATCTTTTTACTTAGCTCATTTCAGGAAAATAAATCATGTGTTTCTTCTGCATCCCTCTGTGGCCTGCTATGAGCAAAATTATCAGCCTACTACATTCCAAGTGGTGACAGTGCTGTGCTACTGTTCTCTGTTGCTTGCAGATTGTTCAACAGAATAGAGCATATTCCAGACAGATTTAATCTTGCAGTACTAAAATATGCAGTACTAATTGTGAAAAAGGCAAGAGGAAGATAAAATCAGTGGCAACAAGATAAACTCCTGGTAGATCTCAGTCAGCAGTTTTCTTTGAACAAGGACACAAATAAACAGTAAGCTTTGTAAATGTGGGAAAAATTGAAAATGCGCATCATATATCAAAGGAAGAGAAATATTGGCCAAAGTGTATTTTGATCTGAAATAACATTACACAATTACCTTGTGCTACTTTGTTTAGCGGTTGTAATAATGGCCCCTGAAGATCAAACATGCTTTGTTTGTGTTAGAGAAAATAAATCTAACTAACTGATGAAAAACTGATGATAGGTAACAGATTAGACAATTTAAAGTAATGTAGGCTAGGTACAAAAAATATACATGTTTAGTTAAACTAGTTTCTAGTCGTAAAGGACATTCAGTGCTCCGGTCTCTAGGTAAATACTGTCCATGTCCAGACAGCTAGTGGATAACAGGTTGGTTCTGTTCTTAGCTCTGTAACAGCATGGATAAGATTGTTTACAGCAATACAAATCATATACAATAGGAGTAACAAACACAGAAATATACTTAATCAGGAGCATTTCTGCCTTTTTTTTTTTCTTTCCCCCCCTCTGTACTGCTGATTAGGCTCAGGAAGAGAAATTAATCTTCAGCCTTATAGAGTAAGTCCTGTATTCTTCAGTAACATCTGTCTTTCTCCCACATTAATGTTTTTTAGATTGAAGGAAGCATTTGCACTTCTGAGTCACCAGTCAGTGGTGACAGTTCGCTCATGCCTCAGGATATTGAGTCCAATGGTTTCATGCATATTAGTCATCTCATTTGCAAGATTCTGAACATGTCCTCTTCAGGCTTACCTTAGTGCACAGATTTTTTGCAGAGACCAGTTTGGTAGACTTTCAGAAACCATGTAATGAAAGGATAAATGAGATGCTATGGGAACCTGTACTTGACAGCATATAAGAAATAATTAAAAAATCTCATTTTCTTTTGCAGTTTTTGAGAGCAGTCCCTTTTATTTGCTTGAAAAATCAGCTTGTCTGGTTTCAGTTGAAATTATACATGCTTATTTACTTTTCTTTTAAACATCCAATACAAACTCCTGAGTATTGAAATTAGCAGAGGTTTTGCTATCGACTTCAGTGACACTCAGTTTTCTCTCTACATGTCTCTGTACCAAATCTTGTTTGTGATGCAGATGGTTGACATTTGCTATTGTTAGGATCTGGCCTTCTGCAATTATTGTATTGTCTTTATTTATTTATTTTCTTCTTTGTTATCGAAACAACAGGAATGTCTGGGTGGTGTAAGGCAAAAACATTTAACATTTTCATGTGAACAAAAGATGTGGGTAGAGAATGGATTTACTGTCTTCTCCTATAAGGAATTTTCTAACACTTGTTAACATGACATGCAACTAAAGAGTGTATATATGTGAAAATGATGGCATATTATAGAGGCTGATAAATATACTTTGCAGCTTGTTTAAATAGTTTTCCTTTTGCAGAGTTTGGTTCAGTGGCAAAAGAAGTTACAAACACAAGAATTAGGCAACAAAATTCTACTACTATTAAACAAAAAAATAGTAGAGAAACTGAGATGTTTTGATTTGGCTCCCAGAGCTGATAAACCAACTCTACCTGGTGAATTACAGGTTTAAAAACTTAGTGTTAGCTGATATACCTTCAGGGCTCCCTGGCCACTCAAGAAAATTCACCAAAATCTCGCACTGAAAAGAATGCTGCAATATCAAATAAAAACATCACTCTGTCAAAGAACATAGTGTGTCACAACACATTCTCTTAATTTCCATTCCACACAGTTTACAGACGAATCACTCGGAACAGAAGTGCAGAGAATCACATGCTGTTCGTTATTGATTTAGGTATGAAATATTTCAAGCGTGTATTCTTAAATCAGCACCAAATAGATGATGATGTCTTCATTTAAATTAAAATATAACAAATCCTATGTACTCTGATAATTCTTCAATATTATGGGAGCTTAATTCTCTATAACATTGCTTTGGCTGTATTAGAACATAATGAAAGAAGTGAGACTTCACAATGTCATTGTGAAAAGTTTGCTATAACAATGTTTTATTATATTCTTATTGAACTTCAGCCACAAGAAAATAGAATCTTCTTTCCATCCTTTGAAATTAACTACAAACATTAAGCAAAAGACAAAATCAATGACCAAATTTGCATTCAAGTTTCCTTTATGATTGCTACAACTACAGAAGATGTGCTGATATGTAGTTAAGGTTGCTGATACCAATTTCTGAATACAAACATTAAAACCCCAGAGCATCATGAGCTATGATTCGTTCACCAATTTAGCAATCATTAACTTTTAACACATTTGTATATGTAAGTTTAAGTAAGCAATCCAAATTTATAGAGCAATCTTTATTGTGATTGTGTGTATATGTATGCATGGGTGTTTATTAGTATGCATGTGTGTATATATATCTCTTTATATATACATATCTGCTATCATATGGCACTTTAGAGCATCAGGGACCAGACTGAGGGCAAGTGAAACATCTGACAAGTAGCAAAGGGGGCTGGAATATGTGACGCTGGTGGGAGTAAGGGTATAGCGTGGATTTGGCCGTAAATGCAAGATATTTCTGTAAATCTTTGTTCTCTCACAAGTTTTAAGATAAGTAGAAAAAATACGGAAAAAAGGTATAGAAATACTTTATGTTGTTAATTCAAAACACAGCCTATCTGGGAGATTTTAATCGATATTTACTTATATTGTAAATAATGCATTTATGAAGTTTTAAGTACTTAAAACTAGAGGAACCCAGAGTAACATATTATGCCACTGTTTTGTTCTGTGTTATTTTAATCAGCCATTTAAAAAATCTTCTAACTTCAAATCTTTCATTTGAATCACAGAAAATATTCACAAATATTCAGTCTAATAATAATTTTTTTTTACCTATTCAAAACTCAACAAAATTAATTTTAACCACCTTTTCAATGCACCTGTAACTATGGATTTACAACTAGCATATCCAGAATAATACTAATTATTCTAATTCCATGGAGAGATGATTTTGACAAAAAATGGAATAAACTCTAAATAAAATAATAAAAGGTAAACTCTCCCAATTAATTTAAGACTGTTAAATTGATGTTAAATATACACAGCATTTCTTTTGCAAACAGGCCATTTAATGTTGTACGTTGACATAGCATACATGGATCTTTCAATTGATTTGTTTTGGCTATGTATGACACAGGCTAGAAGCGTAATATATGGAATTAATCAGGTATACTAGGTGTATTAAGGACTGGCTTACAAGCAGATGTCAAAATGCAGTCATTTGTGGGAAGATACCGATAGTGAAGAGATCTCTCAGAGGGGATTATTTCCTGACTTGGTGTTCGTCAATGCTTTGATTGATCATACGAGTAATGTTACAAAACCTTTGCAGATAAAAATGGCTAGTAAGGTAGTAAAAAAGTAAGACAAATCAAAAGTTACCTTAATCACCAGATAGTAGTGAAATAAATTTATTTTAATATAGCTAGGTACAAAGTAGTAAACTCAGAAACAAAGTATACACCTTGTACCTACATAATAGAGCTTGTCTTTGAAAACAATGACTCAGGAAAGAACATAAGGTCATTGAAGATCACTGCCGCAACAGGAGTTCTCAGTGCAGTGCTATGGTTAAATGGGATAATGCAATGTTTATAAGAGGAGGACTATCAAGTAGAAGGTGTCTGTGCACATTTAATTATAAACTATTGTGACAGTGCTGTGTTCAAAGCTGATATTCACACTTCAGGAAGAATATGAAATTTTGGAAAGATTTCAAAGTGTTCTAGAATGAGAAAAGATGCCCTGAAACGTGACATTTACAGGCCTCAGTTTAGTCCTTTATATTCTACAGAAACTGTTGAGAGAGGACTTAGTCACTTGACATAGATAGCTACTCATGACAAAAAAGGGTAGAAGCTCTTGGTAGCTCTTAATTTTGCCAACAGAGAATAATACAATTACCAAAGACTAAAAGTTGTTAACTTCAAACTCAACTTACATTAGTTCTAGTTGCAAGCATAATTATTATGCCCTGGAACAATTTATGTATCATATTCAGGATTCTACAATAGCCTTTAAGATAGGACTGGATAGATTTATTAAAGAGATATATTAATCCAGTTCTTAGGGGAGGAAATTGTCTTGTACGTATAGCCTTAGATTCTATGGCTACGTCTGCATTAGTAAATAAAATATCCCAAGCCTGTTCTCTAGTGGCTCAGCATTTGTGCCTGGACGCCTCCTAACCATTAAACAGTACGGGCGGTACTGGAGCAGTGCTTGGCCAATGCTCTGGCCCTGTTTGTTTCATTAATACAGTTGCAGTCTGTGTTTTTTTTGCTGTGGGAGAGATGCACCAAATGTCCTGAAAACATCCAGACTAATATGTCTCAGTTTTCTTGAATTGCACCACAAAATTTGTAGTTGTTATATTCATTGAGATGAATTAATAAAAGAGCCTAATTTTGCTAATGATCTTGGTCCCCAAAACCTTAACAAGCAACAAACTTCATAAACTAATAAAGCTTAGTAAGTTCTATAGTTACTAAGTAATATGAGGTAGGTAATCTTTCTACTTGGTCGCAGATTTGGAAGCGGGTTTTGACACTTCAGAAGAGTTAATGGTATTTGAACTTAGTACTTCAAAAGAATCTTCTATATTAAACAGCCAGCCACTGCACAATAACTGTGGAATCAGGAGAAGAATGCACAGGCAAGATTGGTAGAACTGAGGCCACGGAGTTGCTGAATGTCATGAGATTCATAGATTTCAAAGCCAAAGAGATAAGCAGACCGTCAACTCTGATGTTGATGCCTGATAATGTGTGTTTGAATAAAACGTGCCTCTTATTGAAAAAGGGAGAACTCAAAGGTTGACTGAATTTTAGCTTCCACAAAGGCATCCACACCTTATTTGAAGCCCCTGTTTGGTTTGAATTTCTTCTAGTGACCAGATATTCTTACTGTTGAAATTGCACGCCTAATCTGCATTGAATTTTCAATTTGCATTTGAATTTGACTTTGGTACTCAGCATTTTGTTCTAGTGATATCCCTCTTCATAAGATCAAAGAGCTTTTTAGTAGATAGTATTTTCTTCCCATGAAGATATTTATGTACTGTAGTCAAGTTACTTTTCATTCTTTCTAAATAGCTAAAACACATTGCACTTTTGAAGTCTCACACTGTATGGCGTTTTCTCAGGCCTTGTGGCTCTTTGCTGTACCTCTGCCAATTTTTCACCATTGTTTTCTAGCAAGACACAGGATCAATACAAATATTCAAGAATTAGCCTCACTGAGACTATAAAAATCCTTTCTGCTTCTCTCACTGCATCTTTTTAGTACCCCATAAATAAGTACTAGCTTCTTTGCAGTGGAGATCTACATCGCCCATAAAGCCAAAGGTGCAAGGCTTTACATTGAACTTAAATATTTTTAGGTAGTATTTCATAAAAAAACATAAATCCATATAGAATAATGAGTGAAAGAAGAAGAGCAGAGGTGAGAGTAGGAAAAAGGTATGGTTGAAACTGAAATAAATATAGTATGAGATAAAACAGAAAAAGGCTGGAATGAACAGTAGATCAGAAGGGACCACGTCGGGTCAATTAAAACAGTAGCAAATAATCTGATGTCATCAGTGGCTGGAGACCCTTCTTCATGCTGATTTGGTTTTGTCAGGGTTGACTCCTTTCTGCAGAATGTTTCAAGCCTGGGGGAAAGAAGAAAATGCCATATCTAGGCCCTATGTCCCATGAAGTCAAGCGGTCTCCCTGGTAGAGCTCTAGATCCCTGGACTCCTTTGTCCCCACAGCGCAAACATGCTACAAAGGGACACTCCCTGCCCAAAAGACCTCACAAACTAGAGTGCAACTCTGCTGTTAGCAGGTGGAAGAAAACAGACAGGGGAAGCACAAGAAAACAACGAACTAGCTCTGTTCAGTATGAAAACAGTGGTCAGGAAAAAAGCTGTCTAGCAGTTGCATATATGAGGGTTTTGTTGTGGTTGTTTTTATCATCATGGGAAAGAAGGATTTTAAATAGGGATTTGAAGGTGGACAGTGAGCATGGCTGTGTGGACATTTACAGAATGCTCCTACTTTGTATAAGGGCAAAGTGCAGCACATTTTTGTACATGTTCTTACAATTTATTTTTGGTGACAAAAAATCTGATTGTTTAAAATCTGGACCTATGTATTTTTTCTTAAGTTCACTGGAATCATTAAAACAAGACATGTATTATGGCTTAATTTATATGTTAGTTGTTAACTATTATAGCCTTGCATTTGTACCTTTTTATTAAAATCTACATTTTATTATTTAAGGAATCAATTTTAAATTATGCATAGTTCTTGGAATCACTTTCAATTTTATATTAATCAGGGTATGCAAGATCTTATAAGACTGACACTGGAAGACTTGGCTTTTTTGTACATGGTTGGTGTTCCACAGTAGCCCAAGCTAATCTACATCCTATTTCCATCTTTCTCTGCCACCAGCAGTTGTACGTTCCTGCCCATTCTCTTGGGCCAGGTCCAGTACTTGCTCCACCCTGCTGTTCTTCCCACTGATAAATATGATCCAACAAAAAGATCATAACTGGTTTTCAGACTAGCATGTTGAAATGGCCTAACAGTATGAGATGATCAAGTCAGAGTTGATAAAATGAAGATGGTGGGAATACAGAGTCAGCTGGGGAGAACAGGTAAAGTCAGAGATAAGACATCAAGAGACATTATTAAAATGGCACATTCTGCTGGCACGGGCTAGGAACCACAGCCTGAATGACCAACAAGAAAGCCAAGAAACTGGAGAATTTTTGCTGGCTAAGAGGGGAAATCCCTTCACTGAATCAGGAACAAGACAATACTCCCCTATAGTACTGAGGGCACCCTGTGCTTCTGAATATGCTCCGTTTCCTATGAGGCTCGAGAGCAGCTGTACTTACCTCTAGAAGTTCATAGCAGAAATTGTCTAGCTCAAATGCTTAGCCAAAGTTTTGTTCTGAAGATGCTAGTGTTAATAATTGATATTCATGGTCTTTATTGTATTTTTCAATAATAGATATCAGAGCTGTTTTATCACATTTTACTCTGATCTTGTGATGATTGTAGTATAATCCTCTGATGTTATTATGGTATTTCACTGAATGATCTGTAACTGTTTTAAAAAGGTAATATTGACCTTCTTAAATATGTGTGTAAAGAGAAATTGAGTCTCTGAGATAAAGAAACCCACCTATTGACTGTGCCAAGAATACATCTCTTATTGTGTACTCCAACCACTAAATTACTCTGTTGCTATTACACCTACCGCCATTAATTTCTCCTAAAGTGCAACAGGTACAATATAGAGTAGTTTTCTTTCATAATATTCTAAAATAGTACATCCTGTGCTTTTGGGTGTTTTCTGCAATTTACTCCAGAAACATCTTTTCTATAGTGCCAGAAGTCTGAAAATCTTGCAATTATGTGGAATGACATTGTCTAGTAAGATAAATAGGATGACAATGTTTAAGATAGATCAACATATTAGTTTTTCTTTTAATTTATCTTTTAAAACTGAATTTAGCTAAATATTTTATCTAAAAACTGAATTACACTTGATTTTGGTTTTCATAGAATCATAGAATCATAGAATCATTGAGGTTGGAAAAGACCTCTAAGATCATCGAGTCCAACCATCGACCCAAC
>NW_008794009.1:1705871-1729700 GCF_000699145.1 Aptenodytes forsteri
CCTTGTTGAACCTCATACAATTGGTCTGGGCCCATCGATCCAGCCTGTCCAGGTCCCTCTGCAGAGCCTTCCTACCCTCGAGCAGATCAACGCTCCCGCCCAACTTGGTATCGTCTGCAAACTTACTGAGGGTGCACTCAATCCCCTCATCCATTTCCTTACTTACAGGATTTATACTCCAGCATCTCATAAATGGAAGCCACATAGTTTAGAAAGGTGGAATTTATTTTTTTTTCTAAATCAAAATCTATGGAATGAATTACAACATGTTACCCCAGTTTAATCAAAATACATATTAGCAATTCTATTGATTTCCTATTTTTCTGCAATGTTATATAGCTAAAGCCAACCAAATGAACTGTCAGACTAATTTTGATAGGGCATATAACAGTAATTACTTGACTTTGCTTAATGTAATATAAATCCATAAATAGACATTTGTTTTGTGTAAAAACTGGGCTGCCTGATAGAGAACAGGAACAAATAACAAACAAAGAAGAATACTCAGTGACATACAGACTAAAGAATAAAAGTTGATTCATTCAGAAATTTTATGAGCTGATTATACATTATGCTGTAGTGCCATGTACTGCACCAGAATTTCTTTTCAGTTGGGTTCAGTTCTAAATCAGTTTCAGAACATTGTTCTCTTCTGGTTTTATTTTTCACATGGAGTGCAGCACCATATGTTAAGATTTTTTGCAAGAAAATATTATTTGTCCTGTATGTTATTTTTGTAGTATCAAAAAACCTGACAGAACTGAGTTTAGAAGCTAACTCACATTTTAGTGTTTACATCATCAGCATCTGGCACTATAGAAAAGATGTTTCTGGAGTAAATTGTAGAAACCACCCAAAATATATATTCTTCCAGTGCTAAATGCAACTAGTAGTATGTACAAATTAGCACACATTGTCATTCTAAGATGTTAAGCATAGCTAGGTTGGCAGCTCAGTAATTGTACCTTGCAATGTCAGGTACTCACCTCCAGAGCCAAATCTTGCCAGCAGTAGAACATCTGAAAATCTGAAGCAATACTCTTTTTATCCTGCAAAGTTGTTACCTGTACATCAGGAAATTCTGTGAATGTCCTGAAAACAGATAACACGAAATCTGATGTTCTGTAGGGCTGAATAACTCCCAGAGCTCCCAGTGACATTAGTGTGTATCTGACTTCTTAGCATTGCTGGGGTAAAGACAAAAGAAGGAAGAAGCATAGCATAGCCAGTGGTTCAGCAGACTAAATATTTGGAAAAAAGGCTGCTATACTTTTTCCAGAGAAATAAATATCCCAAGTGGGTTGATGACAGAAGAATGTAGTAGTTACTTCGCAAAAATACACATCTGTGCAGAACAATCAGGTAGATATGGTAAGATACATTAGAGAGGCAACTAAAAATCTTGATCTACTGGGTCAAGATATTTGGCAATGTCATGCTGGTGTCTTCCAGTACTAGCAGAATGAGAGAACAATCTAGAAGAGTCTTTCCTCTGTTCTTTCCAGCCTTTAGATATTACATCAACATGCTTTCGGTGCTACGTCATGCTTCAGTGAGAGAAGAACGTTAGGCCAACAGATGCTTAGAGTTACAGAGGAGCACAGTAGAATGCTGGAAACGGACAGAAGAGATCCTTATAGGAGGGTATTCTTAGACCATTATCAACCAAATCAACTTGCCATCAAACATTCTTCCAATCGTTTGTCCCTCCATTACTTTCCTTCTTAGTGCATCAGGCCGCTTTTACAACTGGAAAGCATAGCATGTCTATAGCAACCTGAGCTTGATACATTGCTTAAACTATATATTTCATGGTATATGGATAGTTTACTTAAGCATGATAACGGTATATTCAGGCAGAGAAGGGCCAAACATACCTCTATAAAGTTAATCCTGCCAAAACACCAGTGCATTCACAAAACCTGAAGTTCTGAAGATTTTCTTTCTAACAGGGGCTCTAATCCTCCCATATTTCTTTTAAAGATAATTTGATTCAAAATGTGAACTTTTTTTCCCCCAAAAAGGAAGCTGTAAGCAGACTTTCTAACTCAGAGCTAAAAGTTTAGCTGCCATGAGCTGCTTTTGTAAAGTATTAGAATCATTTTATTGCGGAAAAGTGTACTTGACTACTGGATCAAGCACAGTATTTACACCCAGAAAACAGCAGGAACTTTTGACTTTTTTTAAAATTATAATTTCTAAAAGTCAAGCACTGAAAAATTTACCCCTAAATTTAAGACCCTACGTCAATCTTCCCCATGTGACAGATTTCCTCTCTTTACATAATCAATCAGGCGTAGGTTAACCAGGTTGTCTGATGAAGCTCCTCTCATTCTCCATTCATTTATTACTGTTTCCCATGAGGAACTTTGTCTGTGGAATCATCCCTTTATGCTGGTCCAAAGTAGTTTGATTCCCTTGACATTTTACAAAGTCCTGCATAGATGCCTTTTGGGATAAATCTGTATGCAAATGGGATTAATTTCTACTGCAAATATGTGGTAGCAGTAAAGACTTAACAATTCTTGTCTTCTCAAAAGTAACTGGAGTAAGCGTGGGAGTTTGAGGTGCAGAAAAACTGCTGTTTTCAGTATATAGTTTAATTTCTCTAGGATACTGAGAGAGTTTAAGCATAGATCAGATCCAGCTTGGTATTTTGGGTAGGTAGAAGAAAACTTCCTTTGCTTAGAAGTTTTGACATCCGGAACAAATATATTTTAAAAGTAAAAGAAAAATAATAAGGTAAAAGGATATTCTTTAAAAAAATTTGCATCCAAGACCACCCATAAACTCTTTGCAACGTTCTTAAGATTCTGTAGCATTTGAAGGCTATAATTACTATCTGAAAATGGAAAAAATGTTGCTCTCACTTTCTGTCAGCAGATTATCACCTGTGTTTTAAAGGCACTTTTCTATATGTTTGTTGAAGAGAATAAATGAAAATAGCATAATGTATGTTTTGTGACTTACTGCTCTTCAGACCCTATCAGTTTCATATGAAAATACATTGTAAAATAATTCACATTTAATTTATGAACAAGTTTTCATTTCCTTAACATTGGAATTAAATTGTCTTATGCTTGCATTTGCATTTCATACAAGAACAGTGAAAGTATCAAACCCACTAGCAAAGAAGTATTTCTTCACCATATGACCTGCTCTCTTTCAACAAAAACCCTTATTTTTCATCTAAATGTCTGAAGTTTCCAAGTTCTATTGAAGTGTAGATTGCTTATTAAAAGTTTACCTTGCCTTTCAATGCTTCTCTTAACAAATCTGAATCAAGACTAAGAAAGTAGCTGTGAGAAAACAGGTTCTTTGAAAAGACTTCCAGAAAGAAGTAAAATCCTCTAAAACCAGGATTTTTCCGTGGTATGTTAACAATCCCAGGAAATGTCAAAAGCAAGAAAGTATATTCAGTTTAAGTCAAGCTTTGGACAATATTCACTTTGGATCATATTTTAGTCTGGAAGATTTACTCGTTCCTACCTTTTCCACCCTGAGCAATTGTTTTCCCCTCTGAACCTGTCTGTAAGCTGAATAGAAGTTATCAGAGTACACAGAGACATTCAGGCCCAAGACACAAAAATGCTTATCCCATGTTTTTCTTCTTTGAAAATGTGTATGTTTTGTAGAACAGGAAAAATATTTGTGATGATGAAACTTACTCTAAGGAAATATTTTCTGTTGTTGCCAAACTAACATTTGATCATCTTCGAAAGCCGTCTAGTATTTAACACACTTTGGCTGAACTTTATCTATTCCTTCTGCTAACGGTTTCAGGTTTTCAGAAAGAAAGAAAACATAATACATGTTCACAAATTAATTCAGTAGCTATCTCATACTTATGATGAAGTCAGTGAGTTGACAGGAGAATTTCAGGACGGGATTGCTGGACTAGGATTGCTGTACAGTTTTTCATTACGGGCAGTAGAAGAAATCAGTACTTGGAGTGTTATATGCTGTCTGATTGCCTATTGGCATTAGTGGCAGAGGTCAGAAGCTTGCCTTCTTGGTCAGAGAGCACAGCAATTGCAGCTGTCTGAAAAAAAGTGCTGCGGGTTAGAACATGTAAAAATAGTGGGGGTACTGTTTGTCAGACCAGGTGCAAGAACAGAAAAAATCCATGCTTCGCCAGAAAGAGGAGGAGGATACATAGAAGAGAAAAAGCACGCAGAAAAGAACAAAAACATTCCTTCTGCTAAATACTAAACTATAGTCATTGGAAAGAATACAAGAGGTTATTCCAGCTCCCTTGTTGACTAAATTGTATGTTCTTCCTACAGATAGTTCCTAAAAAAGAACTGTTCTTTGTTTTCCTACGTACAGACACAGTATCTGTTGTTTATGACTATAATCATAGCATGCATAGTTTAAAATGTGGGACTATGAGATAGGCTGTGTTTCTCTTTCTAGTTTGTCAGACACTAAAAACCATGTTCCTTATTTATTACAGCTTCTTTGTGATTTACTAACAAAATTTCTGTCTTTAAAATAATTTCTTGTACATTGCTTCTACTACCCTGATCTGTCTCAAAAACATTGGACTATATTTTTTCATGCCTTATATTTAGGCCAGATGTATTTTGTCCACCGCCATTTTTATTTTTTTTTACATATGAAAAAAATTCTCCCAAAATTTGTGGAGACAGAGTATCTCTAAGTTCTCAGGGTCTGTTTTGTTGAAACCCTTTGTCAAGCTTTGGACAGGTGCAGACATCTGCGGCTTTATGAAGCTCATGGCTGGGGGGGGGGTTGGTGGTGTGGGGGGGGGTCTCCAGTGGATCGTGGCTTTACCTATCTAATCACACGGGTCTGTTTTGTTGAAACCCTTTGTCAAGCTTTGGACAGGTGCAGACATCTGCGGCTTTATGAAGCTCATGGCTGTCGCAGGGTTAGCTGTTGGGGGGAGGATCTCAAACTCTGTTAGCTCCTGGGGTCTCAATTTACTGATTCTGCTAGACTACCCACTACCCTCTAGCTCGAGCACATGTACAGAAATCCAAGACATGAATGGAAAGTTAGTTATAAATTGAAGGCAGTTGAAGGCTTACCTATGAAGGAATCATTCTGACTCATTTAGCAAAGCTCAGATAGGTGATATGTAACGTAGTGTTCATGTTTTCCTTTCCTGATATTTTGTTTAATGGCCACTATACATCAATGGCCCTCTACATCAATATATACTAGTGTTTTAATGCAGAAGCACGCTGAAATAATACATGCAGTGTCTGATTATCAGAGAAAGCTCTAGTTCGGTTTAAGTATATTCATAAACTTTAAAGCATTTTATTGCAGGGTTGAAGACTACATTCTAACTGTATTAATGCCTTGGAAAAAAACCCCATGACTTTTATTGTTCTATGTCAGCAATCCTCAAGTTTGCTGACTCCATTTGTAGGACTATGGTCAGGTTACTATTTATTACAGCACTGGAATTTGTTGCTTTCTTTTGTACTCATGTACAAAAGCTCTTGTCAATTTTTGGAAAATTGTGAGCTAAGCAATTTTGCTTGTGGGTTGTCAGAAAAGTGAACGTGTGGCAGAGCTCTTCTCGACAACTGATTATCTAGATATTTGCCAATAGCCTCAGCAGTATGCCTCTATGGTTTTGTGCTCATTTGAACGAAGGGGAAAAGAAGCAGAGATGTGATTTTTTTTTGTGGTTTTTTTTTTAAATCCACTTATCTTTGGGCATTGCTGTTTAGAACATCAGATAACTTTCACAACATAAGAGCTTTCACAAAATGACATCAAAAGAACAGATAACTAATGCTGTGCTACTGCAGCTAGGAATATAGTGTTATAGTTGCTTTACATAAACCAAGACAGAGATTTTAGTCAAAATAGTTCAGAATAGATGAGAACTCAGTTCATCCTTTCAAGTAGCTCCTCTTAGGTACACTGGAGAAGAAAAGCTTTAAGGAGTATATCTGGTCTCTCAGCTTAAATCAATTGGCCTGGTCCACAGCCATAATTTTGTAGCCTATTCTCTGTTAAGAAAGTATGTTGTGTGGTAAAGCTCTTCTCGATTATCTAGATATTTGCAAATAGCCTCAGCAGTATGCCTCTATGGTTTTTGGTTTTTTTTAAATCCACTTATCTTTGGGCATTGCTGTTTAGAACATCAGATAACTTTCACAACATAAGAGCTTTCACAAAATGACATCAAAAGAACAGATAACTAATGCTGTGCTACTGCAGCTAGGAATATAGTGTTATAGTTGCTTTACATAAACCAAGACAGAGATTTTAGTCAAAATAGTTCAGAATAGATGAGAACTCAGTTCATCCTTTCATTATCTTTGGGCATTGCTGTTTAGAACATCAGATAACTTTCACAACATAAGAGCTTTCACAAAATGACATCAAAAGAACAGATAACTAATGCTGTGCTACTGCAGCTAGGAATATAGTGTTATAGTTGCTTTACATAAACCAAGACAGAGATTTTAGTCAAAATAGTTCAGAATAGATGAGAACTCAGTTCATCCTTTCAAGTAGCTCCTCTTAGGTACACTGGAGAAGAAAAGCTTTAAGGAGTATATCTGGTCTCTCAGCTTAAATCAATTGGCCTGGTCCACAGCCATAATTTTGTAGCCTATTCTCTGTTAAGAAAGTATGTTGTGTGGTAAGTGTGGTCTCTTTTCAGGAATTTCTCATATTAATGAACTAGGTCTATCTGTTCACTAGCATACTAAAAAATATTTTGGTATTTTAATAGACCTATTAACTCTTTTATAACTAAAAAGGCTAAAAACATTATCACCAGAAAAGTGTCCTGAGCTTCAAGTGGAGTTTTGTTATTGATTTAAAAGGGAGCAAGAGTGAGTCTGAATCAGCTGTGTGGCAGATAAGAATGCATAGATACAGGAGGGTACAGTGGACTAAGGGAAAAAAGAGCAGAGCACGAAAGGAAGCAGGGTGAGAACACAGCATAGAAGGCTTATTATAACTTTCTGTGAGGTCTGGTTTCTAGACTTCAGACTGGATAGATTGGAAGACAGTCTGTACCTAAGGAAAGCAACACAGCTTTCAATTATTTCTAGTATGAAGCTCATACCTACTACATCATAACAGCAAGTTCATGCTCAGTTCCATTATGCATTATGAGCTTCAAAATAAAAAGGTGTTAGCCTTGAACCACAGATGGCAAGACCACAAGCTAAATTGTGTTCATGCGTCAAACGCTTATGAACTCATGCATGCTTGCATAAGGGCACACCCATGTCTGGTACCAAAGAATTGCAATCTATGCATACTGTTCAGGATCCACTGATAAGAACCAGGGCTCAGCAGCAAGTGCCAACCACCAGTGTAGATTTCTCAAGGAAAAAAAAAAAAGAAAAAAAAAAGGTGTAATTTATATGAATTTTGATAACATAACAGGCTATGTCTTTCCAATATAAATGCATTAAATATGAACATATTTCCATATTTTTCTTTCAAGCTCATCCTTTTAATTTGTTTCCCTTTTCTTTGTTCTCTTGACATTTGCCTTTTTCCCCTCTGTTTCTCTAGGATCATAAACAAACATTGGCAAGTCAAACAACAGTGATTATCTTCATATCTTAAAGGCAATAATAACTTACTGTAAATTTCATACTGAGCAGGCAGTCTTCACTGTAGGCCAAATCATATTACAATAGACAGGATAAAAAGAGATTAAAAAAGTCCTGAAAAATTAAGTACTATTAAACATGCAGACATGGGCAAAGTTTTTAATGGCATAAGCACTCCATTACACTAAAACAAGTTTTGACCACCTGAAACTAAATGCTTTACACAAAAAAAAAAAAAAAAAAAAAGGTGTAATTTATATGAATTTTGATAACATAACAGGCTATGTCTTTCCAATATAAATGCATTAAATATGAACATATTTCCATATTTTTCTTTCAAGCTCATCCTTTTAATTTGTTTCCCTTTTCTTTGTTCTCTTGACATTTGCCTTTTTCCCCTCTGTTTCTCTAGGATCATAAACAAACATTGGCAAGTCAAACAACAGTGATTATCTTCATATCTTAAAGGCAATAATAACTTACTGTAAATTTCATACTGAGCAGGCAGTCTTCACTGTAGGCCAAATCATATTACAATAGACAGGATAAAAAGAGATTAAAAAAGTCCTGAAAAATTAAGTACTATTAAACATGCAGACATGGGCAAAGTTTTTAATGGCATAAGCACTCCATTACACTAAAACAAGTTTTGACCACCTGAAACTAAATGCTTTACACAAACGCAAATCCAAATACAAAATTGGTCAACAGGATTTAGAGAAAAGAAGTAGACCATGGTTAGTTCAAAGCATTGGGGTTTTCTCCAAGTATAACCTCATCTTTGAATTTCCTGCCATTTTAGTACTTAGTTTGGGACAATTACTACATCTTTTTTATGCTTACATTTGAGAAATATATTCTCAGCTTTATTTCCACTTACTATACATTTTCTGCCTGGGAATTAAGACAGTTACTGCGAGGAATTTGTTGGTGGTAAAAAAAGGATATCTTGTTTGTAAATTCATTCCTTCACAGTGCTTGCTAACAAAGGATGTGGTACTGTTACCATAGATGTAAATGGAAGATTTTTAATTGATTTGGAACATCAGTATTAAGGATTTAGATGACATATTTATAAGCTACACTTAGCCATAAATATGTATTTTTCTGCTTTGAATATTAGCATTTTTGTTTTGTTTTTTTCTTATAGCATGAGTGAAATGTTATTTTCAGCTGTTATGTTGGAGTATTCATTAGCTTTTATACTTCCATAAATCTCCCCTTATGTTAGTCGTGATATCCAACAGGAGCAGTAAAATTTGACAATTTTTTTTGTGACTGCCAAGTAATGTTTGGACTTTGAAACTGGGACTTCATTGAGCAAGTGAAGATGCAAATTTATGTAGTTAAACAACTACAGTTGTCGCCAGACACCTATCTCAGTCTGATTCTCAGAAGTGATGCATTCAGGGAAATAAATCAGGATTTAAGTGTCATTTAAAAAACGCAACAGTCAGTTTTATAGGTGCTTTTATATCATGATTTAACACTGAATGTGTATTGTTTTCTTTACTATATAAAACATAGTCAAAAGGCTTCTAAAATACAGCCATCAGGGAATCCATTCAGTTCCCTGAATGTAATCTCTTCAGTGGAATAATTTGCACCATACTGAAAAAGAGGAAATAAAATGGTGTAAATTTAAAAATCTCCAATTGTGTTTATAATGTGAACAAATAAATTAATAAGAAACTACAATACAGGTACTTTGAACATTTTCATTTAGAAATAATTTGATTTTTAAGTGTAATAGGCGTCCTTCATAATCATTAGACATGGCATACACATATTAAAACACTTGGCAAGTGTCTTGCATTCCAGTCGCTGACAGACAATAAGGATATTTGTTACACAAAGCAGTAAGACAAGCTATCTCTGAGCAATCTAGTTCAGGTACTGGGACCAGTACAGCCAAGTAAGCTTGCTCCAGGAAGCTAACCCTGCAGGAGAGTGAGACAAAGCCTTAGGCAAAATGCCATGATAACTTGTGGAGTTCAGGTGTCTCCACACAGGACTTCAGTGTGCCATGTAGTTACTACCATATATGCCAAGTACTAAAAAGAGGCAGGTGTTATTGACAAAGCAGCAAGCCGGAGCATCAATGCAGAAAATTTCTATTTACATGTGTATACTGTAACAGTAACACTATGCTACTGTATGTACAAAAATAGTCAGTTTTGCCATTCAATCAGTAGGTACTCTGAAATGAACTATGAAATTAATTTTGTCTGCTATTGCTTGATTCTCCAATGAAAAAGCAGCTCTTGCTTTAATTTTCAAGCCTTCCCAGTAACATTTAAATGATCATCCAAATCTTGAGGCAGCCTCAAAAGCCTGTCTACTCTCTGAATTCTTGCCATATTTATAGTCTCTTAACATTCACTGCTATCACAGGGTGCTGCTCCAGCAATGCAAGCGATGAAGGGAATGCTTGCATAGGCTGGCTCTCCGCATTCCTGCTGCCATGGTGTCTCTGGCTTCTGAGGCCAAAGCCAGCTGAAATGCATGACAAAACATCTTGTGACCTCTCTGCACTAAACTTCCCACCGCTATGTGACACTGAAAAACCAACAATGGCAGACCTTATGAAAGAGCTAAGCAGTCAAGGTTTGAATGCTCTGTTATCAGGGAATTGAAACCTTGTTAGGTGTTTGAAGTCAAGCTGGGTGGAGCTGCTGTATGACAAACACTCGACCATCCAGGTATTTTGCAAATGGACACTTTCTAGCTTGTTGTTGTCATTTTTGGGGTTTTTTTATAGTTTTTTGTACTACTGAGTACTGCTTTTACTGACCAAAAGCCTCAACATTGTAAATTTCATTTAAAAAAAAAGTTCTTAGAAGATGCTCTGAGCAAGAATCTACTTTTACTTGAGTAGTCTGCGAACCCCAATTTTTTTTTTTTTTAAATTCACATTATTAAAGCTGACAGAGCTGCTTAGGATGAGAGACAGAAAACTCACTCTGGCTCATGTGCAGCTTTAACTAGAGGGCTGGCTTCTCCACCCTGCCTTTCTGTGACCTAGAAGGATATCAGTTCCGCTGGCGGTACTTACTGATTTTGGATCTGCATCTCTGTCTGGGAGCAGCAAGAGCAGTGCAGCTCCATGAAGGGGGACAAGCCAGGAGCCAAGTGTGACCCCAGCACAGGCTGGCGACCCTCACCAGTGGGGTGCAGTCCCACACAAGATCCAAACACAGCAGACAGAGCTAGTAACAGGGTCTACTAACAGCCACATACAATAGTGACCCAGGGTCTGTCCAGCAGCCCCAGCCAGAGCTGAGGCTCCACACACGCACACCTACTGCACAGCCCAGGCAGGGAGCAAATGTCCTGTCCTGAGCTTAAATGGGGCCCATGGGCAGGGGTTTGGGTGGAAGACCCAGGTGAGGCTGCTCAGGGCAGTTATGGCCTATTAGAGCATCTAGAGCCCTGACAATCCCATTCGTTGTTAAGGTGAATTATATATATCATAAAATAGAGAGTGTGAAGTATAATCTACTTTTTAAAATCCTGTTGCCTTTGCTGTTTGTACATTTGTATTTGTGACTACTGGCAGACTCTTCCAGTTACCTTCATTAGCCTAACTTAATTTAAAGTGGAAATTCTAGTAATCTCACTTTTGTAGTGTCGGGTGGGACAATTAAAGAAAGATGATAGGCCACATAATAGGTACAGCCTGTTGCCATTTATTTACTCTTCTTTAACATCTATTTGTTCCCTATACCATTTTATGATATCAAATAAACTCTTCACCTTAAATATAAAGGGGGTTTATTCACCTTGTTTTCATATAAATGACAGCAATAGCTAAAAAAGATAGGCACAAATAAGAAATTTTGAATTAAATATTGGATGTGCAGCAACTTGTTCTGTATGTGATTCTGTTTTGATATGTATGATGTCCCATATTTAAACCCTGTATTAAAATGATCTGTAGCTTTTCCTTAGTCTTTCCTGATTCTCTCAGCTCCCTCTTTTTTCCCTTGACTTTTCTTAGTATTTCAAAATGCAGTAGGCATTCATGGGGAGGAAGCAACACCTCCGATTTCTTTTCCACTTATTGTCTACACTGAGTATGTCATATAGTGATCTACAGCTTAATTAAGTCAGAAACAATGATTATGGCTGTCTTCTATGATTTGCATATAATTTTATTTATGCATCTTGATTATAAGAATTGACTCTATCATAATGTCCCTGTTATCTTCGTGGCAGAGCATCAAGGGCATTTCATCACTTGCAGTGTGGGAAAAGGATATGCTGTTACTGTCAGTGACAATGACTGGATTACAAAATTGTTCTGAAAATATTGTGTGGTTTAGATTCAGTGAAATTCCCTGTGCAATGGGTACCTTCGTAATTTCAAATTTCTTCTCTTGTGATGCAAAAGGGCCATTTCCAGACTTGAAGAATTACACAGTGGAGTTCTTAAAAGGATTAAGAGATCACAAGATCTATGAGAAGTATAAAGGAAGCAGAACTGCTCTCTCAAGATACTCCCAAAGTTGTCATGACTTTGCACTCAAAAAACAAACAAAGCCCCAAGGAGAGTACAATAGAAATAGAAATTAGAACATTCCTGATAGTTAACGAGTAGAAAATTCAAGTCAGTTTGAGAAAATTTGGGACAGATAATTTCTGATGTAAACTTCTGTATGAAACCATCCTTGGGGCAGCCAAGCACTGGAGCAGATTGTCCAGAGGGGCTCTGCAGTCTCCAGTCTTGGAGGTTTTTGAGACCTAACTGACCAAAGGCCTGAGCGGCCTGATCTGATCTCATACCTGACCCTGCCATACCTGACCCTGCTTTCAGCAGGAGGGTGGACGAGAAACCTCTTCATGTCCTTTCCAACTTGAATCACTCTATGATTCCATAAATTTATGATTTTTGTGACTCAGACAATTTTCTTTACATCAGGAACAAAGCCCACCACAACATATTGCACACCAAATGTAACTCTGGATTTTATGTAGATATATGCCCCATAACATTTTTATTTTGGAATAAAATATCAAATAGAATTGACAATTGCCTAATACAGTTACATGCAGAAAATCAGACCACAGCTTTTACTGAAGGGTAATGTCAAAGCTCTACATTCCGTATGGATGTCACCAAAAGGAATTCTGATTTCATCAACACAGCTGCTAGCTTTGTAATGACATATGGGAGTAACTTTTTTTGATGAACGTTCTTACAGCAATGTTTCCTCCGCCTTCTGCATTTTTCCTGACATCATGACTTTAAATATGAGCACAATTTAAAAGGCAGTAGTAATTTCTAACAAACTCTTGTACTTGTGTTAGCAATCTAACTTATCTCTAGAATTAGCATTGTCTCAAATCTAATATTTCCTGAAGATCCAGATATAACTTTTATTCTGTAATTGTGAGATAGATATTTTAGTCTAGGATCTATTTTGTCTTTTACAGATTAATGTGAATTTAGGCTTTTACACATACACAGATGACTGAAAGCCTTTATGGATTCTACTTCTACAGGATAAATTAGGGAAGAAAAATAATTATTATAAAATAATAATATCAAGGATCTAGTAAGGATAGCAAGGATCTATTGAATGTTATTTCAAACAAAATATTAGTATACCAAATCAATAAATATTATTACAAAGACATAATCACAGCATAATAACTTTCTATATGCTATGATATATTTAATGATATCTTGGGCTATGTAGGCACTTCCTAAACTAAGATAAATCTGTGCAGAGAAAAACTTACACAAAAGTAAAAGGCCTCTGTGCAGAAGTACTCCTTATGATGCAGTGAATCTCTGATTTATGAGGAACAAATCAAGTATTTCAAATATTATTTTTAAATTATGGGAAAACATAGTTTGATTTTTTATTTCATTGATAAACTTAATGTCAAACCACTTGAATTATCATCTTTCAATAAGTATTTTGTGCTGCAAAAGGATGAAAAAGAGAGATGTTACCTTTCCGATTTAAAGAAGTATATTTTTTTCATGGGAGGGTTTAAAGGGTATACAAACAACCTACATTAGTTGACATAAGACTTTTTTTTGATTGAGGAGAAGCAGATGTGAAAGGCAGGCTCATTTTTGTGCAGCTAAAAAAAGCAAGAGTCTTACTTAATCCACACACAAACACTTTGCAAGTTCAGTTACTAGATAAGGCAGTGGGATAAATATTGTATAAATTTTCTGATATCCTTCCCTTATGACAATAGTCTTGGTGAATTTAATGACAGTAGTAAATAATGAAATATGAAGTATTTAACACAGCAATTGATAAGGAGGTTTGTCATTATTAACATTGTTTTAGGTAAGAGTTTTCTGTTAGATTCTAATATATAAAGTTCAGTGACTTAAAATAATACCAACAGTATGTTTTGAATTAGTAGTAGAAAAACAGCTTTCCAAAAAGTTAATTTATGTAAGACTGTTACGCACTTTTAAAATATAAGTATTTTGTTAAATGGTTGCACTTATAAATACACCTTTATTGTCCGCATTTTATTTTTATGTAGTTTTTGCTTTGATAAATGAATGGTGTTCAAGGACACGTTTGTGTTATGCTGAGATCTACTCTAAATCTTGATAAATTATGAAAGCTCCATCCATTCAGTTATCTTCCATAACTGAAGGTGAACCAGCAAATATCTAATCATTGCTCTAACAGGACATGATATCCTTAGCATTTTTTTATTTCTTTTTATTTGCTGTATTCATATGTCATTAACTAAACCTATCTCAGAGGCCTTGTTGACTATTTCATGACCAAAGGGCAAAACCGCCTAATGTTAGCAGTCAGAGTGAAAACAGTGAGGGAATGCATTTCAAAAGCCACAGACGAGGTCTCTCGAACATATGACTGCTGAGATATGCAATGAAGAACATAGACATGAAGATGTAAACTGACACAATAAATGAATAAAATATATGCCATATCAATAAACATAAGTTTTAAAATTCATATTTAGCTGTGAAATTGAAAAATCCAGTTCTAACTTCTGAGAGGGTATGGGGATGGAGGAAAGTAGTGCTGTATTAAATACAAACCATTTACTTGAAAAATGACTATATATATTGGAAACTCATGCAAAACCTTTAGGTTATTATGGAATATCAAATGGATGTCAAACAAGTTTCAATTCAAACAAAATATGCATTAAAAGAAGTGGAAATCTTACTCCAGAAGCGGAATCAAATGTTAATAAAAATTCAGCTCAAATATTCAGCCCACATCAGGGAAGAGGTTAATTTCATTCCTTTCCTGGGACGTTCCTTCTTAACTCCTGGCAACCTTCACACTTGCACTGCTTGCATCAGTCACTAAGACAATAAAAAGTCTGACTTTTTTTCCTTTCCTGACTCCCTTATGATACAAAGAGGAACAGTAATTTATCCATGTAAAATGGCTCTTTTTTTTTCTTTTCTTTTTTTTTTTTTGACTGGGTCAGAACAAGTCTTCAGAAGGGTCCAGTAACACGATACACTAACAAATGCATTTTGAACAGTTCAGCAAGTGTTGCATAACACCCAAAGTTAATTAATTTTGAGCACTACTTTAGCTGAGCAGTAGCCTTCACTGACTCGTTGAACAGCTATGTAGTTTGCCCTTGCTCTCTGTAGTCACTGTTAACTTCCTACAGTGCATTTATTTAAACTGGCCATTCTGAATGACACTGCCCTAGCTTCCCTTCACCAGTGTCAAAAGAGACTTGTACGCTCACCTTTCTCTGCAGCAGTTTCTTCATCAGTTTCTTTGTGGAAGTATCTTTATTCCCAGTTGACATCTGTGAAAGCATTACGTGAGAAGGAGTCAAAGATGGCCTCTGGGGAACTGGAATTGAGGTTGAAGGTCTCACATTAAAAAAGTCATTTACTTCTGGTTTAGTTTTGCTCTTAGGCATTATTCACAGCTTTGCTCTGTCTTCAAACAAAAGGAGCAGTGGCCCCACTAAAAGAAAAAAATCTGAAGCTATTGAATGTGCTTAGAGTTAGTAAATATTAACTTGGGCTTTCAGGAGTCAGTCCACAGTATGTCTTTAAAGCAAGAGAGCCTCCGCCTTTCATTGCCATTGCCTTATTGTTGCTGTACTATTTTAGTTTCTTTCTTACCAGACAAGGTATTTCTAATAATACTTTTTCACGGCATATGGTTTTGTATGTCACTGGAGTAAAATTCTTCTTCTTCAGTTGATTATTGTTGTGATAAGTTGTTTTCTTGTTGGTACTAACTAAACTAAAATATGAATGTTTACAATGAAATGCAGGAAAATACGTTTTGATACTTTGTAGTTCGGGGCTAGACATGTGAAGCTCCAGTATGTATTTTAACATATCTGGTGCTGACTGCAAAAATGTTCCAGAACAGATTTGCAAAAATCACATACTCAAGCTTTCATTGATCTCACAGGAATGTCTTATTGTATGCTTTTGATTATGGGAATGTCAGGCTTTATCATCTTCACATTAGATGATTTTTTTCACCTAAGTATTTTCATGTATTATTTTCAGACTTTTTACTTCTCAGGGAACATAAAACTGAATTTAAGTAAGGCTTACTTGGCAAATAAGTAGTACAGGGTATATTCCTCATTTACAAAAGTGTTTTGATAAGAAGGGTAAATTTATATCTAAAGAAGGAGCACACAATACTTACTGATTTCAAAGGGAATTGTTTCCTCTCGTTCTAAAGTAGACCCAAATAATTTAAGCTGTCAAGATAGCCAAGAGGTAAAGTGAACATAGCTTACACACTGTGACATTTTTGTCATTGTTTTTCACTTTCAGTTAAACAAAGGGCTGTTAAATATTTTAAAAGAACAAATGCAGCAATTTAGTAAATAACACTGATTCAGAATAAAATAGTCTTCCCAACTTTATGTCGGTAGAAATTTCTATCCTAATGTAATCTCAGCATACTGTTATCAGCCTCTTTCTTTATAAGGTGTGCATAAACGTGTGCAGATAGGAATGACAGAGTAACTCGGACACCTATAGATTAACATTTGCTAGTCGTGGTCTCTACAGTCATTACCTGTATCAGAGCTACTGGCCTAAAAGTTCCACGCTGTCTTTTGGCAAATAATCAGGAAGTGTCTGCGCTGCAGCAGTACACTGAGGTGTCTTAGCTATGACCAAGCACGCTGGAAGGGCAACACAGTTCAAGGACAAGCAGAGGTAGCAACTTGGATCAAGATGAGTATAGCTGAATCATTGGATGCTGACCTGGGGGTCTCTCAGTAGGGTTCCACTGCCCTGTGTGGACATAACCAAGCGACTTTATTTGCCAGTGTAGATATTACTAATGAATTCCTCTAAAATATCCCCCTTACATGGTTACATATGTGGCTAACTTTATTTTCAAGCATATTTCACTGAGGACAGTTACAGTATTTGCCATGTAAACGTAAGTGTTCATGTGCTTGCAGGGTCAGTGCTTAAATGTCTGTGCAATGTAAGCAAAAAAAAAGCGCATTTTATCCAATTAGCTGTGCCATATTGAAGGCTTCTGCTTTATAACACCTCAGTTTGTACCTCTGCATTTGAGTTTCTCAGGTGAAATTTTACTGTAAAAATAGAGCATCTTGTTTCTGGGAAAAGGAAAGGAAAAGAAAACAAAACCAAACAAGTCATATTCTTTCTCATATTTTCTTAAGGCTTTTTTTTCATATTTTGAAAAGTGGTCAGTCTAGGCTTTGTTTATCCAGAGGGTTAGCCAAAGCATTGCAGGCATCTTTCTGTTGTGCTTGTCAGGAAAGGATATTTTTAAAAAAGAAATCTAAAATATTTTAATAGCAAAGAGAGATTTTCACAAATATCTTTCCCTTTTACTCCTTCAGTAAAGCAAAGAAGTCTCAAATTACAGCTTGTGGTATTATTTTCAGAAGTTTCAATATTATGGGATAACGTGGTATTACAGTATCTTTTGTCAGAGCACCAGAAAAAGCTTTGAAAAACATTAGCCTCAGTTTGAATTCCTTGTGATTGTCACTTGCAGTTTTAATATGACTGTAAAGTACTACACTTCTTCCTTCTAAATGGCTCAGAGTCAAACTTTTATTCTGTTCCTTTCCCCAGTAAACCTGTAGGGTCACGTGTTTTTTAATGAACACAGGCAACGAATCTGTGCTGTACACAGGAGTGATCAGGTCAGCTCCAGAAGGATTTTATGGGCTAGTTTTGTACATTGTATAAATAGGCTTGTGGCTACCCAATAGTTAATGTCTAGCATAAATATGGGCTGCTTCCAAAAAGGGAAGTCCTTTACCACCGCCTGCCCTCTGTCCCAGACACCAGCTATTCATTCCAACCACATTCCCAGTGCCAGCTCATGGGGCCATGCGGGGAGGCAGATCAAAGCAATGGCTGGGATTATAACTAACAGTTCTCTTGGTTTAGGTTTCATGTACTGATGGGGAATATCAGGATTTGTTCCTTGTGTGTATGTTCTTTTTTCATGTGCTAATAAGTTATATTTCTATAATGATTCTTTATCATAAAGTCTACAAGTTCTTTAGCTCAATACAGGAAGAAATTGAAGCCATTTGACCTGGATAGCTATACTCACAAGAGATACATTTGCAGGCACTTTCTATAGTAGATTAGGAGCTTCCTCTGTAGAGGGAAATAGTCCTTTCTTCCCCAGAGAACAAATCAAATTCTATAATTTGGAATGAAATTGTTTGAAAAGATAAGTTATCCTAGTAATAATCTCTTATATGAGCAGTCATAAACATAATAGCTAATGAAAATGAGTTTTTAAAGAGTGTTTTCCAAACATTTGTATACAAGACATAGTGTCTGTTCACTTGAATAAAACCATGCTCTTGGGACTGGGACCATCAGATATAATATTTTCCTTTTTTTTTTTTTGTTCTTTTGGTACAGTGAATAATTGCTTAACTACAATCCCTGGCTTCTGACTTTTAGAAAGAAAATGTTATTGTTTTGGAGAATAATTCAGTACATTTAAAGTGCTGCTTTCAAAGACACGCTAAAACCTTGATGAGATTAGTATTTACTTTTATTAGGAATTTTTATGCTAATTAGCAAATAAATGATGTTAGGCTAGATCTGACACAGCTACAGTAGTCATTACTAAAGAAGTACCAAAAAATCATTTTTGACTCAATAAATAAATGAAAAAAAATTGGAAAAAGTATTTGAAAACGAATTAGATACTGGTTTAATCAGGTCAACATGTTTCATTTCAATGTACAATAGTATGAAGAAAAACAAAGTAATGGAAGCTATGGACTTTTCCTAAGCATCCTTGCAAGAGAGGGGGCACAAGGAATTGATGTCATTACCAAACTGTTTTCTAACAGTTGCTGAACATTATGGCACAGGAACTTGGGCTCAGTTCTCTCCTTTATTCTGACCCAGCGTGTTACATAGAAAAGGAAGGTGAACCTGAGCTTAAAGGTTACACTGAAGAGTGTGTTGCTCTCAGTCTATTCTGCAATCTCTTCATTGATGTGTTAGTAGTGAATCCAGGCAAATTACTTAAATACTAGATTCGGAGCTCCTCCTACTCGAAAGTAACTCTCCTGAAAGGCGGTCAGTGTTAATTCACAGATGGTTCAGTGACAGTTCATTGAGAACTGGAAGTGGTCTTCAATGTCCTGGGGAAGGGTACCCTAGCTACTGAGCTAGTTTGAAGAAAGGGGACATCACTTTTGCCGTGCTGTTACGCTGTACCAAAATGTTTCACTTGAATCTGTTCAGTGAATTCAGTATAAGTATATAGCTTGTTTCTGGATGACCAAAACTGAGTTTTTAAGTCCAATATATTGTCAAAACCAGAAACTAGCCTGCCTTTGTCACCCTGTTCTGCTAATGAAGTTATTACAATGTTGGAAAATGAAAGTTGTGGTTAACCAGCTCTAATTGCTGGTTTTAAAATAGTTTTATTCTATTATTCAGAATTAAAGAGTCCATTCAGTAACTACAGTTTTCCTAAGTTCAATATCTATGAAAATATTTTTAGTTTCCTTTATCTGCTATAATTTCTCTTCCTGTCTTTGATCTGTCCTTCTCATACAGTTTCTTGGCATTGTCTCATGTTGAAGCAGCTACACCCCTTCAGTGCGTACCACTGATTATTTTATGCTGCTCTTTTTAAAGATGCCTCACACTAAAATTAACATTTTGATATTTTACTGGAAGCAAGGCCATGCCTCAGTGGCATTCTCTAGGGCATAAAGCACAACTACGTTGTCCAATTTGATTTCTGTTCAAGCTAAATACCATATTCTACGTAGCCCTATAGAACACATAGATGATCAGATGCAGAGCTAGTTTTCTGGATATGTGATTCTGTATCTCCATTTCTGCCTCCGTGTTTTGTTGATGACTAATCCTAACACAAGTACAATAGACCTGAGCCAATAATCTTTTTTTACATTGGTGATCCTTAGTCACAAAAATAGTCCCTTGCGATCAGTCACTTTGAGGATGGAAGAGAAACATCACTTACTCAGTACAGGGTGGTACATAATGTGAAATTCAGGATGTGAGATACAAATTTTCAATTAAAGTTTGCCGTGTGTATCAGGTCAAGTTATCCCAACCAGCACAGAGTGCAAATTTTGTTTTGCTGCACTGCCAGCAATAACTGTACCATGGCAGTAGTAAAAAGGTGAAATTTCAGAGAAAGAGCAGTTGGCGTATCTGCTGTTATGTGCCTGCAGACATCTTGGGAAAGGCAGCAATGACTGTAGTTAGGGCTTAATCAGATGCTGGCTGATAGAAGCAGCTATGGAAATGCACTGAAGTAATGCATCTTCTGGTACTCTGTTCACACACGGTCCCAGATTGGTACTATTAATTTTTCAGCTCTAGTAGCACCCTTCAGACTTGATAACAGAAGGAAAGTGGTTGCAGTTTTACGTGTTTTCATTTCTATCCAGCTGCCTTTCTGCAATTAGTGACAGTGGGGAATAGTCCAAAACCCAGCAATGATTAAAACAAACTGGGGTGATGGTGGACAATAAATAAGTTTGCAATGTACTGTAGAGGACAAAGCCTGCTGATTAAACTTGTGTAGCTAAAGCCTCTAAAGAGCTAAGAAAGTCTTAGACCCTCAGGTATGGATCTGGTGTCACTTGGAATATTTCTTGATTTCAGGTTACCAGGAAAAAAAAAAAATTCTGAATGCAGGCCTCTTAAAGAAAGCAATAAAAATTCTTAGAAGCTGGAGGAACTGACACATGAAGAAAAACTATATGAATACTTTTGAAAAGGCAGGACTTCAGCTTACAAATATTTGAATTCTATACACATCAAGGCAAGAGAAAAATGTGGATTGATACCATGGGGCTATAATGATTAGTGAAAAGATGAAATTTAAAAAAGGATGCAACTGAAATTAGGGAAGTACTCCCTGATGTTCTGATATTTCAGTTTGCAGAAAAATCTCTTGAAGGAACAGTCACCTAGGACTTCCAAAACTAGAGGGGATAAACTTCGGAAAACATAGTAGAGGACCAGTTATGCCACTGAGGAGATCTGAAGAAATGAACAGCCCCTTCTCTATCCTTACTTCTATTATAATATTTCTATATAAAATTGCTTATTTAGATGCTAAAAGGGGAAGTTTTCACCTTTAACAAGCCCATATGATCTTTAAGGAATCTATTATTATAAAATAAACTGTTTTAACAGGGAACATAGCAGCAAGTATGTTTTAAAGGAAAGTTTAAAAGTTTGTCTGAGGACTGTTTATGTTACCCAGAAAATCATCAAGAAGGGAGCATGTTTGAAGCCTATGGCTGTGAAAGGAGCAGAACATATTTTTAGTCACGCTTCATACTATAGTGTCTAGTCAAAACTCAAGAACCTTAAGCATCATTATACAGGATCCTAGAACACGATACCATGTTCCAAACATTTGGTCATGGCCGTCTCCATCAAAAAGCTGGCCCCAGAAAGTAATACATGCAATGTCTGGGTTGAGGTGGCTGTTTTATTAGGCATTTTAACTTTTTTTTTACTAAGAGCAAGAAAATGAAAAAATATAATATGTTGATAAAATTACAACTTCATGCAAGAGCAAAACCAAGAAGTTCCAGTGTCATGCCAAACAGGAGAGAATACTGTATGTTATTGTCACAGTTACTGCATTTATTCCTCAAAATGATACTATTATTTTTAATAAATAAATAAATAATTCCCAATAAATTAAACTAATGGAAGGCCACAAATTCTCCATGATACAGTCTGCTGTGTCTTGAAAATCAAGTCCCCGTAGAAATCATGGCATAAAATTGGTACTGTTACATTGAACAGGTTCTTAGTTTATGTTTTGTTCTGTACACTAGCTTTTTAATTAACAGAAACTAACTAGTGCCAGCAACTATTATGCTCCCTGATACCTCTTGTTTTATTTTCTTTGAGATTTTATTTACTTCTTCTTTAAAAAGAAATAGATTTTATGTTTAATTTAATTTCTTTTTGGGTCTAAGAGACCAGCAAGGTGAAAAAAAGATCCTAAAAGTTTTAGAGAATGGCTGTAGAAGGTAGTGTTTACACATCTTTTATTTTAGATTTTGATAAAATTTCTCTGTTGATTGATGGTATAAAGATAATTTCCATTAACATTGTAGGCTGGCAGCAGCAGTTTGCTTTTATATTACCAAGGAATTTGTTTGAACTTCATGCAGCTTATAACAAAACCACAATTTTCATTTTTATCTTCTTCAGAGAAGTTAGCTCTGTAATTACTAGAGCCTGTCATTGCTGTAACATTTGAGACTGCAGAGATTTGCAAAGGTTTCCTTCTCCCACAGGCTTTGGCTATATTTGTCAACCCAGTAAAGACTGCAGGGTGAAACCTGAGGAGTGCTGATCCCATGTTTCTCCTGCTGACATCAGTAGGAGCTTAGCACCTATCAGCATCAAAGAGTTTTGTTACTGCAGCTGACTCTCAATAATGCAAAACAATTAAAAATAATAGCAAATGGAACAAACCCCAAATGATCCAACAGATTCTGGGAAAGGTTTTGAGGATACTCTAAAAATTTAGAATCATCTTAATTTTACAATTCAGCATTTCAGTTGTGACCAGAATGTATCAGCAAAACATGATACAGAATGAAATTCAGATCCAAAGCTGAAGTAAATTGTATAATGATGAAAGTTTGAAAAGACTGGCTGGGGGGTGTAAAAAAAATAAAAAAAAAAAAAAAAACTCAACCTAAAGTAACACTGTGATAGGAATCAGCATTGTCTCTGCTGTCAGAAGTTATTTTCACATTTAAATGACATGTGCATCCATGGTGCACATTTAGCCTTTTACTTTCTCTCCACCACCCTATCTGTTTTGCTCTTTGGCACCGGAATGATTCTTTTACCTGTCTCTGTAGCACTTTATGCAATGGAGATTCTGAACCATACGTGAAGCTCCAGTAAAACACATAAAGAATAATAAGAAATAGCATTGCTTACACTATTGATGCTTTAGCCCCCACATATGCTTTTCCAAGGATTCTAGTTTTAAGTGTAAATTTGTCAAATCTTGGTTCTTTCTGCCATACTACTCCTCGTCCTTAGCAAGAGGTTCATTACTGTGGTCTGGTGTGTTTATTATCTTTATCTGAGTGATCTGAATTTACTTGGGATGAAGCCGATTGAATGTCACGCCTTTTTTAAAGTTGGCAGCAAGGCTTGGCGTATTTGCACTTGCTTGTGCCTGAAGTCGGTATAGCTAGGACTTCGTTCTAGTCCTATACTATGCTTTGATATCTTTTCAGCTGGACCTATGCAGAAGTCCTAAATTTATTTGTCCTCTCAGAATAGTAAAGAGTCCAGAAGACCTGCAGATAAGAAATTGTAACAGAGACATTTTCTAGTCATGACAAAGTTGTACCTAAGCCTGATTATAATTGGAACTGCAGTTGCAATACCACATTAAAACCAAAGTATGAAAATTAATCACGGGAAGTCCAAGAACAACGATCAGGCCTCTAAACTATGAAGGAACAAATAGGATTTTGCCACAGGGCATAAGCATCAACCTGCACTTTCCTTTGAAAGCTACTGCAGAGTTTAAAAAAACTACTAACAATAACTCAGTAGTCAAAAAGGTTTTTCCAATGTACAGTATCCAATTGTCATGATTTAACCCCAGCTGGCAGCTAAGCACCACACAGCCACTCGCTCACTCCCCTCCCCCACGGTGGGATGGGGGAGAGTATTGGAAGGGTAAAAGTGAGAAAACTCATGGGTTGAGATAAAGACAGGTTAATAGGGAAAGCAAAAGCTGCACGC
>NW_008794009.1:1731165-1759780 GCF_000699145.1 Aptenodytes forsteri
CCCTTCCTTCTTCTTCCCCCAGCTTTATATGCTGAGCATGACATCATATGGTGTGGTATATCCGTTTGGTCAGTTGGGGTCAGCTGTCCCAGCTGTGTCCCCTCCCAACTTCTCGTGCACCCCCAGCCTACTCACTGGTGGGGTGGGATGAGAAGCAGAAAAGGCCTTGACCCTGTGTCAGCACTGCTCAGCAATAACGAAAACATCCCTGTGTTATCAACACTGTTTCCAGCACAAATCCAAAACACAGCCCCATACTAGCTACTACAAAGAAAATTAACTCTACCCGAGCTGAAACCAGGGCACCAATGCATAAAATCAGCCAAGATCTCTCTGAAGTGGACTGTGTCTCATCTTTACTGCCAGCTAGCCTTTCAGCCTTTAAAATGTTCAGAATGCATTGCTATGGAGAAAATCACTGAAGCATGAGCTGGCATATGAGCTTTTAAAGTTCTGTTCATTATTTCCCGGTCCTGGGCACTGTTTTTCCTTTTCAGAAAGGCAACCTATCTTCTCTATCGCTATCTTGTAGTAGTCAGCCTTCCATGCCCTTTTCTTCCTTATTTCCGTCTTTCCTCCCACTTTCTTTTCTGTCTGCTGAGACATCTTCAAACACAAGACTATGTGTTCAAGTAACAACTGTGCCAAAAGTTGCAGAGAAGTACACTGGCTTGCAGATGTGCAGCTTCACAGTGAAATATCAAGTGTTACTGCAATGTCCACCTAACTGGACATTCATAATTGCCAACTTTGTAGCATAGACTACTGTTTTGTTATGTACCTTGCAAACATAAAAAGTCAAATTGGGAGATAATTCATTGCATTTTTTGAATTCTACCCATATTGTGGAATTGCAATGACACACAGCTAATTTTCATAAAGTTTCCATCACTCACTGCACAATCCCTCCCAGAGGGACCAGTGATACAGAAGAACATGAGCTATATCCCAATTCATAGTGAACATATAGTTCTGAGAAAGTTCCTCTATGCCTGCAAGAAATTACTCATCGTGAATTAAAATGCACTGTTCATTTGCATGCAGCTACTATGTACCATCAACTGCCTAGCACTACATGGCTGAGTAGAGCCTACCCATGTAGATAAGTCATTGACAGCATCACTTTCCTGGGAAGAGTCATGCTTGTTCATGCAGGTATGTACAATATTGGCCTATGTGAAAAATATTTCTCATTATACCATTATGTCAGGCCAAGAATTCAGGTAATTGGAATTATTATTTTTTTTAGGTCTTGCTAATTTTTAGTGTATAAGCCATTTCTTCATAGTTTCAGAGTATTGGTGAAATACTGTGAAACTGTGTTATTATGCCACCTGCATCTGTTTTCATGTCTGTAGCGAAGAGACATACCAAAGATGTATGGCTCCTTACAGTATATATCAGTGCAAACATAGATTTAGCTCTGAAGTCCCAAGAAGGACTAATCATTAATTTACCAGAAAATTAATCAAATGAATCAAATACATTTTCTTTGTTGAAAGCCTCTTCCCACAATCATTACCTGTTTTAATAAGACATATAGTGACAATCCTGAAATTTCCCCATTCTAAGAGAACCTTTCAGGTTCAGAACAGTTTAGGAAAACTTTTCAGGTCAGTGAGATTCCAAAAAACCTCAGAGTCTTTCAAAGAGTATAAGTAGAATTTACCAATTTACCCCAAAATAATTCTGGCATAAATATTTAAGTGTCTGTGATACCCTCACTTTTGAGATGGACAGTGAGATTATTTGCTGAAGGAGTTAACCATCAAATCTGGAGGGTGGAGAGGTGATTTAAAATTAATGTATGCAATATGCAGTGCTATATAGAGCACAATTTGTTGCACTGTTTGTGAAACAACATTTTCAGCATGTTTCCAAATCAGAGGAAAGTCTTTACATTCCATCTAAATTTCATTACCTGAGATATGTGTACATAATAAAGGATGATGTTGAACCGGAAGGAACGATACCAGTTACATTTAAATCTATGACTTATACTCGTCAGAGAAAAATAAGCACAGCAATCAACTGGATTGTGTAGATGCGTTGTATCATTCTAATAGCAATTTTTGTCAGCTCTGAATTGGGCCAGAACTTGAAGGCAACCTGAAGGCATGCAGTTCAGTTAGTTATACTGGAAAGGTCCTAAGCGCATGTTAATTTAAACTGGCTCTAATGGTATTTAACATAGTTTCACAGCAGTTACACAGATTAGACCTAGATAATTTTTGAATTTTTAGTTCACAAAAATAAAGCAATTTCAAAGTCCTGTACCAAAATCTGTGAGATCATTGTTCATATAAAGTAGCTGGACATATACAAGAGAATTTAATATTCCAGGCTGTTCTAGCCTACAGATGACATGACCCGAGGTCTCCTTTTCCTGTTCTTGATGGGCTGCTCAGGTAAATGATAAAGATCTAATGAATTAGAGTAAAGACTAATAGCTAACAGATGTACAGACGCTATCCACTCTATTAATTAATGCTGCTGTACATTATGTGGAACTAATGCAAATTACTGTATGCAGAATGTTTACAGGTTGGAATTGTGCTTAGCAACTCAGTGAGCACCTCAGTGGAAGTATTTCCAATGTATTAGGAAAACTGCTGTGCAGGAACTAGTAGGGTACAATCACTGTGGCATTTATTCATGACCTTCAGGTTCTAATTAGCTCTCTTTGCTTATGAAATTTTTGTTCAGTTTGAGCCAGTTAAGGCTGCATTTTATCATTACTTTTAGAAAGGTAAGATAATGTTGAATTTTCCTACAGTTAAAAAATGATAAACACAGAAAATTAGTGTTGCTGATGAAATGGTCTTCTGTCTCAAAAGACTTTCATAATTAAGTGTATCTAAAAAAAGACGTATAAACTGTGGCACTTTTAAAACTCACACTCTGGCACCAACATGTCATTCATTATATGTCACGTTTTTCAGGCTGTTAAAAATTATTTTTTCATTCACTCCTCGAAAAGGATGATTTGTCCAAATATTACAGGGAATTGTTTCTTTTGATATTCAAATGAGTTCAGACCCAAACTAACATTTAAAGGGAACTCAATGATGAATTGCAAATTACAACTGAAATGGGTCTCGTATGGTTGATAGTTCAGTCAACAACCAATTGTCTCTTTCACATAAATACTATGCATACTGGAGTAGAAATCTTTTCAGTTTTTTTTTTCATAATACAAAAATATGTTTGAACAAAATAATTGTTGAGCTTAGCCAGCGTTTAACAATTGCCTGTATCCAGCTCAAACACTTGAGCTGATTCTTAAGATGAAGAAAAGAGAAATATTAGTAGTTAAAAGAGGAACAGTGAGCAAAACAAGTGCACTTCACCTGAAGCACAGAAGTTAGGCATGATATGTACAAGACAGTGAGAAGTGATAGAATCAATAGCAGAAATCAATACAAATTTGGTGTAAGCTTGTGTTTATACCACACACATGGTATCACTAGAACAGCTGTCATGATATTTAGACACTGCGTGTAAGCAGTGCCATTTATAATGCCTTTGGTAAAAAAAGATTTTCACATCTAATAACCAAAGCCAGCAAGCTAAGCAGGGTTATTATTCTTTTCCTGATTAAAAATATATTCCTATTGAAAGACTCTTTCCTTACCTGCTATTTAAGGGAGTTAAAGTCTGGTTTTATGTGCTTTTAAGTGTGAAATTAATTTATTTTATTCTTGGCATAAACAGAGATATATCTGCCCAGTAGTATTCATGAGCAACTTGTAAGCAGTAAAAAAAATGCTTTCCTATTTTGCAGTAAAATCTTTATTCCATTCTGTATATCAGTTATGGAATGAAGTTTGAGCATTAAAACTACCACCCAGTCGTTTGTATTAAATACAGTATTTTCATAATGGTATTTTTTGGTCTTGAAAAAGCTAGTTTATTAGAGACTTCCAGCCTGAATTCAGCGTTTCACAGTAATATTGAGGTACTATGAACTGAAAAAAAGCAAACAAACCCCATAGTAGTAATCTGCTACAATGTCATACCTGCTGCAGCGTTTATAACTCCATCTGATCTCTGGTAAGCAGTGTGTTAAATTTTTATTTAACATAGTCAGGAACTCCTGAAGCCTTTGCCAGGATTGTAGAAGGGAACAACCACTTGAGGTTTGGGCTGCCTGCAATTAAGTCATTAGCTTAACTGAAAAGCAGAAGTTCTGGGATGAGATTATTTATGAACCTAATTGACAGCCTGCACTGGTTTACCATAGGAAAGAGAAAGAGATAATCTAACAGGGGAAAAAGCTACCCTTAAAATGGAACTATTAGAGCAATGAAATTACTTGGTTTGCATATTTTCAGTCTTCCTGAATTTATGGTTGCCTCGCTAGGAGGAATTTAACCACTGTCTGCTGAGGAAATGTTATTTTATTTTTAAAATTCTGTTGTGTCAGCATCCAAGACTTCCTTGTAGTACATTGTTTAACATCTCTACGTTCTTTTTTTAAACATGATAAACTGCCTTTCACACCTGACCTAACAATTGTCCTGATGCAAATTCTATTTCCTCCTCAAATGTCTGTCCGTATGTTCAATGTAAGAGTTTTTGAAATGTCTGTAATTACGGTCAGTACAGGATCCTAAACAGGTTTTAACTTTGCTCTACCAAAGCTTCCTGTGCTCTGGTTTCTTGTCCATAAAATGAAACTAGTGACACATTATTTCCCGTCAGGGCAGTTCTGAAAATAAGTGAACATATACTGTATGAGTATTCAAAATAAAAAGATCTTTGCATTAGCTGGGTAAGTCTTCTATTGATCTGTGATATTTATTAGCATTTATAATAACTAAATACTCCTTAAGCGCTTTGAGAGTCGTGGATGAAAACATTATTATTAATAGGTCTTATTTGCAGTTTTTCTGCTGTTGTTCTTATACAGATATTTTCACCGACTCAGATATGGTATAAATCCTTGCATACTTAACACCTGTTGTCATCTGATTTCCTTGATTGTAAAGGTCATCATCAGTATAAACAAAACCATAAGTACTAAGATTTAAAGCTGAGTAAGTAGAAACAGTTGATAGTTAAAAAGCTTAAAATAGCCTACTGTAGCTTTCGGTAGCTATGTAACTAGCATACACAGAATTTCCTCAGCTCTACTCCTCAGCTGAACCCAAGCTAATCCCTTTTTTGATGCAATCATTTGACCAAAAAATGAGCAGCTAAAATGAAAGTAGTTTTTCAAAAGAGGACATTATAACTGTGTGAGAAATCAGTGTTTGAGCTTTGGTTAACTATTTTAAAATATTTCAGTCAGCTCGCTTCTCAAAACTGCTAGATTTAACTCACAATAAAACTAACTTTTCCATTTGACGTTTCTCTTAGTTTCCATTTACTAAGGAGGCTAATGTTTACCTATATTAGGAAGGAAATTGCTTCCCTATCAGTTCCACATTCCTCTCCATAGTCTTTCCCTTTGTCCCAAAGAAAATGTGGAGCTGCAGGGGTTTTTTTTATTCAAACCCATGACTTTCACTTATTCGAACAATTGTTTGTGCGTTGCAGAACTCTCCCTGAACTTGTATGTAGTTATAGAGCCATTCACACAGCTTTTTGAGCAGTGACTGCACACAGGGAAATAGGAGCATCCTTCTTTTACAGAAAAGTTAGTGTTCAGTTCTCTGTGGGTTTGAGGTCTTCCATGCTGCTCCCTACTTTTCTCCAGCATTCCTCCGGTCTATTCATTAATGGCAGTGGGATAGATATGGCTATATCAGGATATAGGTGTTGGCAGGACAGAAGGGAACAATATAAATTGTAGCAATTTAATTTCCAGTGACCACAGAACCTTCTGAAGAAACTGGTGATCTCCTCTATGACTGCAGCTGTAGGTTCTCATGAGCTCCCCCCCCACTTTAATGGAAGTGAGGGACTCCCTTTCGTGTCTCTCAGGTGGATATGAAGAAGGCACCTCTTAGGAGCCTTCTGGCTCATATGAGCAAAACTGGGAGGGATGAAGATGGATTTGCATGCACATCTTCCACTAACTCATTCATTTTGAAAAATTTTAGCTGCTGCTCCTTGCCAAAACACCTTACTGCACTGAGTTTGAATTAGCTATTTAGTCAAAATTCTTTGGCCAAGATTTTCACAGATTTTTAAAGAGAGCTGACACGCATCAGTACTTTCTACAGTTAGTTAGTTGCTGCTGTAGGGAAACTGAACAACCAGAACTGGTACAGGCATTGGCAAGACATTTTTTCCAGCTCATACTGCAGAGGATTTTGAGCACTCCTTCTCTGTCACCTCTCGGTTTGCTCTTTCTATTAAAGAACTTTGATGGTATGTTCCATTTGATACAAAGCTGGTTGTAAGGAACAATCAATAAAACATGTTCAAGGCTGATAGGGTGAGTAGCATGGAAATCAGAGTAGGCTGATAAGCGGCAAGGGTTGAAAAGAAGAGGGAGTGATAGTTATGGAACCAGAACTCTGAGTCTGATACAGTGGAAAATGGTAAGCCAGAAAGGTGTCCAAAGAGCGTTTGATCATTTACATCAGAGCTCCAGGCTAGGAAAATGATAAACAGCTGTGTTCTGAGTTGGGTTGAAGAAGGAACAATTTCTGTCAAGGAGACTAGAACTGAATTGATTGTTGTCAAGATGGAAGATTATAATGAGGTTGATACGTTGCAATTCTGTTAGTCAATACGATGAAAACCACGCCATGTTAATAAGTTTGGGGACAATGGGATTGGTTTTGCTTTCTCCCTTTTATAATTTTATTTTATACAATATATCCACTCTCCTCTATTGGCTGTGTGTATCTTATCTTCCACAGGTTTTTCACTCTAATTATTTCCTTTCTTGTAGTTACTTTTAATATATAGGAGAAGTACTCAGTCACAATGTAGTAAATCTATTTTCTTATGTGTTTAGAAACAATGCACATTATTTATTTTCCAAACTATAAAATAGTTTATGAGAATGAGGACCTACTACTGTGATCGATGCTTTTCCTGCTCCATTAACCCGCAAAAAGCTCAATTTCTAAAAAAATCTAAATCCATTCCAAAACCAATGTAATCTCTAATATTAATTAGTTTTTGTAATGCTCTTAAATAAGATATGGTATATGATCTTTTGTTAAGTGTATGCATGATTTCTATGGAAGAAGACTGCAAAATGTTTCTAGGAAATTATTGGGGGGTCTTCATCTGTAGGTGAACATGTACTTTCATAAAATTATATGCCTGTTTTATTTTTTACTGTTCAAACCATTTACGTTTTATATCGCTCTTCTCTTCTGTCAGATACTGTTTGTTTTTTATTTTGGCTCATTACCCACACATTTAACTTATGAATGTGCACCCTGAGCTATATTTTTAAAGAAGATTCATTCTCCTCCTGACTGTACTGCAGAGAAATATGAACTCCTAGGCTAATACTGACTTGTGTGCTGAAATTGCTATTTATTCAGTGAATATACTGTACAGACTTATTCTTCCAGATGTTTTGAGTAAATGGTTGCTCAAACAATTTTCCGTTCTTTCATGTGTAGAATTCCAATGTGAAGTTCATGAGACACTGTAGATTTCTTGTGTGGAAATTCAAAGGAGAACTTTTACGCTAATATTTTTATTATCATTATTTTCTGTGTGACAATACAACATACACATATGATTAATAATTAGCCTTGCTCTCTTAGAAATATGATACAAGTTTGAGTGGCATCGGCATCAAAGGTTGCATGTAAAGCTACATATATTAATAAACTCCAAGCGCAGAATTCTATTCATTACTTTTTTTTTTTTTTTGTCAAAGACAAATTAAAATGGAAAGTGAAGTAATGTTGGAATAACTTCTTTCTGGTCTTATATCCACACTCTCCTTTAAGGCAATTAATTCCCTCTGAATTTACAGAAAGGACACAGGATCCAGGCTTCTTCTTCCTTAAATTAATAAGATTCTCTTTGGCCAAATCAACACAGATTCTTTTTTTTTTTTCTCTCAAAAGGGAAGTAAAGCCAGTTGGTTAGTATGAGACAAGTTAGACTTACAAATGCCAGTCATATGACACTTTCTTTCCTTCCCCATATGCAATTTCTGCCACAGGGAATAAATGACTGACACACCACCCCCTGCCATCATAACAACGTGTCACCCAAGACCATTATTTTTCAAACATTAGTGGCATCCCTCCAGCTGGCTATAAGGTTGCAGGCACATTTTTTAATCATTACTTTGCCCATTGCGGGAAGCTGAAGTCACACCATTTAATGTGTGCTCATGATAAATTTCACCTTCTTGTATAATAAAATGGAAGCTAATGAAGCACAGCACAATTGTGGTGAATTAGACAGCAGTAGAACAAGGCAGAATACCCACTTATTGACATTACCAAACATATCTTAAATGCATTGACTTTTAAACCAACTCATATTCAATTATTAAAAAGGGGCTAGGGAGCATACTGTTGGCTTTGTAAGGAAGAAGATTATAACAGTTCATTAGTTATTAATTAATTGACAGTCTCATTGCTTAATGTCTTTACATTTAATAAATAGTCCTGTATCCAGTGACTTACATCTATCCATTTTATTTTTCATCAACATGTAAAATATGACATTTTATGTCTTCTGTCCACACATATGAGGGGTGTTAAATGGTCATGTTTTAGCAATTTGTGTTAAGATATTTCCAGTATCAATTAAGATATTTAAAACATAAATTGTGTTTGGAATTAGTAAATAATTTTTTTTAAATGCTTTTAGGCATAAGAGTAAAATACATCTCTGGTTTTTTTACTGTAGATGAAATTTAGGTGTTAATCCTGTCTTAAGCAAACCACAGGTTTCCTGAATAGAAACTTGTGGGCAAGGGGGGGTCGGGGGGACGGATGGACCCCACAAGGAAAACAAGAGGCTGTGACAAAAGTGCCCAGAATAAAATAAGTTTGACAAGAATGATTAAAAGACAAACCTGTTTATTCTTCCATAAATTTTTGCTTTACTGTAATTTTTACTCACTGCAATTAGACGTACATATTTTTTGTTGCTGTTGTATACCCCATCCTTCCAATTCACAAGCAACATACTATTGTTCTTACAATATCTTGAAATAAGGAAGGCTGAAAAGCATATATATTCAGGAATGTAATGCCTTGCTTATGTGCATTAATTTCATTACCAGCACGCCTATTGATTTTTATTAAGGCAGATTTTTGGGGAGGTGCAAGAAAGACTATAGCCACTCCTATACGTGTGACCCAATAAATGTCCTCAGGGCAATGTTACACAGCAGCAACTATGGCTGTTGTATCCACACTGCAGATATACTTCTTATTTTTTGTCACTAATAGATTTTTTTAAGATCTGCTAATACTATGGACTGCTATGATCAGAATTTGAATTGTCCTGCATCAGGGCCTATGTTTGTTAGTTCTCATAGGCTGAGGTCCATCCTGGTGCCAGTATCCAGGTGATTGGGAGGGAGGGACGGAACAGGTTCAAGCTGGGGCTACCAGTGATTCAATACATACTATAAAATAGTATTTTGCTTTTAAAAAAACCCCCAAAACCTCATTATGTTGATGACTGTAGGTGCTGTCTCTCACAAAATTTGTGATGTGCTGTCTGAATCATTTCCACCTTTCAGCACATAACTATAATTTGCCTTAAGTATACAAAAATAAAAATATTTCAGATCAATAGCTTCTCTCAAAAAGGTTTTCCTCATTACATTTTACTCTTGCTTATCTTACCAAACTTGTATATGGGGCGGTCAAAGGAAATATAGAGAATCTGAGAGGATAGATGGAGCAATAATGAGTCTCCAGGGTTGGTAACTTCACATGGTAACTTCTTAACCAAAGTCACAGGGTCTACTCCAGCAGCTGGAATAGATCGTCTGGCTGTAGTCACAGAGTGACTATAGAATTTTGCCACTGCTGAAAAAGGCAGTCACTTTCTCACCTTCCCTCTTGGCCAAGGGGTCCTGCTGCTTCATTCAGCTCACCACTAAGACAGCTGATTCAGTTAAGTATTTTGGCAGAAAATGAATCTAGAAATAAAACAAAAAAATGGTTGGTATTTCCGCTGGGTTTGTGAGATGAATCAGCCTACAAACATCTGAGCTGTGTAGAGAAGGTGACAGGAAGAAATGCTTCCAGGACCTGTGGAAGAAAAACAGCACATGTTCAGCCACATCTAGGGCCCCAAAATATAAAACCATTAAGTACAATAAAATACTGGATTTTTTAGCATTGTGCATATACAAAAAAAATGGAAATCCTGCCTAACATGAAATTAAAATGCACCCAGAATAGGAGATGATTTTAACAGGGAAAGGAGGAGGAAGAAGAATCAAAGAGTGTCAAAAGGTCAGCAATTAGGCTAAGGAGGATTATTTCCATAGAATTTCTCACTACTCATTTGTGAGAAAAAAGCTTCTCTAGAAGTCAGTTCCAAACAAGAACCTAATTTTAGGTATTTTGATTCACCTCAGGAGGAAACTAATCTCTTCATATACTATAAAGGTTGAGAAGACTAAGAGACTAACCTTAGGCTAATGTTAGCCTTTGTGATTGCCTTCCAGTGACTTCAACAATGAGCAAATTAAATTCTAATGAGTGAAAATGCTAAGAATTAATCTAATTCGGTGCAAAATTCAGCTTTGGTAGTTTTGAGGAGATTCTAGAGTTCAGAAAGTGATTCAGAAACCTAAGAATAGTGTAGAAAAGACTTGTATGCTGTAGAAGAAACGTGTATTTGTTGGCATGATTTCCCTCCCCCCCAACACACACTCATTTCCCTGGAGGACAATTTGGGAATGTTTATAATGAGGCAAAAAGTTATCAGCAACTGGAAGACAGAAGGGGTAATTTCAGCCAGTAGACACTAAAATTCTGAAATGACATCTATTTGTTCTAGGGCTGGATTTGACCTAAAATGTCCTAAATTCTAGGAGGACTTTTTGTTTTCATTTTATATTCTAATTTCCTAAAATTTTACTGTTCTTCTCACATGAGGTTCTGTGGATCACTAATATAACTCCTGTGTCTTTTTTTACTTTACTGACATTTTGCTTACATTACTATGCAGCAGGCCTTTGTGCTGTGGTACTGCCTCCTGATAATCCACTGATTATGTTTGTATAACAATTCAGCATGACGCAGTTTTGTCAAAAATGAAGTAGCATCTGTACAAACTATTACCCCAAATTTCCAAAAAGGAATTCAGAATTTGACATATCATCCCTCTCTGCACATTTTGAAAATGTGAGAGATTTCATGATAGAACTCAGATCTGGGTGAGTTTGGAACGTTCTTCGTCAAAAAGTGAGTATGCAGATCTATCTAGCTCAAAAGAAATATCACACTCTATTACCTGTAACCTGTAAATGTCTCGGAGTTCCTAGCATCAGTATTGGTTAGATTACTAAGTCTGATTTTAGGGGTTTTTTTATTTAGAAATCTCTACTGTGCAAATGTATTCTTTAACTATGATGGAACAAACAACTTCAACACATGTTTAAAATAAGTAAATTAATACTTAACTCTAAAGCTAGAACTCTAGAATAAAACATTCAAAAATACACTTTCCACAAAAGTTTCAGGATGAGTTTATATGCTGGTATATACATATATATACACACATATATATGTGTATGTATGTATATATACACATACATGTACATATATGTGTATATATATTTATATGTGTATATATGTATATGTGTGTGTGTATATACACACATACATATATATGTATATGTATATGTGTGTGTCTATATATATATAAAAGACAAATTTTTTTCAGGGGAGTTTGGCAGACAGGAAAAAAATACGCTACTATTTCTGACAATACAGAATAAGAGAATAAGACAAAATAGAAAGCAAAATGTTAAATGTATCTTTGAAGGTAAGGCTAAAGTCTATTTCCTCTTCCATTATGATTTCTAAAGAAATAAAATGGCAGTAATGTGTTCTGCCACGGTTCAGGAATCTGTAGCTTATAGTATGTCAACTCAGATTTCGCTTTCCCTATTTTTTTTTGTAACAGCCTACTCATGAGGAAGAGATAATATCTTTTTTACTTTCTCAAAAGAAGGAAAACTTTCAGTCAGCTGGGATTTATCTGCTTTACATACTTTGTAGCACATCTACTCTAGTTCATGCCATGGTCTACATTAAAATTTTAATAGTGATTTTTTAATACCTGCATTGCTTTATTATCACTGTATGACTAAGTTCTAAAGTAACTCCTTGAGTCTGCAAACACATACATCTACGCATAAGTTTACCCTTGTGAGTAGTTCCCTGCCTTTCAGTTGGACTCATTGTCTGAGTCAAGTTTTGTGTATATACACAAATGTTTGTAAATCAGAGCTTAGAAATGCGCTCAGCATTAGCCTTGAACAAAAAATGAACTTTTTTCCTAAAGAGTATCTTCTGAAGAAAGCTATTTTGTAGCCCTTGAAACTTTTCTAACTTCTAGTTTGGCATTTTTGATTGGGAAAAAAGTAATCAAGGATTGATTCAGTAACAGAAAATGGCCATGCTTATGTTTACATTAAAAACTATGATCTGAACAATCAATATTTTTGAAATTTCCATTCAGTTTTTATTTAAAAACTCAAAAAAATTATTTACAAAAATCCATCTACTTCTGTTTTAACATGAACTTTTTCAGCCATAACTAACATTTCAGTCAAAATATTTTTCATAACGTCTGAATATTTGATTCTTTCTTACCAAGGGTCAAATCTTCTTCTTATGTAAACTGATATTGTTCCATTGATGCTAAATTGGCATCATTCCACTCTATCAGGTAAAGATCCTAAAATGCTTTATACTCCTGGCAAAAATGTCATTCCCCATATGGTATGATTGTTTTAAAAAAATTTACTTCAATAGCTTTTTAAGAAGTTTAAGATTTTAAAAGAAGCCATAAAATAGGATGATAATAGGATAGTAGAGACTTTCTGAAATTTAATTATAGAACAAGCATCCTCTTGCTATAATTTTTATAGAGGACTTGAAACTGTAACTTGTACACCAGAATTTTAAGTGCTATGTTTATTTAGTATCTTCAGTTTTCCTTACGTTTCCTTTCTTTACAGAGTATCTTCTATAAATACAAAACAACCTGTTTCCTTAACTCGGTATCAGGAAAGTAATGAATCATTTCTTATAGTGATGAGCTGCAGGTGGTACAAATATTTAAAATGTAGATATACAACCTAATGCTAAATAGAATATCTATGACTGGAATTCCAAAAGCGGATAGAGATTTTTGAGCTTTTACAAAAGTATAAGTGAAAATATCTGAGTTGAAAATGTAGACTTGAAAGGACTGAGAGATAAATTCTTCCTACCCATTCCTGTACACTGTTCCTTCTTGTTTTAACGCAAGTTTTGTGTCAAGAGTTTGTCACAAATTTTAAATCATAATTTATTTTCACTTGTCAGAAAAATATTAAAGTATAAATGTCTATGCAAATTAATTCACACATCACTGTGTGTAAACTTCATTATTAAAAATTTGCTGCTTTTCAAATTTATGTTCACTTTTATTTAAATGAAATTCTGTGATTTTTTTGTGTCTGCCTTAGGTTAGAGCATTGCCTTGTACAAAACTAACACGTCTAATTGCATAAATATTTATTCATAGATGATGTTCCATCTAACTCAGTAGAATCACTTATTTTGTAAAGTGTTGTGGCGTCAGACTTGGGTCTCTCCTTGTTAGTAAAAATACAAGTCTGTTTAAAAGAATATCTTACAAGAAGCAAAATACTTTCTAGCCAGGCAGAAGCACCACAGTGTCTGTTTTCTTATTTAGTGTTGGTTTTATATCTTTAGTATTGCTTCTCAATTCAAGAAACAATTTCAAGTGAAACTCTGCTAATGCAAAAATCTTTCTAATTTCCCTGTGTATCTTTGAGCATAAGCAGTAGGTAGTATCTGACTTTAAATTTCTTCCATTTCTGTTTACAGCCAAGAATGGGAAAGACTGCTCAGATTTGCATTTTGCTTGTTTAAATCAGGGATGAATCCAAAATTTGGGGTTACAGTATTTTCCAAGGTTTTTATTACGTTAACATGGATCTTCCAGGTAATACACAAATGTTTCAGAGACCTCAAATGAAAAGGGGAAAAACATGGGCTAAGTAGCCTTTAACGCTCATGTTTCTGCTAACCAGGAGACCAGGGTCATAGTTCATCCCAAAGATTCTTGAATAATCAATTAGCCTAAACAGTATCTCCCAAAAGATGCATTCATAGAAAGGATCATGTAACTTTACCGTTGCACTATCCATCAAGCCATGTTTGCTGCGACCTGGTCAGATTACAACCCAGAGCAGTAAGGAATGCAACGCTGTGGCATGAGAAGAACGTGGCACATTACCCATGTGTGATAGCCCAGCCCAGCCTCGTCGCTGCCTGTTGAACACATGGCTGGCCTGTTTACAAAATGAACCTAAATAAGCTACAGCATCTTCGTTCACTTTGCTATTATTCACACCATTTTATTGCATGTCATTCCATTCACCATTTCAGACCACCATGAATGAATATATTTACTTGTATATGACAGAAAATAAGTGTGCAAAAATTCACAAGTATGATCCTGAATGAAGAGGAGTATTAAAATCCTGTACATTTAATTTTCAATCTGGCAACATATTTCTGAGGTTTGGACAGTGGATGTTCCAGCATCGACTTGAGGAAACTGTTTCTTCTGGTAATGAATTTAGGCACATGCTTATAATCATTTGAAGTAAACATTGCATAATGAACATAAGCATTGGCTTATAGCTAAGCATATAATCAAGTATATTTCCTAAACTAGGATGAATTTAAACATGTTAACTGATTTCCTGAAGTAGGGACCTACAGTCTAAAAACCAAGTATTTTGATTGTTTTCTGTTTTGACTCCTGGACCTTAATTTGAATTCAAAGATTTAAGTGGGCATGAGTATGTTATCTCTTATTTAGCACAAAATCACTCTCTCATCATTCCAATTGTCTTCACTGGGAAAATAACAATGATGCATCTTATTTATGCATTGTTTCAGATTTAATTGATTTAACTGTTGTCTCATGAAAATATTTGCTATCAAACTTACTGCTTAGCTGCATTTTGTTGACTAAAGACTGCAAAAGTTTGTGGACAGGAATGACCAGCACTTGCACTGGTAGCCTGTGAAATTTAAGAAGTTCAAAATTTTGGTTTCCTTTAGATATTTACCCAATACTGAGAGCAAGTGAGCCTTTTTAGAATGAGAAATGGCCTGTAATTTTGCAAAGTAGAAAGGACTTCAAATAAAGCTTCAGATAGATTAGCAAATTGGGAATGGATAGAAAATTCAACAGAGGAGCCTTTCTGATGCTAGGCTGATAGTTCTGCACTGACTAAAGTCTATGTAATTCTCTCCATTATTTCTGGATGAAGTGGCAGACAGGAAGACACCAGGAATGGAAAGATAAACTAGTTGCAAGTTTTCCCCACTGGGAAACATGGAATTTATGTTGTCCCTGGTAATTAATGGCTTATCTTACCTACCTAGTTCTACATTTCTTCAGCCTTTTTGTGGGAAGAAGGCTCAGGCAGTGAAATTTTTTTCCTAAACTACAAATGGATATGGGCCTTGTACAATTCTTCCTGTGGACAGGATTCAATCTGGAAACTGAGTCAGTGTTGTCAGAAACTAATGCATTTGTAATCTGCAATATCAGCCATCAAAAAGGTAGCTCCTTATCTGCCCACATCCTTAAGTTTATTTGCATAAACCTGGGCTTACTGGTTTCCTGCAAGAAATAAACTGAGAGTGAAGTTAGTAGTGGCAGAAGGCCACTGCAAGCAGCAGCAGAAGAGATTTATCTACTGACATCATAATAATTGCCTTAATTAGCTGAAATTTAAATCAGTTGTGTTTAAATGAAATCTGATCCTTTATCCTCTTAAATGTACATAATCTTCATGCTTCCTGAAAACTTCCAGAAGACCTGTCACACAGCATTTCCTTCCAATCCTTTCTACTCTTTCATTTTACTGCTATTGGGGGGGTGTGGTGGGGAAGGAGGGACTGTTCGTCCTTTTTACTTACATTTCTTGTTTCGTGTGTGATTTCAGTTCTTGGAAAAATAAAATGCTGTTTACCATGGAAAGGAGATAAATGTAGAAATATCATGCAACCTTACCTTTCTACATGGATGTTGTAGCTTTCTCATTTTACACAGCTTCTAGTACAGTTCCAGACTATTTGAATACAGCTGCCAATCACAATTAATCAGAAAAAATTACATGGTGATTTTGTACGGTGAACAAATGGACAAGAATGACACCAGAAAACACATTTCATTTATACTATGACTTTGACTTCCAACTCTCATCTGTTGGGGTGAAAAGCCAGTTAGTGTGTCAACTCACCATGCTACCTATATTTCTTCTCTTATCTTTGTCTTCATACCAATTTAAGTCTAAAAGTTACCTGATAATATTGTATAGCATTGTTGAAACATGCTCTCCCTTCATCCAGAAGCTGATTTAACTTTTTGTACAGGCCACTGATTTCATCATGTGGGTGACTGTGGTTGCAGAATAAGCTTAGATGATCTTTATCTTATGTCTGTTGGAAAAATTCAGGGTTAGTTGAGCAATCTTGCTACTGACTCAATTTTATATGTTTTATTAACCTCCAGAGCTTGCGTGGAAAGAGAAAAATACTTAAAGATTCTTTTTGTCTTGGGCTGACTGATTTTAGAGAAGATCCTGTGCCTTATTTGGCTTCTTGTTTGAAGGGGTTTTTTTCTGCACCTTGTTTATTTTTATGCTATTGCCAACAATCCTAGAAACATTATATATAGGTAAAAGCCTAGTATTAATATTACTAAGGACTGTAAAAGTTAATATATGTATCAAGATCTATAGCCCAACTGATCAGCTTCTAAATAGTAAAGCCAAAAAATTTTCTAAATGACTGACACCATGTACTGTAGTCATGCCCACTTTTCTTATACGTTAATTACTAGTTTGTCATTTGAAAACATGTCAAACTGTATTTCCAAGGTAGTGTAGCTCACTGAAAACCTTATGTACGTGCTATTTGAGACATAAATGGGAACTTGCCACCATAGCCAGCAAGCCATAAAGTAAATAACCACTGACATAAATATCAAATTATACTAACTATACATCTGAAAGAGAGGAGAAAAGAAAGATTATTATGGGGTCCCACTTATAAGTGATGCACTTGAATGCTACTCAGTGTATTTATCAGAAGGAGTCCCAGGTGGATTCAGGGGTTTACTGGAGCCCATTTTAGAAGTGACGTAGGCAGCCAGTGCTCACTGAGGCTCAGGGCCTTTTATACCTGGGTTTATGTTTTGCTTTTCATCTTTTCTATGTTTGTATTTGGTCAGTTGCTTGGGGCCAACAAAAGGTGTATATTTTATTTTTTCAAATCCATATTCTAATCAATCATGGGATTCAGAATATGGAAGTGATGAAAGAATACGTTAAAAAGATAGCATTAATCAGAAAAACGTTTTCAAAATGTTGGAGAATATGCTATAATGATGAAATCAGAAGTAGAAGAAGTTATTGAGATGTAATGGTACAAAATCCAAACATTGTGTGGCAGTTAGGCTCTACTTCGTGCAACCTATTATCTACAAATTTAGAAAAAGAAATGATATTTCATTTCTAGCATACATGCTAAATTCAATTACATCTAACAAACATGCTGACAGTGTACTTTTCATTTCCTCATTCATAGAGAGATAATGTATTTAACCATTTTAATTGTTCAACATGAAGCAATGATGGGTACCAAACTTAAAAACCCCCAACCATCCAATTCTTCAGGAACATTTAAAATACGTGCTGTAGTTGATAACATTTTGTGTACAATAGAATAATTTTGAATTATTTTTCTTGTTTGTTACTTGTAAGAAAATATTTTTCTGAAAAATAAGACAAAGATTATTGGTGTATTTTAATATATCATATATAACTAACAAATGCTGATAAAATTATGCAAAAGGATGATACAAGGTATAGCTGGAGTACAAATGGTAATTTTACATTCAAATAGCTACAGTTTTTATTTAGATACAAATTTGTAAACTCCACCAAGGTCAATTTACTAGGTATTTAGCATTACATACATTATACTAATGTTATTGTTGTTTAAAATGGTAGATGCCTTATCTTAGATTCTGTTTGTAGACCGATTTGCACCTCCATTAATTACAATAGAAGACATGCATATATTCATGAAGAGAATCTGACCTTAGATAGTAGGACCAGGAAACACCTCTTCCTTAGTAATTTACTTCATCATCCTAAACAAAAGCAGATTCATCTTTTTATTATTTATAGACATCCCTAAAGACCACGGTCTTGCCATTTCCTTGTTCACATGGGCTGTGGTGAATCAGGTCTAATGGCAATATTATCAAAGAAACAGCTCCAGGGAACAATCTCCAGCACTGAAAGCTCATAATATCAAATGGTGGGCTCTGTCCCACACTACTCATTGAGGTCATGATCTAGAGGTCTAAAAAGTTCATTTTTTCCTTCAGTCTATTACTCCTATTCTTCTTCCTGAAACCAAACTGAATACTATGTGCTAGCAATTTTAAGACTCAAATAACACTTCTTTCCTGCTAGGTCAATAAACCTTGAATGAATATTGGACTTTTAATGCCACTTTATAAATTATTCTTTAGGGTCTATATTATAATTCCAAACATTCCAAGTATATTTTGCTAGGTGCTTTTAAGATGGCAACATGATTTTGTTGTTGTTTCAGAAAATAATAAACTAATTAATCTTTGGGAAAAACTCTTCCTCTTTTGTAATTAAATAGAATTGGCCAGATCTTCAGCTCATATAAATGCTTTTCACTCCAAGTTATCCTATGCTAGTTGTAGTTTAACTTTATGAAAAAATAATCTAGAAGTTTGTCCTAATATTTTCAAAGATTCTGCTTGGTTCAAATGGTGGAAACAAAATGTTTATCACTCAAGTAACAGCTCTGAGGGACAGATAAGCATGTCGATTACAGACTCTGCTTTTCAACTTACAGTTCTACACCCTTGATGATACAGTTCAAGAGCGGTCTGTTGATTTGCCAAGAGAAGTGCACTAAAATGCAACAGCCATCTTTACTTAATTTCAAGCTTTTTAATTGAATGTCAGTCAATTACACAGTTATAATCCATATCTTATTACAAAGTACTATACACATGCATTTTAAATAACACATATTCTTAACTTAAACCATTTTTCTTTTTAGAAACCATTGCAACTAAGCAATCAATTGTGATTATGGTATCAGCCACAATGCAACTAAGCAATCAATTGTGATTATCCCCCCAGCCACAAAACATTTATTACTTAATGTGATTATTTAACTGTAAATGAAAAAAAAAAAAACCCTCCTATCTTATTTTCTATTAAACCAACATTTCCCAACATTAAATACTTTTCCAGGGTAAAGTATTTCTCACCTTCTCATATAAATAAGATTTTTTAATGTTACTATCATAGGATTTGAGTATTTTCCAAAAACTAATTAGACTCACAATAGCTCAGCAATCTCATTTACTCTTAACCTCACCTCTTCCACCTTGATCCATGTCCTATTTTCTTCTTATTATCTGTTTTGTATAGTGACTATGAGGATACTAATTTGAAGTGAGTTTTCAGCTTTGTTCTGAAAGCTGAGAGAATTGTGGTCAATCTAATATCCTCTGACAGGGAATCTGAAATCTTTTGTTCTGTTTATTGAGTTAGCCTATATTCTGCTCCCATGAGCTTTGTTTTTCAGATTGGTAGATTCATGATTAATACAAAAGAGAGCAACTGAGGATGACAGTCTCCTCACAGAGAAATATAGTCTGCAGTACGTGGGAAAAACATTTCTTACAGGACTTTCACATTTAGGCTAGAGACCACATCTTTGGCCTGGCAATTTTAAAGGATACCAATAATTAGTTTGTTGTACTTATATCGAAGTAATATAAATTTCAGTAATTCATTCAGGCAGTTTTCAATAACCAGGGCCTAATCATAACACAGCAGGCTAGGATACAGCTTTATAGTCACTCTCAGGTAGAAAAAGGCCTTTTTCAAAATTTTGAACTATCAAGTCATTCTACGACTGAATGCCAAGTGATCCAAATGGACTGCTTTGATGGTCTAGTTAGCTTGAGAATCCCTCAGTATAAGGTGATAGGTTGGAAGATGATAGCTTTAGCAAAATTTAACAGAATATTCTCTTCTTCTCATGTCTTTTTCTGTCTTAATGGAATCTGAATTTGTACAACTGCTCTATCCTAAGAGCTGATTCCTCTGAGACACTGGGAAGGGTGAAAGCTGAGAATGTTACACACATTAGAGAGAAATAAACAGCATGATGGAACTATTGGGGAACAGGTTTGGGGAAGAGTGGCTGGAAAGCTGCCTGGCAGAAAAGGACCTGGGGGTGCTGGTCGACAGCCGGCTGAACATGAGCCGGCAGTGTGCCCAGGCGGCCAAGAAGGCCAATGGCATCCTGGCCTGTATCAGAAATAGTGTGGCCAGCAGGAGTAGGGAAGTGATCGTGCCCCTGTACTCGGCACTGGTGAGGCCGCACCTCGAATACTGTGTTCAGTTTTGGGCCCCTCACTGCAAGAAGGACGTCGAGGTGTTAGAGCGTGTCCAGAGAAGGGCAACGAGGCTGGTGAAGGGTCTGGAGAACAAGTCTCCTGAGGAGCGGCTGAGGGAACTGGGGTTGTTTAGCCTGGAGAAAAGGAGGCTGAGGGGAGACCTCATCGCTCTCTACAACTACCTGAAAGGAGGTAGTAGTGAGGTGGGTGTCGGTCTCTTCTCCCAAGTAACAAGCGATAGGAAGAGAGGAAGTGGCCTCAAGTTGCACCAGGGGAGGTTTAGATTGGACATGAGGAAAAATTTCTTTACTGAAATGGTTGGACTCGATGATCTTAGAGGTCTTTTCCAACCTTAATGATTCTATGATTCTATGATTCTAAGTTCATTAGGAAGGACATTAGGAAAAGGTTCTTAACTGAGAGGGTGGCCGGTCACTGGAACAGGCTCCCCAGGGAACTGGTCATGGCACCAACCTTCTCAGAGTTCAAGGAGCATCTGGACGATGTTCTTAGTCATATGGTTTAGTTTTAGGTAGTTCTGCAAAGAGCAGGGAGTTCGACTCGATGATCCTTATGGGTCCTTTCCAACTTGAGATATTCTATGATTCTATGATTCTATGATTCTATTGACATCAGAGATTATGGACTCTTACAGTTATTCCCCAATGAAAATATTCCTGCCAATATAGGTGTTTATATTATGGATGTTTATCAAAAGAATTTTTGAGAAAGTCCTCAGAACAGCAGAATTAAAAGGAAAAAAAATTATATAGATGTTATATGTGTTCCTTAGATTTTCCTTGTATTCATGGAATAATTAAGGAATGGGGGGATTTTGGTTCTCTTAGAAAATCAAATACAAAATTCTATTGATGTCTTTTACTATTGAATAGGCACTATGAAGCATTAAGGAATTGGTGTCCATATTACATTTTTAATCTGCTTTATGGAATATTTGAGATGTGCGTACAACATCCCACTATTTGTTGGTAGTAGTCAATTTAAACTATTTCAGGGAACATATGTGTTATATATGAAATGCTTAAAGTTCCAGCTGAATAAACACTCAAGTTTCCCATCAACTTCAAAGGTCTACAAATAAACTTTGTGCACAGTTTAAAGTGAAAAATGTGTATTACATGCATCTGACCTTTTTCATTTAAAATGCTTTTTTTCCTTATCTAAATTAGATATGTTTTGGATCTTTCTGTATTAAATAATTGTAGGTGGAGGGATGAAGAGCTTCATACATAATATTTCTCCACAATATATATTTATGGGCACTCAGACAGGTTTTATTATCAACACTTATTGTGCCAAGTATGGGTTCATACGTCATGAACCCAGAAGCGTTTCAGAATATATGGCTAGTAAAGCTGTTGTGAATGCCCATTAATACTTCTGGAGGAGGGGTGAAATATCATCGCATCTAGATGTTCTAGGGGAGAAATACAGAGTTTCATATCAGGGTACCCTTTTTTTTTTTTGAGATAAAATCCAATTACATCCTTAAAGCATTATTTTTTAATTATCATGGTTTTATCAACTATGGCTAAAATGTGGTCTTAAGTTGTTAAATGAAAAACTTAAGCTGCTAAATGAAAGCACATTCAGTTGCTGCAAGTAATCCTTTAGAAACAAACCAGCATGAATTAAAACCATATAAGTAAGAAATGGTTGTCTGACATAGGAAACTGTTAAAATGAAGTTCTGGTGGATATTGCTGATGATACTGAAGTCAAAAGAATGAATTTTTTTCTTTGTTAAAGGAACGTGATTTCCTTCAAAATAAACTGCATGGGCTAATCCTTCTGAAAGTAAATGGGCAGATTTTAGAAATACACTCTCAGAGAGAAGAATGATTGTATTCTGCTTTACATTAATATAAAAACAATTTCACAACATGAGGAAAAAGTTAATCCACACTTCTATTAACACTTCACCCATGAAAATCAAATCTTGCTCTCACTGAATTCAGTGTATTGAATTTAATAGAAGGACAACCTCATCAGAGCTAAGTCCAGCACTGGCCCTGCTGCCCTAATTAGACTTTAACAATATTAGTTTCTTTTTTCCCTCATCTTTTTACTTCATTTCCCTTGACTGGAGTGCAATTTCACCAAAATGTAATAGACTAATCATTAACTGGCAGCAGCATATAGACTGAAACTTTAAATTGACAATCGCAGCAGTTTACCAGAAATTTATAGAAGCATAACCGTTTCTTCTGCTGGGTGTGTGATAATTGTTTTTCTGCTCATTTAGATCCAAAAGTAATTAAACTCTACAACAAAACTATGTACTGTAGTGTTAGTGCAAAGTCTGCTGTTTGGAGGTTGTGCAGAGATTCCATGAAAACATCACGGTCGTTCATTTGCATCAACAACATCACACGTCGTTCATTTGCGTTGTCACTTCCTAAAAATTTGCAGAAACATGCCCTTGAAAGAATTAGGTCACACAAAATGTGGCCTAAGGGCTTCTCCTTTCTGTTTTCCCCAGTGGAGTTCTGCAGCTGATGTGATAAAAACTGTTCTACATCAATATCTTCTTGAGTTTGTGTTTCCTGAAAAATTTATTTAGCTTATGGAAATATACCATATTTATCATTCAGTGGGAAAATTTCCTTGTCTTTCCTTCCAGATCTGGTTTCTCGATACAAACACAGTGGTGTTACACTGCACATAAAGGTGTATAATAAATGTTGGCAACTGTAATGATCTGAATCTTCTTCAGACAGTTGTAAAGCTGTGCATTAAAAATGCATGTCACAGTAGTGTAAGAAAATGATTACAGCAAACTTTGCTTTCCCTGGATATTACAACTTACATATAAATAAATACAACTTCAAAGCTGAGAAATTTTCTTTCTCATGACATTTCTTACCGAAGTCTCACAGTGTTTCATGGTCACGTGTGCCTTTTCCTGTTAAAGGGGTAATGGATAGCTGTTGTTTTCCCGTACTTTTGGTATTGTGAAAAAAAGTTATGCGATAACAACATAGCTAGTACTTTTTGTATTGAAAATAAGCTAATTAATCACTGTAGTGGGCAGAGGAAAGCTAACTCCCTCTTTCATTTAGTCTTCTGAAACTCATTGATTTACATGGTGAGGCATGAATATAGCTGACAGCAGTATTAGGCCCTTCATTTCTTCATACTTTGTGCATGCTTGCCTTGCTTGCTTGCTTCTTCAGTTAGGAAATGCTTTGATATAAATAAACACACTTTAGTCCTGATTTTGCAATCACTTACACACTTGCATGACAGTTTCCTGAATCAGACCTGCATCTTCCTATGATACCAAGGACTGCATTTTAGGTAGCATGAGATTTATCTTATTGAGAAATTTTGGATGAATTTTATTGAATTCCATTTTCTAAAGCTTCTGATACACGTACTTAAATATTTTCTTTATGTCCCTTTGTTTTCTCCTCATTTTTTTCAGATTTTTTTGGGTTTTTTTTATTTTTTGGTAATATCTTGCTTAAGCTTACAATGTTACAGATGATGCTAACATCTAATTTATGTTTGTTCACTTTGCCTTATGGTCATGGCAGTTTTTCTTGAATATTTGGAAGGACCTCTTGTGAGTACAACACAGAAAGAGCATCTTTATGTAATTTCTATAGATTGTGCAGTACAATAATATCTTTAACTGTTATTGCAATATAAATAAATAAAAAGACAAAGAATAAGCTTGTGTCACTTTTAGATCAGTTATTACGTCTGTAAAAACATAAACAGCCATAAATAAGTGAAGATAGATGCAGAATAACCATCTGTTAGGAAGTTAGTTCAAGTCAAAACACTTAAAACTTGGCAGTGTAGATGTATTCATGTAAATCTGTATTTAGGCCTTTAAATATCTAGCCTCATGTACAGATGTTCTGATTCACTGCAGCCTTCATTTGGGAACTGGTAAGGGCTCAGGATGGGCCCACTCAGGTAGCTGCCGAAAATTGGATTCAGGTGCTAAACTTTGGGTCTCTCTGAAAACATTGGCACAAGTTCATAGTCTAACAAAAGTTCTGTCTTACAGCTTCTTCCTTGCCAAATCATAAGCATAGAGGTCAGAAGAGACTTTCTCCATGAGTAACTAATTTGATAATTAGGTGAAATCTCCCTGATCATGAAAGATGTAGATTTGAAACCACATAGGCTGAACGATGCTGGACTTGTTTCCTGCTTCCTGGGAGGGTGCTTCAGCACCAGGTTTTCAAACAGTAAAAACTAAGGGAGCCACTGCTGCCCTTGCTCATCTTTTTTTGCCTGTCTTCCTAAGAATACAAGGCTTAATGGGTCACAAGGTTATTCTGTTCTGTAAGTTCCCCCCCCCCCAACTCCCATAACTTTTAAATTCATTGTCCAAATTCAATCAAACTGGAAAAGGGGCAGAGTTGCTGGAAAAATAAGCATCTGGTTAGAGGGGAGAGATCCAAATTCATGCCCATGGTGAGAGAAATGTTGGTAGGGTATACAACACATACAAGGTGTCAGAACAGGCCTTAGCGTATACTATCTTTTAACTGCTAGAACTTGCGGGAAACGAATTATTATCGTAAAGAGGTGTAGCACAAAACCAGCACACATCCATGGGAAACGGGTATCATTACTGTCTTGTGGCACAACTTGCTTTTAAAGAAATCATTCAGTCTCACCCAGAAGGAATAGCAATACATATCTACCCTCAGGAAAACTTCTGGGCTGTAGCTCCAGGGTGAATGAAAACATTTGAGTCTCAGAGAAAAGCAAGGGTTTAGACACTGTTCCGCTTGCTGTTCCCCGCTGGCTACCTCTGTGAGACTCACTGATCAGCCTTTCACTCACTTGGACACTGTTCTTGGGAAAGTAACTCCTACTTTCTGTGGTGAGGTAAGTCTAGTGCAGCCCTACCGATTCTCCTGCAGAGCCCACATGACAGATATTAAGTGTTGCAATTCCTAACTTGGCGTTCCGACTGTAAGAGATTTATACCATGATGTTGTCTCCTGCCCTGTGTCTCTAATTCTGCCTTACTGTTTTCACAGTTGTCTTTCATGGATGTGTGAAGTTAAGTCAGTCTGTTCACTGAAAATTGTGAGTGCTATTATTGTTCCTCTCCTATAAAATCAAGTTCTTATCTTACTATACCATTTCCCCTACAGAGCTAGAACCATAACCCCTGTTTAAGCCAATCTGAGCTGCTAGATATGGATATATTACAATAGTAAGGATATGTAAATAAACTGGTATTAGCCTGACTTCTCCCATGACTTCTGAGGATTCAGTGACAGTGGTTATAATCTCTGCCAGACAACTATCAGCAGTTTCAGGAGCTGTTGAGGCAGATGGCTGAGGCACTAGATCTGATAACAAGCATGTCTAAAATGACTTATTGACTTTTCAGCATTTTTTGATATTAAGTAAAGAGGAAAGCTTATGCCTCTCTAAAATGAGGATATTACCAAACCAGCAAGAGATCTCCGGATGACTCTATTTTTTATTCATACGATTAAAAGGAAGGAAGACAAAAGAAGAGGAGAGGTCTCAAGCACTGGGAGGCTGTTGGTACCTCTCCTCTCGTGGACGAGTAACAGCTTCAGTTCACCTCCTTCATCTTAAAAAGTCAATACTTAAGCTGATAGCACACATTCCTGTAGGAGCCCTATACTTAGGTTAATAAGGTGGACATTCCCTTCTAATCATTTCCCAAAGTAAACTTGTAAGTAGGTGAGATTCTTACTCAGAACTGTAAAGCAAAGATATCAGGTCCTAGCTACAGACGTGCAGATAAGCCTATATACCTTTTCACCATGTTTTGCTACAAAATGACAGTGGAAACTCAACAGGCTCAGATATAACATGTCAATCAGCATCCAGTGGGATACTTTAAATGGCATAACTATGCTAATCCATAATGCATACATTCATATAAATTAGAACCTTTATGGAGCATACTTAAGAAAATTAACTAGCCAAATAAATGTCCTTGGCTTCCCTTCCTCCACTTTCAGCCTTTGTTTTTCTTTGTCTTCTACTCCTCCCATGTCCACATTCTTGTCCCTGGTACAAGAATTGTCTATTATCAGTCAAGCACCCAATAAACTTTGGCTGTGCTAGGACAAGTAATTCAGGAAGACCTTTCCAGATATCGCCATTCAGTGACGAAATTTCTTGGTGACTCACCAAGAATTTTGCTCACATAAATTTATGGAGACTAGTATATGTTATTCTTTTCCCTTAAAATAACATCCCATAGTTTCCTTCAAAAGTCATCATTCTGCACTAGCTGCTGTTGTACAAAAATGCTCAGTGATATTTTTCTGAAGCAGAGTTTTCTGTTACTCTCGAGGTAGTGCTTCTACAGGTACCAATTCAGCACTGCAGCTGCAGAGTTGGATCAGAGACCTGTAAACTCACTGCAGCCATTAGCATTAAACAACATAGGAGGTGAAACAGCCATCTGTGGCCTGCTGGAGAGAGGCGATGATAAAGGAATTTTGTGAGGTGTTACTTCTCCCTTTCCTCTGGAGGCTGACCCTATCCACTGAGCAATAAGCATTCAAGAAAAACTGCATGGCAAAAAGTGCTCTTGAAATATGTCCTACTTAGACAGTAGTCATGCTGTCTTCCAGGTTATCTTTTCAATGTATCCCAAATTTATCTAAAAAAACCCCTCATGACTTTCCTTCATAGGAATGGCCATTTCATTGTTATTAATGTAAAGCTAGTTATAATGTGTGCATGTACTCTCAGATCATCCAAGTGTGAGAAAGCATATTTAAGTTGCCAGGGAAGAATTTTCTTGACAGCTTTCTACTTTTATTCTTCATTATAATACATGAAAATGCAGACTTACAAATATTCAAACACATTGTGCTCTGCCGTGCTATTTAACTGTTTTCTTGGCTGTTAGTTATAAACCTCTAGGCTAGCCTGAGTTGACCAAGAGCATTCAGCCATATCACTTCTTCTCTTGCCTTTTCCTCCCTGTCCTGACATGCGTGTGTGTGTATGAGCTGTTTTCCTTCTGAAGCAGAACTGTTGTAGGCTTGTCAGGCACCAGGGCTGGAAGGGCTGTAAGATGAGTGAATGATGAATGAAAAATTAAGATTGCAATTACAAAATGTAGCATGCTTTAGCTACATGTTGGAGAACGTAAGTGGTCATATTTGCCAGGATTGGCTGGAGAACAAATTACAAAATTTCTAATCCTGTGCCTTAAGGCGCTCGCACAGCAACATGTTGGGATAGCAAACACTCAAATGACCACTGCAAGGGAGATGAACTTACTGTAACTAGTACACTGCCATCAGCCTATAGATACATGATATTTGCAGCAGTTTAGGACAAGCAAATACAAATTCACCTGAGAAGCACAGATTCTTTTTCAAGCTTTACTGTTCAGGTTCACTGCTTTCGTAATGGAATGAAAGGGTGTTAAGAAAAGGATTACAAAGTGAACTAGAAGTGCTGCATTGTTAGCAGTTGGATGTTTTCTACATGATGGCACCTGTACAGATATCATAAAGGTATTACTAGTGCTAACCGGGGTCCAATTTACCCTGCTGAGCATGTCATGTATCCTGTTTGCCAGGATACACAGAAAAGCCATTTCTACTTCTACGCATAGTCCCAGAATAGATAAGTTTAAAGGTCTTTTTCAGTGAATGTGTAAAAACAAGTACGGCCTTAAGAGATTATGTGCTTATGGATGATTGCAATTCTTCAGGTGTAAGCAATGTAAGAAGTAGCAGCATTTTTTTTCCTATACTCATACATACCAACAGTAAAATTGTATCATGGACACTGTAAATCAGAAAAATATATTCTTAATTCTTTCTCCTATAGCTAGGACCTATGACTGCTTTTTATTTTTTCAGAAAAATACTATCTGGAATGGGAAAAAAGATTCTGCATTAACTATTTTTACTGAAACAACACCATTTTCTTAAAATAATGAACAAAATTAATAAGGTGTAATAAAATAAATATAT
>NW_008794009.1:1759849-1761629 GCF_000699145.1 Aptenodytes forsteri
AGTTTTATCTTAAAAAAACTGCTAACCATTTCCCATCCTCTTGTTTTTATACACACTTGTGTGCAATTACTTCTTTGTTACGAACAACTGTATTTAGGCATCACTAAAATGCTTGTGTTTTAACAAGCAATTTAACACTGCAATCCCTTTGTGCAATAGTTACGAGTACATTTTAAAAAACACGGTCTAGAGTCTATGATACCTATGGTGGCATAGTAAATAATGATTTTATATTGGATAGTAAAGGAAGTAAGCTTATAAAAGTTGCATAAGTGGTGAAACAAAAGGTTTTGCTGTGTATTGCAAGAGTGTCTCAGTCTGCTAAATCTCAGTGGGTGGTCTAAGTACTGGGTCAGGTTACTGGAAAAACATGTGTAAATATCTTCTGTCTTTGTACATACCCACTGATGTTATCAATAGCATAGTTATTGTTAACTGCCATTGCAGTTCAGTTTCTTTCTGGTCTTTTTTTCAAATTCAGCAGAGTGGTTCTTCTTAGACAAATGAAAATAGCACACAATTCAGGAGCTCACAGTATCAGCATGCTCCACTATCTGAGTCCCTGCAGTCTTGATGGCAAGCTAGGCAAATAAGCAGTCGTACCTGAGGTGGCTGACTTTTAGTAACCATTGAGATGGGTTATGCAGTTTCACAACATGCCACCAACCAACCTGCCTTTCACTGATTTATCTCAGGAGAAATACACGTTCAGAGAAATATATGGTTCCTCAGTTCATTTAGTATCAGTAAAAAGTGCTAAAGGGTTCTCTAAAGGAAGATATTTAAATGCCAATATTTAAAATAACATTTTAAAAATTAGCTTAGGTCAGAACAAGATTCAAAGAACTCTGTAAGCTATACTGGAGAGCTCTCATATCCCCATTCCTCAAATCGCTCTTCCTTTAGCTTATGACTTAATAATTTAAAATTACATAAAAAGATGCAAAGATTAAGTGTTTGGGATGGCCATCTGCTGTACTTTCCTTTTGTTCAGCTGTAGTCCCATGCTAGTGGTAGTATGTCCTCACTGAACTGTATGCCACAGAATACAGGAGTGCCTTCTTGGCATATCAACATACAGTCTCTTCAAGCATCACTTCAGAAGACTGAAGTGATATACAAGAAGAGTAAGTTTCTATAACCTGAGATATTGGCTTTTTTGCACGTAACTTTGTTTCCCCCACCTACAAGAATGGCTGGAAGGCCTGTCAGTCTGACCTCGGTGCCGGGGAAGGTTATGGAGCGGATCATCTTGAGTGCCATCACACAGCAAGTACAGGACAACCTGGTGATCAGGCCCAGTCAGCATGGGTTTATGAAAGGCAGGTCCTGCTTGACCAACCTGATCTCCTATGACAAGGTGACCCACCTAGTGGATGAGGGAAAGGCTGTGGATGTGGTCTACCTAGGCTTTGGCAAAGCCTTTGACAGCGTTTCCCACAGCATTCTCCTGGAGAAACTGGCTGCTCATGGCTTGGACGGGTGCACTCTTTGCTGGGTAAAAAAATGGCTGGATGGCCGAGCCCAAAGAGTGGTGGTTAATGGAGTTAAATCCAGTTGGCGGCCAGTCACAAGTGGTGTTCCCCACGGCTCAGTACTGGGGCCAGTTCTGTTTAATATCTTTATCAGTGATCTGGACAAGGGGATTGAACGCACCCTCAGTAAGTTTGTAGATGACACCAAGTTGGGCAGGAGTGTTGATCTGCTCGAGGGTAGGAAGGCTCTGCAGAGGGACCTGGACAGGCTGGATTGATGGGCTGAGGCCAGCTGTATGAGGTTC
>NW_008794009.1:1762082-1784150 GCF_000699145.1 Aptenodytes forsteri
GGGTGTTGGTCTCTTCTCCCAAGTAACAAGCAATAGGACAAGAGGAAATGGCCTCAAGTTGCAGCAGGGGAGGTTTAGATTGGATCTTAGGAAAATATTCTTCACCACAAGGGTTGTCAAGCATTGGAACAGGCTGCCCAGGGAAGTGGTTGAGTCACCATCCCTGGAGGTATTTAAAAGATGTGTAGATGTGGTGCTTAGGGAATGGTTTAGTGGTGGACTTGGCAGTGCTAGGTTAACGGTTGGACTCGATGATCTTAAAGGTCTTTTCCAGCCTAAATGATTCTATGATTCTATGATTCCCAAAGCATTACAACTTTCCTTATGAAACTAACTTTGATGTGAGAAGACCTCAGGCATTCAGCACGTTAGGCTGGATGCTGCTGGGCCTCTTGCTTTCTTCATATTTGAGACCCTTTTGAATAACAGGTCAAGCAACAAAAGGTACATATGTAATTTAGACAAGAAGAAGGGTAAGTGTTTTCCAGTTAGAGTCACTAATGAAATAGTTCTTATTCACTTATCTTTCTTCACACTTAATGCAGGGAAAATGTTGAAAAAAATAAATGAGACAGTTTTGTTAGAGATTCCTAAAGCTTTTAAAAAAAATAAAAATCAGTCTGCATGTGGTGTATGTGCAGTTCCTATATTGGTTTCAAAAGGCTTCAATTCAAAAGCTGTGAATCTGCAGAAACACCACACCTAGGGGGGACAATTTTCTTTCTTTTTTGTCTGTTTTACATTCTTGTAAGTAAAGACTACACATTATAATAAATTTTAGTTGTATAAAAATTGGCTTTTTTCTGTTTGCTTGAAAAACTGTTATAAATTCAAATGTATGCTTTTCTTAATGTAAAATGAATAGCTATTAACTAGCTTTTGATAAGTATTTCTTTTTATGTCCTTCCTGTTCTTCATAAAAAGAATGTAAATTCGTATCTTGGGAAGGTAATTTTTATTTTTTTTTTTAATCTACCATATGCATTGATCCAACTGGAAAAACTCAGAAAGAAACAGTAATCAGATTACTCAATTTACTTAAAATAATATATATTACAAAGAGATTTAAAGACACCAGAAGGAGATATCCTGACCCTTATAGTACAGATATCTGCAGGAGCAGGGTGTTCCTTTCTGTCTGGCTTGAGGATAAAATAGTACATTCCAGTTTCAGTGCTAGCTGTCCTTTAAACTGCATAAATTCTGTCCTTGTCCCACAGCAATGAAAGAAATCTTGGCAAATCCACACAGTCATTCATAGCTTTCATCTCCCTGTCCCTTCTCAAATCACTGCTAAAACACCCTCAGTTGACTTGGGTTCTTGCTTATTTCGCTTAATTAGGGAACAGAAAAACTAGAAAACTGGCCACTTCTGGCATATCCAGCAACTTATAGGCATGTCTAACAACTTGCTCCCATAGTTTTGATGGGAAATTTTTAATATATTGACGTATTTTTTGTATGGTTGCATTCCAATGACAGTAAAGGGCTCACCCTTCTGTGACAAAGTTATGAAAGCAGTCCTTGAAGTCATTTAGTTGTCAATGAAATTTTTGCTGGCAAGCTATCCCAAATAGGGTCCTTAAATGGTAATGTTTTTGAACAGTGAATTTAGACACAACAAATTCCATTAGTACGTGACAGATGTACAAACACATCAACAGTTATTAACACAAAGTAACGAATTACTGAGCTTTTTGCTTGTAAAGAAAAACCTAGGGCTTTCTTTCAAAAGCATTTTGGTTACATTAATAAAAATCTTCCAATGGGGGAAGGAGGATGGATTGTCAAGCATCTTGAGTTTAAGTATGAATAAACTCAGTATTAAAAATTGGCTGTTGTAGGATTACGTTTCATAGTGAAATCAGTGACCTTTAAAGCATTTTGGGACTTTTAGCTTTGTCACTTCGAATTACGTTAAAAAATAAATGATGTTCATTCCACACACACACAAAGATTTGTTTTTCCATGGTTTTAATTCCTTTTGCATTAATTATGCTATATTTGGATGAGAAATTAATGTGATGAACAAATGTATTTCACATCAGTCCAGCAAAGCTATGCAAATTTTGCACACACAAACATGATTTCCAACTAAAAACCAGTATTTACTTTGTACTAGTTTATATACATCCAAAACAACTAGAAGAACATCAGATTCACATAAGCGGTGCAACTCTTGTTGCACTTTAAGCATGATTTGTGACCTAATGTATTATTTTGCAATAGTTAACAGTGTACCAAGGCCACAGAGATCTCAGCCTCCAGTTTCTGTTCCCCTGTTGAGCATGCTGTTTATCTAAGATTAATACTACTTTGTTTGATATTTATCAGCAGCACAAACATAGGCAAACTTCAAAGTCTAAATTCATTGGAAAAGTTTAAGTACTTATAGAGAAAAAAACCCACAATAATATTCTCTTACTTTTTACCTCATTGGTCAAATATGTTTGCTAATATAATTTGTTACAAAATCTGTGATTACTTTTTCATTTTTATACTTCTATTTAAAAAAAAAATTAAAAGTCTGGGCTTAGAAAGGATTACATCTGATGTTGCTGACATTTCCTGGAAATGGAAAAGTGTGATAACAGCTGCTGTCTTGGCTCATTTTCAGTTGGGTTTTTTGGTTTGTTGGTTTTGGGGTTTTTTTATACTGCAGCAATTTACAAATAGTTACAGCTATCTCTAGTAGGCTTACATCATTAGTAAAACATCGTAAGTCAGTCAAATGTTTCCTTTCCAATCAAAGCACTTCCTCCACTTACTGAATTGTTGACTTTCTGAATAGTATTTATAGTAACAGCACTCACATTTTAAAATAAATGCTAATTTATGAAAAAACTAAAAGCTAGCTGCATATGGAAGATAACTGTAGAAAGAATCGATATGTTATGCTAAGGCAAAATGCCTTCAATGAGAATTAAGAAAATTTAGAAACTTCTTATTTAGATAGATAATACCTAGCTGATTTACATCAAAAGTATAAAATTGTTTTTTTTCTAAGACCTATGATGAACAGAAATGTCTCTATATTAGTATTCTTTTTAAATTCCAAGCATACATGCTTTCTTCTTGGATTGAAATATTCTTCTGCAATCTCTGCAGTACTGTAGCATTTTAAAGTGATAAACACTCAGCACTAGTGATGAAAAATAGAAGGAAGAGCCAAATAAAACAAGAGACAGGGAACTCTAAGTGTTGATAGTGTCAAAAAACAGGTCTGTGCATATTCAAGGATTTGGCCTCCTTAAGGTCTATTAGTACTTTCAGCTTTAATGTTTTAAAGTCCTTTGAAAGATACATGTTAATTTTTTTTTTAAATTATGTTTTCATAGTTTCAAGTCAGGGTAGATGAAATTTTATTAATTTTTCAGCCAAATCTGTGCCTCTTTCTTCGGTGTATGATTAAGCTTCCAAAAGCAATGTTATACACGCAGGTTAGAATCTGTTACTATGCCAAAAGTTTAGGTTTGTTTTGTATCAAAACAGGTAATAATTCTCCCTATGAAGTTTGTAACTTCAGCAACTCCTCCTTCGCCAAATACGTTTTAATGTTTAAGGAGTAGCACTTCCCTTCGTCACATTTGAAATGGCTGGTGAAACGCTCTGCCAGCTCAAGGGGATCTCTGCACCATTTCTCGTTCTGGGATTACTCTGCGCTTAGCAACTGCAGATATTTCACCCTGAGCAACCTGACCTAACTTTGAAAATGGAGCTGACTTTGAGCAGGGCATTTGGACCAGATGGCTCCAGAGGTTCCTTCCAACATAAATTACTCTTCTTTCCAACGCTCTAGCTTTGGGACCAGCCTGCGTGAGGCCAATTTGTGCTTCTGTGTGCACACAATCTAGACGTGTCCTAAGAAACATTTAAAACTGGTGTTCACGTTGGTCTGAGCCTTCAGGAATGGAACATGGGGTTTTCTGTCTAGGTGGCTCTTCCTTCACCTGAGTGAAATGAACTGGCAATGTCCCTCTGTTTCTTAGCAGACAGGAGGGTTTTAGAGTCTTACCCTGTGACTTTTCAGAGACTTTCAATTAAATGAAGAGGGAAACCGAACTACCTCATCCTTCCTGGAGCTGACCATTTCAAAGCACAGTTCTGAGTCACAGTGAGAGGAGCGGTGCAAAGGAGCCCTCCTCCCTCCCACCGCACTGACTCATCAGGGGCTTTCATTTTCCACTCCGGTCAGCAAGCCAACATCTTTTTATGACAATTAAACTAATCCTAACAAGAGGACTTTGAAAAACTAATTAAACTCTGAACTGTACCTGAGCAGTGAACTATTGCGATGTGAACCCTGACATAGATGCATGTCAATTTATAGCTGAAATCAGCTTCCATTTATTTCTTGGTACTGATGCTGACTCCTAAAAGGAAAAAAGTGCTGAAATTTTCCACAGAATATTTTAATGCTAGTTTGTACTGCTTAACTGTATATTGTTCTGTGACAGGCTTTTCTGTAGAAATACAATCACATACTGAGAAATATATCTGCACTTTACAATCCCATCACTGTTGGTTTTTTGAAGTAAAAATCTTATTCAGTTAAGTGGTTAGCATGTTGGATTACTGTAATCATTTTAATTGCTGAAAATACCTGTTGGTTTGACTAGGATGAACTGAGCAGCTTCAAAATGATTTTTACCATAGTTATATTTTACCATAAATAGTACTTTCATAATCTACAATAAAAAGTCAAAAAGCGTGATTTTTGACTGATCCCTTCCATGACTTGGTAAAACACTGGCACAGGTTGCCCAGCGAGGTGGTGGATGCCCCATCCCTGGAAACATTCAAGGTCAGGTTGGCCGGGGCTCTGAGCAACCTGATCTAGTTGAAGATGTCCCTGCCCACGGCAGGGGGGTTGGACTAGATGACCTTTAGAGATCCCTTCCAACCCAAACTGTTCTATGATTCTATGATAAGTCACTTTACCTTCCAGTAACTCTGTTTCTCAAGATTCAGAAAGGGAGGAATGATGCCTATCTTTCCAAGTAGTTTTATTGATTTGTGTACAAAAAAACCCCAAAACCATTATACAAGAGCTCTTTGTTGTTAACTAGTAGTAGTTCAAAAATTTCTGCTAGGACCCACTTGTTCCCAGACAACAAGTTGAAATATATATGTGTGTATATATGCACTTAAAAGTAAAGAATAAAGGTACTTCGACATATTCAGGGGATTAAAACCCCGTTTTCGAGATCTGGCCTGCCTTGAAGTGAAATCTAATAAACTGAAAAAATGTCTCAGACACTTTCAGATGCTAACAAATGTCCAGAGATAAGAGTAGATCTGACTGAGCTTTAAGGGTTGGTTTACCTTTCTTGTCCACTCCAGGACTTCAAAACTGCCGTATCAAGCTCTTAATGCATTGAGAGAAACTTGCTTGTCCTTCTTTAATGCAATACAATTTTACATTTGTAGCATTACCCTACTGAAATTTTAGAATGAAATGAGATGGAATACAAATAGCACTAGAATTTCTTTAATATCCTGAATCATGAATAGAAGCATGTCTAGACTCAAATACAAACCACGTTTTAAAATAAAATTCAAATCCTTCTCTGTTCGCTGCCAAACACTGAGTTCAGTCCCTGAGGGTCTGAGCAGGGTTTCCTCGGCTACAGCAGCTGGCATCAGCAGTGCTGATGGCAGGGCAGGGAGTGCCACTCCTGGGCTTGGTGTGCTGGGTGGTTTCATCAGCTAGCGCAGGTCTTGACAGGTGTAAAGCCTTTCACTGACTTCAAAACTTCCGTATCAAGCTCTTAATGCATTGAGAGAAACTTGCTTGTCCTTCTTTAATGCAATACAATTTTACATTTGTAGCATTACCCTACTGAAATTTTAGAATGAAATGAGATGGAATACAAATAGCACTAGAATTTCTTTAATATCCTGAATCATGAATAGAAGCATGTCTAGACTCAAATACAAACCACGTTTTAAAATAAAATTCAAATCCTTCTCTGTTCGCTGCCAAACACTGAGTTCAGTCCCTGAGGGTCTGAGCAGGGTTTCCTCGGCTACAGCAGCTGGCATCAGCAGTGCTGATGGCAGGGCAGGGAGTGCCACTCCTGGGCTTGGTGTGCTGGGTGGTTTCATCAGCTAGCGCAGGTCTTGACAGGTGTAAAGCCTTTCACTTCACTTTAAGGACCATAAAACCCTTGGTGCATGATTTAGGAGACTGGGAACTAACTTTTTGATCCAGGAAGGGAAAATGAGAGCTTTTCCTGATTGCAATCCTCTAGATGTGTTAGTATTTCTTCAATGCGTTTCTTCTAAACACAGAAATAACATTTGCTCTGAAGAGCGTTCTTGATGCATGCTGAATTTGCCAGACATTTCACTTTGAGACAAAGATATGACAAATGTGCTTCCTAGCATTTTCATGTTGATTTATTCTCCCTCACAAAGGACAACTTCATAAAGAGCTTGAATCAGATCCATGTTCACACTTTACATATGCAACATTTTTGTGGCTGACAAAGTTGGCTTCTCATGCAAACTAACTTGGAAATAGAGTCAAACCAGAGAAGGGCATGCCGAGACCACTATACTTCAGTAGCTATTTTTTTCCAACTAATCATCATCATTATTATGACTAGATATTTACCCTTAGGTGCATTGGGCAGATCATTCTGACTCATCCGTTTAGTGGATGTTGTCCTGTTGGGTTAATGATTAACTTTTTTGTCTGAAAGATTTGTTAATTCCTATAACTGCATAGGATAGCTATTTCAGTACTTACCAGGTGACCTCAATGCTGACATAACCTTTCTGGTATTGTTGGTTGTAACTTGTGTCATGGCATTAATGTGAATTATGGCTGCCTTGAGGATACAAACCTTCACATAGCACAGATGGTCTGTAGGAAAAAAAAATTGTAATGATGGTCTGCTCATCACACATTCAGTCTTCCCTTGCAGACTATTTCCTTTATCATTGCTTCATTCTCTTAGGCACCTTTCAATCAAGCATCTAAGACATCATTTATTGTACAGACTGTGCTCTATAATAAAGACTGTAACATGGGATTCTGGAAAATACCTCTGCTACCAGCATTATCATGGCATCTTGTTGGCCTCCTCCAAACTTGCTTAGCAATGTATCTCCATTACTTCCAGAGAGCTGATTTTTTTACTACTTCTTTGGAAGAACGATGAAAGCTGTGTAAGCTCATTAGCAGAGCATGTGTGTAGGCTTAAAATTACAGATAATAGACAAATGGTTGGAAAGTCAGTAATTCTTTTACATATTTGCCAAGACTTAGGTCAAGGTTGAGGGTTTCCTTTGCTCAAACTGGTGAAATCAGAAATACCTCCAGGTGTTCTGGGGAGTATTGGCATCTGGCAGTGCACATGCAACACAGGTGATGAGGCACAGTTGACCTCAGTTGTTTTCTGCAAGAGCAAACCATGTTTAGTCTAAATTGCACTCAGTTGTGATGTGCTTTTCTTTTTGCATTAGTATTTTGTATAAGCCAATCCTTTTATTTAATAGCTCTTGGTGTTTTCTATGCACTCTCATAATCTGTTATTTCTAACATTACAGTAAATTCATTGTAGTAAATTTTGATGTCACAACGCTGGCTTCTCATGTCAGTGAAATAAATAGTTAATATATAGGAAAGTATTCATGTGCTTAAGAGTAATCATCACAAAAATATTACTGCCTTTCCACTCAGAAGCCCAGTCCTTGTATGTCACATCTGTATTTGTGTAAACATTTTACAAAAAGCTAAGCGACACAAATGTGTGTAAGGAGTTTGAAAAACTGATATACACATAATTAACTTGGAGTGCAATCAGATATTTTACAGGAAAATTCAGCAAAAGGATGATTTTTACCCGTGTTCATCAGCTCTTTCTTCATGACCATGGTTCTTCAGTTTTTACTGGTAACAAAGGCACAAACTTTAAATCCGGATCTTTGGCCTTAGATCCAGGAGTGGATGTGAGGATGGGTGCAGTTGTACATCTACACCTCGTCAGCCTGGGGATGTGGAGGCAGCAGTGGGAGCAAAATCTATCCTCGCCCTTGTGTGCACCGTGTTTCTAATAGGAAAGGCAGGCACTACCCGAGAAGTTGGTTGCGCTGTCTTGACAAATGTGTCCCTTGCTGTCCGGCTGCGAGTGTCAATAAGCAAGCAGTGTTATTTGAGATGTTAAATGTATGACATGGGCACATTGCCACCACTGCCCGAGGTGAGGCCACTGACTGCGTGTGGACTACCCGACAGCAGTGTGACAGCCGCTCCACCCGGCCACTACACCGCACCTGACCTGAGTACATTATGCTCCTACCAAATTATTTTTGATATATGTCTCGGAATATACCCATATTAAGATAGTTTTCAGAATATTGTTTTAAAACAAAATGAGATATATTTTCCTCCTTTAAATCTCTCAGCATCATTGCAGGTGAAGTTATTTCTTATTCTTGTATTTTTTGTTGTCACAGTTGTTCACACTGATTTTTTTAAAGAATTATGCTGTGTGTATATTAATGTGTGTCACCCTTGCTAGTCCACGTGAGAGAAAGCAGCAGTAAATGTTACTGCATCTGGGGGCTGCAGTAATTTGTCCTTTTGACATTGACTTAATTTTACACGTTTTTCAGGGAGCAGAAATTGAATGAGTGCCATGTTATACTCCAAATATCTCTTTTAGGCCACATGACGTCCCCTCTATCAGAAACAACATAAGCATGTGAATATGATGTCTAACATGGAACAATCCCAAAACAATACATATTTAAGATTTCAATCCATAACAGGTCTAGCTTAAGTCACATTTGTAGATAAGCTTTTATGCATCTGGCAGTAGAATTTTGTCCTAAATAAGCAATGTTAGAAATAAAGAAGTAACGGTCTTAAGAGATTAACTGTGTAAGAGAGAGTCCATCTGTATCTTATAAAAGAATGTGTTTTCTTTATTTTTATTAGGATTTTCGCTTAGATACTGAAGTAACGTGTACATAAACAAATTTTGAAGGCATACGAAGTCGGAGCCTGAGCAGAGCCTTAAAGAGATACCAAAACCATCCTGTTTTCAAATTCAGCTCTGTTTTGTGTCACAGAGCAAAGTTACTAATAGAGGCACAGTGACTGACCAGCAACTGCAATTTCCTATGTCATTATTTCAAAACGTAACAGCAAATTTAACATAATCCTTGGTATTTTTTTGTTTTATTAACCAGTTAACTCAGGCGATGGGATAGACTACAGCCAGCAGAAGCGTGAAAATATTGGAGATCTGATTCAAGAGACACTGGAAGCCTTTGAACGCTGCGGTGGAGAAACTGCTTATATAAACATTAAATACATGATCCCTACTTATCAGTCGTGCATATTAAACTGATTTGTATCAAATGGGACGATTCCATTTGTGTTCTAAAAAAAACTGTATCTGACTCTGTATGGCATCTTGTTAGTCATGCTTTTTTTCTCTACAGCTGCTAAAATAGTGGCTTCTGGGGCATTAGAGTGTTAGCACTATTGTGAACAAGGCTTTCCAATACATAAATAGTGCCTGTTCCTGTGATTACAATGGTGTACTGTGCTTGTTTGTTCCCTGAAAGAATCGTTCCTTTGTAACAGAGCTGACTCGAGCAGGAATCAGAGTTAAACCTTCACTTGTATAGACAATAAAACTATAATTTTCATACGCAATTCAGCAATTGCTGTTCTGTGTCCGCTTGCCCTGAGGCTGATGTCAGAGGCTGTAACAAGAAGAGTTTATGCTGACTGCTTAATAGGTGTTTGTCATGGAAGAGAAACACCAGTTCAGCAATGCCTCTCTAGCAGCTGTGCCGAATAATGTGCACTGACATAAAATAAAACTGTTCAATGTATATACCAATTACAGTGGGAAAATTTACATGGCCCATTATAAAGCACTGTCATAAAATTAGTTATGTTTCTTACACACTCCTGATCTCAGCTTCCAGGTGTTTACCTTTTCATGGAACTTGGGTTCCTCTTGGCGAACATCAGGCACAACCACGGTTTTGAAGAAAAAAAAGCCCAGACAGAACTTCAGTAAATCAGATGGAAGATGGAGTGTACATAGGGTATCAGTCCCTAATGACACTGTTAATCTAGGTAAACACAGAATATACATGTCTATTTTTAAAGGGCACTGGGTATTTTTTTGTAACTGCAAGGTTGCTATTGCTTTTCTGTTATTATGGTATACATGTGTACAAACAATGCAACTATTGTGACAGGAAACCCTTAGAATTTCCTACTCAGTTTCTCCCTGCATACCCACAACACGGAATTGATATAATCATGGATTTAAGCAATGCTATTGAGATTGACTTTATTGCTTTTTAAGCATTTCTATGGAATAAACCTACAAAAAATAAAACAAGTTTTACAATTCTCAAGGACAACCATTTAAAAATATCGAGTCAGCTCGAAACAAATCAGGAGATATGAGCTTTGTCTACAAAGCATGAGAGTTTTAAAAGTACAGATTTTGGGCTCATTTTGCTTTTATTCTGGTTTCTGGAAGCTCTTAAAATTTATGCAAGTTGTACTTTCAAGTGTTCCTCCGTAACTGTTAGATCTCAAAGTGCACTCTTTGGTGTTAGACGCATGAGACTTCTTCCAAGTGCTTATCCACATCCATATTCACACCTTACAAGGCTTGCCTGTGTGAGAGAGACAGCCCCTACGCTGCCCTGTTCTCTTGGGTGCATACTGGAAGCGTGGAAAACACCTTCCCACCTGCTGAAACTTTGAGCTGGATCTGTTGTTAGACTGACATTAGGCTTGCCTTTTTCTGTTCTGTGGGATCTTCAGCCTGAGGATTCTTTTTCGTTTGTTTTACTTTCTTCTCTTTCCTGTAATTGAAAACAAGTTAAGAGGAAGATTTTTACTCTTCCTGCCTCTTTGAGGAACTGCAGCATCAAGTGATGCCACCGGCCACGAGCATTCACCAGTCCCCAGTTTAGGCATGGCTGCTGCAGGTGTGCCTTTTTCCCAGGTTTTCGTTCTTTCTGAGTTTTCTTTTACGCATTGCCAGGGCTTCCCTCAAGCCTTAGAGTTTAGGCAGTGTCTATCTTGTGACTAACGCACACCTGTGATGGATGAGCACATCCAACACGCTGCCTCACATCTAGGGTATCTGTAAATCTTTCACCTCCCGGTCAGAAAGGAAGGCGAAGCCTGGCTGTAGGCCCATGTCTTGGGAAACTCAAGACTTCGTCTTCAAACCTTGCAGCACAGAGTCTAGTAGGATACCGCAGGGGGAGCTAAGGCCACATCTCCTCTTCCAAAAATGCCTTTCTACACAGCCACCCTGGCACTATCAGCTCAGCCTTCGCTTATAGTTTCTCCCTCTCTTTCCCCTCAGCAGACCCCTGTCCTGCATTGTCCCTGGCACCAATGAGCCATACTTTTTCATTTACTGGCACCTATGGGTTTGGTTACTGTGGCATTGCAGGTTTCCCGTGAGTACAAATTGTGCTGGAGGACTGCCGCTCGGAGGGAGCTGAGTTATTCAGCTCAGAAACAAATCAGGCCCTTCATAAAAGGAATAATCCCAGGCCACCTTTCACTCCTTAGCTATTTGTATTCTGTCCTTAAGAGAAAGCCCAGTACCGCTCTTTGCCCGAGATCAAAAAACTCCTCAATAGCTGGCTTCAGTTCCCCCGCCGCTGGGCTCCAGCCACAGAGCTGCTTGCAGAAGGGACAGTATGGGAAAAGGCTCTCGTCCCTGGGATTTCCTCATCCCATCACCCCTCTGCATCCCGGCAGCACTGCTAAGGATGAGATGAAGTTGCAGGCTCCTCACCAGCTTTGTAACTCTATTCCCTGACTCACTCTTTTTGCATCTCCTCCCCTTTAGCTCAACTAGGACAAGACTAGTGACTGACAAAGAGACACCACGGAAAATGGGTACTTTGTGCAGCTGCAGACCTGATCCCCTCAGCCCTGTGCTCTTTCTTGATTTCTTTCACAAGATGTTGCTTCAACAAGGGGTGACCTTATTGCAAACCATAAGGGCAATAGAGGTCATGCCCATTCACATCAGGAAAAATAGGTTTTACAGCAAAGTGCTTTTACTTGCATGTTCAGGATGGGAACATTAGCCTCTATCATACTATTTCTATGACTGGGCCATTGCTTTAAAAGTGAACGTTCTCCCATAACCTTATTAATCCTGGGAGCTGGACTGATAAAGAGAAGCATGATAAAAACCACAGGCTGGTAATTTAGGAACACTGAGAATAAAACTATTTTAAGATGTCATTTTACTAAGCCAAACTGTAGGCCTGCCAACCTTGACAGTGTCCCTTTAAGCATGATCAGCAGCATATTTATAGGCAATTACAACACAGCTCAGAGCACTTTATAAAGCACAAGATCAAGGACCCAGGTGCTTAAGCGTATGAGTAATACTATGTCATTCAATACACTGCTTAGCTATTTTACTATGCTCAAAAAATGGAATTGTGGTTAAAAAATAATAACTGCCTCTCTTTTCACCAGATCATATAATTGTGGTCACTGACACTAGGGGCAAGCCAATCAACAGTTTCTAATTGTAATCAATTAAAAGGCACTCTGGGCCAGGTGTTTCAAGGGGTATAAATTAAGCATAGCACCATTAAATATAACTTGGTTCTGCAGAATTGATGTGGTTTGTGCTTTGTTCTTGAGGTCTGCTGCTGCTTTCTAGCTTTTCAGCTACTGCAAGGTAAGTAGTATCAGTAAAGGGTGCTGTGGATGGTTAGATAAGTCGTAAGTGCCAGTTTTCTGAGACTCAACGTTTGAGATGTCTCTAGTTTATCTTGATAAGCATGTTAGGTAGTTGGCTGGTGGTTGTTTAGCTTGAAGAATAAAAAGTATATGCTAACAGGAAAAAAAAAAATTCTACCTGTGGCCTTCTTTGTCTTGCATAATCATCAAAACAGGACTAAAATGAGATCTTTTTAATGATTCCTCCCCAAAGCTGTGTAACAGGAAAAAAAAAATCTACCTGTGGCCTTCTTTGTCTTGCATAATCATCAAAACAGGACTAAAATGAGATCTTTTTAATGATTCCTCCCCAAAGCTGTGTAAGGAAACTCTGTAACAGGTGTCAGAGTTTTGGGAACTCTGGCATTTTGTGAATGCTGGTGGGTGCTGTAAAGCAGTTGCTGTGCAAGCTGTTGAGCCACTGAATGGTACAACTTGTCCGTCTGAAGCTGAGCAGGGGCAGAGGCGGCTCCAGCCCGGCTTGGGTCGGGGCTGCCCATGGGCTCCTGCGGAGGGGCAGAGCCTGGCAGAGGACCAGGCAAGCTGCTGCCAGCACTGGCGGTGGGGAGCCGGAGCCAGGCTTCTCGCTGGTAGCTTTCCAGTGTTTCAAAGAGATGGAGCTGACAAAAGGAGTTTGAAAAAGGCCTCCCAGGAGTCAAATACAAAAGGGCTATGGGAAGCTGTAAGTGGGAGGGAAGGTATGGGACCATGGCTGGGGGGGTGGGGAGTGTTTGTGTGTGGGGTGCAGGGAGCTGGAGCTGCAGCTGCAGCCAAGCAGGGCAAAAATAAAAAGCTGAAGCAGACACTATGTGCTTTCCTAATCCTGTCTGGAGACCCTCTGACTTCCAGAAAAGCATTCTCCAGTCTGAGGGGCTCTGCAGGCAGTGGGGCAGTTCACATTTTTCCACTCATCTGTAACATCCTGTGTTTTCTGCTTTAAATAAAAGCGGTGATGTTTGCAGGAACTCTGTACAAAGCCTGTCTGCTCTGAGCGGTTGCGAGCTGCTTTGTGCCTCCTGGAGACCAGGAGAGGAAGGTTCATGCCCTGGCAGGACAAGAAGTTCCCTGCACTGGCCCCATAATCCTTCCGGCGCGTGAGGGGAGGGAAGGGGAGCGTGTGTGGTGGGGCATATCTTAGCTGTGCTTGTTCTTGCCTAGAGAATACAGCCTGGGTATGTCTGCGGGGCTCCTCGCTGAGAGCTCTCACCTCCTTAGGACAGCATGTCCAGAGGGAGGAATGAGTCTCCTGGCACCTCTGGGGCGGTGGGTGCCCTCCGGCATGGCTTCTGGTGAGGTGGGTGGAAGTCTGCCTGAGCTGAGGGGGTCAATCTGCAGCCTCAGGGAGGAAAGCGTGTTTCTTGCAAAGCTGGGAGTCAACTGTGTGCTGAGTGTCCCTTTTGTGATGCCAGTTTGAGTGTTTGTTCCACAAATCAACAAATACTTAATTTTTTACCAACGCTCAGGAGTGAGTTGGGCAGCTAACGAACTGTGCAGCCCTTGCAAACTGCTTGTTCATAAACCCCTGTGCTCTCTGCACACTGGGGGCTGTGGGTGCAGCAGGACTGTGCAGTGTCACTTGGGGTCAGCACGCCCAGCACTGGTGATCACGCTGCTTCCCTCTCTGCACTTCCCCGTTAGCAGCAGAAGTGCCTGATCTTGGCCACCCCACTGGGGCACTGGCCGGCTGGGTGCATGCCCCAAGTCCCCTTCTTTCAGCAGAAAGGGAGGGGTAAGGGGATGGTTGCTCAGACTTTTTGCTGAGTGTCCCTCACATAGAGCAAAAGCCTCAAGCTATGGAAGAACGGGTGCCTTTGTGGGGGAGAAAGCATAGGGCACAGCTGTGCTGGTGTGGCTGTGGCCAGGGGCGCTTTTGGGACTGCACCCTCTCTGCTGCCTCTGGCCCTGTGGGAACCCATGTGCACAGGAGCCCTCTGCCGCTTTGCATCTGTGTGTGGTCCATCCAACTCTGTATCAGATTTCAATTTCTGTTTTCTGGGTGTCATTCCTAAGCTCTTCCCTAAGGAGCAATTACTGAAACGCAGCTCAGCTTACCTAACTCTAGCCCTAGAAGCAGGGAATGATATCCCCACACCTCACCATCTCTATCTCATGCATTAGTCTCATTACTTCATTTTTGCGTGTTCTCGCTTCCTGCTTCTCCCAGGTCCCTGTGGTGCTGCGCTGAGCTGGAAGAGATGCTGAGAGAGCTGGGCGGGTAGAGGGGCAGCTGATAAGAAGAGAGCAGGAGGGACCGCCTATTCCGGCAAAGGCTTTTCCTTTGCAGTTTATGTTTTGGAAAATGTACGTTTTGGGAAACTTGCATCTCTCTCACCCCAGAGCTGCTCCCTGGGCAGTAGCTGAGGCAAAACACTTCTGGAATAAGTCCTCCGCCTTTCTCCTTCTGCCTAATGCTGCAGTGTATTGGAAGAAAAAATCAGCTCTGCTGTGGGTGGGGGACAGGAGTGAGAGCAAATGGCAGGAAGCTCTTGGCTTGTGAGCTCTGAGAGGCTGTGTTTCTCCAGCTTTTTCAGCCCCTGTGGCTGTGCATCCCAAACCTCAGCTTCTCTGGGCCCCTGTTTGTCTACCCCCAGCTACTACCTGGGCGTTTCTGTGGCTGGGAGTTTTCCAGGTTTTCTGTGGCGGAGCCTTTCTAGGCTCTGCTTGTGTGAACTGCCAGACAGGTGCCCCAGCGCTGTGATACGGGGCAGCCTGGGGCTTTCCCCCTTCACTTCCTATATGACTTTCAAGGTGTGGTTGGAGCTGCCGACACTGCTGCTGGTGGGGAGGGAGCGCATTTTCTGCAGTTGCCTTCTCTTCCATGTCCTCCTGTTTCTGCCCCAACCTGCCCACAGCAACATTCCATCTTGATGGACTGGATGTTGTGACCATTGTAGCTAGGAAATCATCAGGCATCACGGAGCTGAGCCTGGCTGCTCCTGGCCACCGGCGCAACCTGCCAAACTTCCTTCCCCTTTTCCCCATAGGGGCCGATGCAGCTGCTGTTGGTGGTGTTGCCCCAGGGCTGGAGCAAGCCTGTTCCCAGGCATGCGCTGGGCAAGAGACCCTGAGGTGGGTGGTCTGCAATTCCCCACCTCTTTGGAAAGCAACTAAATTATTTCTGAGCAAAAAAAAAGAATAGTACGTAGCAGAAATAGTGCTTTAAATCCACTACTGTAAGTGCAAAGATAAAACCCAGATCTCTTCCAAAATGCTCTTGGTGTGGGAAGGGGGAATACTTGGAAGCCCCTGTTCAGCCCCACGTTTCACAGTGTACATTTTATTCCTCAGCTATTCACTAGAAGAACTCCATGCCTGAAACTTTATTAACACTGAATCACTTATGTCTGTTACAAAGGAGGAAATTGCTACTGCACTGCCTCAAGAATCAAAGTAAAGGGAACATCTGCTCTAAACTTCTTGCATCTGATTATTGCTTGCTATGCATTATTGCTTACTGGAGTAATGTGACTAAATTAAAGCTTTTTTCTTGTGCCTGCTTTTATGCATCGCTTTGGTATAAAATGTGTGGCTTGCTTAAAATCAACCTACAGCTAAAAGTATGCCCACGTAGAGCTGAGCCCACGTGTACTTTGATGCAATTAGGAGCACAATTGGAGCATTCTGAAAGATTGCCTTTAAAAGGCCTTTTGTTCACTCCCCCATAGGGGCTGGGTGTACAAGCATGTAAAAATGCAATGTTAAGGAAAAAAACCCTCTGTGAAGAATTCTGTAGATGCAGAGTGATGTTTTCTGTAGCTCAGCAGCTGTCTGTATTCAAAGGCAGGGGAATGACTCGTGTTGGGAGGGTGATGATAGTTTTGATAGGAATCCCCCGCATCACAAGAATGTTTCTAACGAAGGAGGAAAAACCCACTAGAAACATTCCAGGGCTGTGAACCTGCAAGCTGCCCAAACCAGCGTCCGAGCCGCTCTGCAAAGACAACAGCAGCAAATCCAGCCACTTCTGCAGAGGAGACAGGGAGAGTTAGTGGTTATTTTTCTTTTTCCTTCCTTTCTGAAGTGCATGCAGTCTTACCAATGAGCTTAATTGATTGAAACAATATCTGGAAAATAAAGCGCTTGGACTTGCATGCCTAGAAACCTACCAGCATCACGTGTGTAGCAAAGGCCACATATCTCACAAAATACCACAACATTTCACAAAGGAGGTTTAAGAGCTCCAATTGAATAAAGCTTTCTCTGTGAAATATCTTTATGGATCTACAAAGCAGTTAAACCCTCCTTGGGAAAAAAAGTGTACATCTCTTACAGTGTAGCGGCAGCAGTGTAACTACCACTGAGGCCTCATTAATAAGGTTTCTCCCTTATCAGTAGAAGGAAAAAATAAATCCTCATCACAGAAAAGAAATTTAAACTACTAAATTCTGACTGTTGGCTTTTAAATCCTGCATATATATATGTATATATAAAACCCCCTGTGTAACAGTGCTCTGGCCTTCTTTAAGGGATGGATCCTGTTACTTAAAGCCGGTAATGACGATAACAGGGCCTAAATAAACTCGATGAGACCTTTTTCTATCAATAATTTTGTTACTGACATAGCGCAGGATTGGTTTTTGTGGTCTGTGTTATAGCAGCTTTTAATTATAAGACAATTTGGATACCATGTGCAGTAGGAAAATTGGGCAGTTGCAAACCCTGCAGTGTTTCTTCATACATACTATAATGGTTGTTTTTCCTCCTTAAAGAAAGAAAAACAGTATTCCTCGGTTTTCAGTGGGTTTTTTTAAAGCTTTTATTCCTCAACCATTTTTCAGCTCCCAAGAAGATGGTTGCATTGCCTCTGCTCAACAGCTTCCCTTCATACCCACAAATATTTCCAGCTTTTTATTACCAGCGTGCAGTGTTGCACTGTCTTTTCATGTCTCCCGTATTGTTATAATTATGTTTGGGGAATGGAGATGGATGGTGTGTTGAGTGTGTGTTTGGTTTCCCCACAGCCCTCACTCATGGCTGTTTTCTATAATTTGATCAATAGAAGGCAGTTGTACAAACAGTAGTTTTTAATTTCCAGTTTTCGGTTTCAAGTTTCTCATGAAAATTTAAATGTTTTTCTTAAATTATACAGCGCAGTTTCATTTGCTTTTCGTGAGACATCTCATGATACTTGTTTCCTTCTACCCCCTGTGAAAACATGGGGCCAACCCTCCCAGGCTGCCTGGTCCATGTGGACACACGCACCCACCATCCCAAAGGCTTGGGGAAGCGACTGCTCCTTCATAAACATTCCCAAATAAACCTCAAAGGGCAGATGTTGCCACTGAGGTGCAGAAAGGTCTGGAAACTTGGCCGGGGGTCGGGTGAAATGAGCTGTGCCCCGGCCCCAACCTGGGGCTGGGCTTGTGAACCAAGGGTGGGAGATGCCCTCAAAGCCATGGTCTCCAAGGAGGTCAGTGAAAGGGCCCTTTCCCAGCATCAATGGGGGTGTTTAGTGGCCACCTCACCCCGCTGTGGATGGCCCTGGTGGTCGTCGGGCGCCTGTGGAACCCAGTCCTGCAGCGCCCACTGACCGACTCCTGGCAAAAGCAGACGCTTGATGTGCGCAGCATGCAGCGAGCTGCCAAAGTCTCTGCACATCTGCTTCCTTCCTGCTACAACAGATGGCGGCTACAGCCGGGAAATGCAGCCGGCAATTGGCATCGGCCGGGCTCGGTGGTTGGGAGGAGGAGGAGGCGGCGGCACCAGGACAAGGGTTTGAACACAGTGATATTTTTTTCAAGGGAGATGCCTCTGCTGCTGCTTTCGATTAGCTTTGCTCCAGGCGAGAACAGGAACGACGTATATGCTGCAAATATAAAGGGACTGGGGAAGAGCTGTGAGTGCTCACTTCTAATGCTTGGCAAAAGCCCACTTTCTCTTACTCCTCGGTGGACGTGGTGCAGCATTACGGCTGGCACGGCAGACCACTGCAGAGCCCTCTTCCCGGGGGTCAGCGGCTCCCTGGGGACAGCCAGCTGAAACCCGAAGTGCTGCCGTGAGGTCAGGAACTGTTGCTATTTCTGCTTTTAGCTATGCAAACTGAAGTCGCACGGAAAACGTATGTTAGAGCAGAGGATGAAACCCAGTCACTTGCCCTAACAACTGCTGATGCTGTTCTGGTGCCAGACCTCCTCCTTGCTTCTCGGTCTCAATGAGAGTAAAATGGGGGAGCGACGCTGTGTGACTGCTCTGGTTTTGGTTCAGCACATACAGAACTGGCTGTAGCTGCACACAGCAGCCTTTGCAGCTAAATATTGCCTGACTTAGCCTTCTTATGGGCCTTAATGAAATCAAAGGGACTATTCGTATGAAAAAGAGAGCAGGAACCGGCCCCTGACCTTACCTTAAACTTACGTTGTTGCTGTGTAGTAGGTTGCACAGGTTTTTTCCGGGATAATTTTTCTTCTACCCCAAGCAGTGCTTTAGAAGGACCATATTTGCATTTAACCGTATCTTCATCTTATAGCTGTGGGGTCATTTCAGTTGGCTTCTCTGTGTCACTTAGGTTTGTGCACTTTTAATCTGTTTTGCTCATTAGCTCTTAACCTGCGTTTTTATATCTAAATGACTTTCTACAGAAAATGTCAGGAGGCTGGAGAGCTCCGTCTCTTATGTCACATTGTGATTTGATATAGGAGTAGCAGGCACCTTGCTTTAAAGACTGGCCAAGGTTAAAATCAGTGATATGATCTATTTGTTTAGGAAATTATACAAAACTGCCGCTATCAGACAATAATAAGAATCATGAAATTTGCTGTGAAAGGCATTTCTTTTTTTACTGTGAACTTTATGCCTCTTCACTTATTTCAGTAAATGCCCAATAAAAGGGCAATAAATCCAATGCCGTAAAAGTACGTCCAGAGGCTTTGCACTACAGGGTTTGCAGCTGCCTAACTTTCATGTGGCACGTGGTACCCAGCCTCCCCGTGGTGCCAAGGGCTGCCTTTTGGGACCTCCCTGCCACGTGCCTGGCAAAACCCATCTCACCTGCGGCGTGTGATGCCCAAGCGCACCCTGCTGCGGGCTGCCCACCCCAATGCCGTGCTTGAGGGAGGGAGGAAAATAACATAACCACAAAAACCAGGGGTGGCTGATGCCCAAAGGCATCTGGGAAGGGAGCGGGGCGGAGACTGCACCCCCTGGGGGGAAGAAGACGGGGAGGGCTGTGATGCGGGTTGTACAGCACGCTGGGGTCGGCCTACTTCACATCACAGGTAAATGTGGAATTTGTGAACGAAACTAAATTGGGGGGTGGGGAGGGGTGGGCCGGCCGGCCAAACTTTGTGTTAGCAGCTGCTTGTGCTGAAATAGGTAATAACCTTTAAACTTGAATTTAAGAGGGAAACATTAAACTGTATGTTTATGCCTTACTCATTTTCTCCTATAAAACCCAATTCAAACAGCAGAAATGGGAAGAAAAAACCCAGATAAATTAAGGCTGAACTAAGCTGAAAACAACTTGCCTATTAGACTGACTGTAACCTTGCATCTGTGACGTGAGGAACGTTGCAGGATGCCTCAGTGAGGGGGGACACGATTGTCCATGCACAGGCAGGGAGATGGTAGGGACCACCTCAGCAGCCCCCGTTTCTGCTAGAGCCGCTTCATGTCTGGTCCTTCCTGACTGGCACAACTGCTTCTGCCAAAACTTCCTGGGGACAAAGACGCAGTGTCCCCTCCAGCCCCAGCTGAAGGAGTGGCCTCCCTTGAATAAGATTAATAGGTCAAACCCCAAATCTGAAATCACTTACAGGAACCCAAATGTGACTGCTCACAGGCTTTGCCTGCTGAGCTGAGAGCTAGCATGTTGCAGGGTGGTAGGCACTGGGCAGGTGTGCTGTATGGATGGGGACATTCTGCTGCAGAGCAAATGAGTGTTCAGCCTACGGCGCAAGCCCTGCCATAACGCTTGCCCTTATGGCCAGAGGCTGGGTCCTGGGCTGCTTTCTGTGCTTTTTGTCCCTGTCTTCTCTTTCTCTTCCAGGACAAGGAAACCTACCCCTTGAGGGCCAAATGCAGAGCCCTCTTCTCTGCCCAGGCTGTGGTCCTGTCTTGCTTCCTCCACTGCCTCACTAACCCTGATGTTTAGCTGTGTACAGAAGAGCAGAACCAGCCTTCCTAGCCGGTCACAGTCATTTTCTAGCTCAGTCCTATGTTTACGTGACTTTTGATCGTGTTCTCCTTGAGCTGAATGATGATCTAGTGCTGCCGCCTGAGTCAGTAGTTAAAGCAGCCTTTCAGACACCAGACTAGAGAAACAGCAGTAGGTGCTGCTGAGGAGGCGGCTGGTACAGAGATCCTGTATGTTGGGCTTTGTCTCCCTGTCTGATGTCCTGTTTGGGATCCAGGTGGGAAGTCCTCCCATGGACAACTCCGTAGTGCTGAAAAAGAAATATACAGCTGCTGTTTCTAGGGGATGGATCCGAGCTGACCTGCAGCTGGGCAAAAATGTCGCAGCAAATTATGTCTCAGTGAACGGTCTTCCTGCTAGGCCATGGAGAGGCAGCCGAAATAAACTGCTCTCCCGGCAAGTGCTGCTCAGATCCGGCGACCTGGTCCCAGCCTGTCTCCTCCTCTTCTCTCTGTGGTGTTTAGCTCAGTATGCCAGCACGTGCTCAGAAATGCCTCTGAGCAGGGACAGAGCCTGCTGCAAGTAGGAAAAATGGAGCTGAGCTCCTCTGAAATGAAGGTTTGCAGGGAAGAGCTGAAGAGGAAATGTGAGCATAGGAGGAAGCACTCAACATCAGAGGGCTGAAGGATTGAGAGGTTTTGTTCTAAGAGAAAGTGGAAAAAGCTAATGAGAAAAGGAGCAAATGTTCTGGGAGGAGAGGGAAGAGACCAGTAGTGTATAGGAGGAGAAAGGCAGCAGGGGGGAAAAGGTCAAGGCAAGGAAGAAGATGCAAATTAACTAAAGAGCAAAGAAAAATACGTATCCCTGTGGTAGGTGGACACAGGTGACCGAGGAGGTGGCAAAACTCTTATTGTGCTTTCTCTGCTCTAACAGGAGGATGTGGCTGCTGGATCTCCTGCTCAGACAATGTACTTGGAGCTGCCCACCCGCTCCTCCAGGAAGTACCACCGATCCTGAGCTTGGACCGTGGGACACCACGGTACTGAAAAGACATTAAGTACATAAAATTGTGATACAAGACAAATAGATACTTATCTCTGTGTAGGAAAGAGAGTACTGCTTAAATATTTAATCATGTTCTGGTTTACAATAGTTTAATGGTGTTAAGGCATCTAATACATGCTCACAAAAAAAATCAGCATTTTAAAGCTATAAATTATTCTGTTTGCTATCCCCGCCCCCC
>NW_008794009.1:1784330-1796598 GCF_000699145.1 Aptenodytes forsteri
CCGATAAAAGTAACCATTTGACAACAGGCTCCCTCAAACAATTCAGCCCATGATAGTCTCATTATAAGCGAACATATTCTCTCACGCGTCTGAACCAAACCACTGAGAAAGTAATAAGTGATCATTCATAGACACAGACTGGTAGCTAATAGCATCCTCACTTACCTTCTAAACACTGAGCACAGTTAAAATAAATTCAGGATGTATGCATGCGGAAAACTCGATTGCAGTCGCACCGGAGATGAACCAAAAATGGAAGCATTCAGAATTGCTAGCGTAAAATCCAAATAATGACCTATAATAGATGTCAGCCTGAGAGGACGACACATCCCCTGTAATCATCTTAAAGGGACTTTGTCAATGTGTTCAGGGCCCACATCCCGGTAAATATATGTAATTCTGTCCGAGTAGATATACTATACAACTGAGTGCTGAAGCGATGTAGGAAGCCTCTCCCAGTGAGGCCTCAGGAGCTGTGTGTTGTTTGCTTTTCTAGACACGTCTGGGCTTCAGTCCCTGTTGTGCTACTGAAGAAATATGCCAATGCGTCTACTGGATAGGAAGAGTATGGTGGAAAGCCGGATGAAGGTGCATGTGCCACTGTGTTCCTCTATTGAGGCTGTCAAGGCTTCCAGGGCTCATTTAAACAGGGAAATATTTTAGAGGTCCATTTTTAAAAATTATTTTTAAATTATTTTAAAAAACCAAACAGGTGAAGAAAGGCCTGTTTACACTGCAGATTCCTTAGGCTGTGGTAGATGCTTCAAGTCGCTGGCATTTTGGAAACTAGCCCTTCAAACTTGTCGTAGTTGACCTGTGATGGCTTCTTTGCACGGGACAGTAGCGCAGACGTGCTGTGAGTGTGTTACATGGGTACACCCCAGGTGGCCAAGCAAAATAAGAGAGCTGTCACAAGTTCTGCAGTGCATGGAAATGGCGATTTTATGGATAATACTATATGGTGATTTATTAAAAGCTGTGTTCCTCCAGCAGCTTTTACTGTATCAATCATAAACCAACACTCCTGTATAGTACATTAAGCTGGATAATTCTGTTGGTTCTTCACTAGGGCTGGCAAAAGTATATTTAAGGTTGCTTCGTGTGGGCTGGTGAGCTGAAAATGTCATTACTCTAAACAGATCATCAAGGTGGGGGGGGGAAAAGCCACCTGGTCAGCACAGCGTGGATGTTTTGCAGGGCAAGGGAACCCGGTACGGAAGAGAAAATCCAGCTGTCGGCTACATCAGTCAGTGCCAGTGGCTTACACACCTGGAGTGATTCTACTTTCAGCACCAGTGAAGATAATGGCAGAATTTGTCTCTCTGGGTTTAATGATTAGGGCAGGTAGGTAGAGCTCATTGGTTCCCACCCCTGCTCTGCTGTTGGCTTGCTGTGCGACATTTGGGTTGTAGCTTGACCTCTTTATGCTCTAATTTTCCTTTCAATAGCATGGGAATACTAGCTGTTTTGTTGAGGTGTTGTGATGCTCAGCTAATTGAGGGAACATGCCAAATGCGTTAAACCCAGTGAAAACGGTATTTAGAGTGCAGCGTTATTCGGAGGTATGCAAGTCTGCATTTTGGGAAACGTTTAAATTCCACCTCTTAAATATCCTTTGCAAATGGAACTTGCAAAAAAGCAGGGCAAGCACTGCTAAAACAGCTTTGCCACACACTGTCAAGTGCTTATAAACTCTATTTATAGCTACAGTTAAAGATTCAGATATGCAAGTACTCCATTAAAAGACCACATTAATGAGCCCTTAGAGAAAATATCTCACAAAGCCTTTTGAGCTCGTAACTGCTCAGTTGTGCAGGGCTTCTTGCTTGTTAACATTCATAAAATATAAATACTGTATACTAAACACCAGCACTTTGTGGATTGCAGTGACTTATCTCACCATCAACAGCCTAACTTATGCATGTGGAGAGGCAGCAGCGTTGGTGGGGCAGCAGAGCTCTGCTGCAGGCTGTCAGTCTGCACCCGTAGCTCACGTGCCGCCTTATCTGGGGGCCTTTCTTTCCAGTGCGAAGCCGAGTGTCAGATTGACTCGCAGGTCACTATCTGTGAGTATAATTTCAGAGAGAACAATCAAACCTATTAGCTGAGAGTGGCAGAGCTGGGCCTTCTTGCAGCCGCAGCTCCAGAGTGTGGCAGGTATTCAGAGCAAAATCTAATAGATAAAAGTCACAGGAGATTTTTTTTTTTCCTTTGACATAAGCTAGCAGATGAGAAGTGTCATCTGAGAGAGAAAAAAGTTGCTATATTTGATTTGTCATTATTTCCCCGTTGTCCTTTCCTGTCTGCTATTATGCAGTTCCCATTTTCTTGTTCTTTCCTCTCACGGAATTCCATATTTTAGGTTGTGACGGATGCTCTTGCTTAAACGTTTTATCTGCAATTGCTTTATCAAGTCTGCATTGTGTAAACAAACATCACTTGAGCCCATTTAAGAATAATTCTCTGTATCCTTTAATATTGCGTTCTCATCCATCCATGAGTCACAAAGCACTTGAGCACTGGAGAAGACCATTTCTGGTTTTATATCTGGCTCTCCACAAGCGGAAGAAATTGAGGTAGGGAAAGATGAAGTGACTCGTTGGTCGCTATTTGCTGGCACTTGTTACCGACCAATCTATGTCCTTTTCTTTGTGCTTTTGGTCCCGTTGCCTTTCAAACAGAAGGTGCCCTCCTGGAAGGAACACTTCTGCTCCCGAAATGAAAAATAAGGACAGCAGGCTTTAAAAAGCTTCAGGGCAGTTCTTACTGTTCAAATGTGTCATTGATTTCAATAGTGCATTAGCAGGCTTGTTAAGCAGGATCTAGAGTGCTTAGCTTTATTTTATGGTGGTGAGTACCTGATTGTTCAAAATATTAGCATCTTATTGTAACAGCAAACTGGCTAGTGCCATAAACTGCCCAGCGCTGTGACTGCTGCGTGATTACCGAGTGCCTGATAAAACAGGGTCATTCGCAATCAACTGGCGATGTAGGCGAAGGCAGGGCTGTGGCACCTGCCTTCCTGCGGCTCTTCTCATTAATTTCCCTTTATCTGCCTCGGTCTGTCTGTCGGCAGAGCGTTGCTGTCTGTCTCGCATCCTATGCGTAAGCTCCTGCTGAATCCCTCACCCTGAGCACCGCTACAGTTCTGCCCATCTGTAGGTGAGACTTGGATGTAACCTGTGCCAATAACCTGGGAGACAGCAAGAAAAGTCCCATGGCCCGAGGGGTGGCCTGCTATGCTGGGAGACCTGGGTGGCCTTCCCCTAGCCTGGCTTGGGGAGCTGGCCTTGTGTGCGGGGAGCTGGCCTTGTGTGCAGCGAGCTGGTGGTCCTGGTCTCAGGTTGCTCAACGGGGATGGAGTCAGTGCATCAGCCAGCCAGATGGACATCTCTTAATTAGGATGAGGTGAATCCCTTTCTTGACTCCACTGGCTGTGCAGACCGATCTCCACTAACTAAAAGGGGAGCACGATCCCTAGTTTCCAGGTTCCTGTTCAAATTCATGGCAGAATCTTACAGTGTGGTACAGCTTTAACAGCAAAGGTTGAGACAAATTCAGTCCAGAGCGCCTGTATCACATGTCCCCCCACATGTTGTCAGATAAACCCCTTGTGGAGCTGTGGTTGAGAAAGCCACCAGGAACAGGCTGACTTAAGGGTTTTGGTCAGCCACAGATGGCCTGCAGCCCTGAACATGAGCACCTGCAGGCACGGCCGGGGTGGGTTTCCCCTTTCGGCTGTGTTGGCGGAGAATGTGCATCCTCAGGGAGCAGGCAGGAGAGCAAAGGCTGGCAAAATGATGGAGGGGACTTCGGTTTTGTAACCCACTGTCTCAGCACCAGCAGGGGTTTTGTGTCTGTCTGGGCAGAAATGGCTCTGTGGGGTTTCAGCAGGGAAGTATTGGGATATGTGAGTCTTACGGTCTTCCAGGAGCAGCTGGCAGGGAGCTGGGGGTTTACAACAGCGGCTGCCTCTTACTTCCGCTGGGGATTGAGCGTTCAGGAGGTTCACCTCCTTGTTTTTTGCATCTGTGTAGGAAGAAAATTCCCACTGTTGAGGAATTAAATACTTTAAACCACTACAAAGCAAATGGGTCATATCCATGTCCTCCATGCTTTAGGTGGTGTGGGAAAACAAAGAAAGCTGAAAAAAACCTGCTGTCAGAGTCCAGGTTCTGCCTCTCTGGAAGTGATGCCGCCTGCAGGCTGGCCCAGCCTTCGGCTGTGTTAATTAAGTACATATACATTAAGCTTCTGTGGGAGAGCAAAGGGGAAGACAAGAGGGAATTATGTGGGCATGAGGAATGAACAAAATGGTGCTGGTGGAGGCAGGACCTGCATGTAGATCAAGGGGGTTGGGAAGCGTTAGAAAATGGGAAGCTTCTGAAAGGAAAGCAGCCGGGCTTCTGAAAAAATGAATACATTAAAGAATCGGAAAACTGTTTGTATTTTCAGCTGAATTAGTTAGGCACATAAGTCCATTCACAAATGTGGATCTTAACTTCTGTACCTTGGCTTTCCTCTCCATTAAATGTAAATAATAACTCTCTATTCACAGGGTAGTGTGAAAACAAGCTCGTTCATATCTGGGAAGCACTCATACGCTATATGGGAACTGTAGCAAAGACTATGAATATACAGTTAAAGCTGTGGGTTTGCATTGTGGCACTCGGCATCTGCCCAAATACACTATGCATCAAGCAGAAGTGCTAACAGAGGAGGATACGAAAACGGAGGCCAAATTTAATGAGTTCTGAAATCAGGAACTTGTTGACTCCCCCAAATTAGAAGTGCAAAAGCTTTGAACTCACAGAAAACACTGAGAGACACATACGTATTCTTAAACAAACAGCAAAAGACAGTGAAGAGGTAGGATACGGTGGGAAAATACTCAAAGGCATAGTCCACGGAGTTCAAGAAATCTGTATACCATTGAAAAATAAATCTACTTGGAGTAGAAATGACTATCGTGGATGACCAGGGAAATACAAAGAGCAATAAAGAGAGAAGAATATGAGACCTATAAATCAGCAGGGTCAGCACTGCAGGAGTGGGTACAAGAGCCTATTGTGAAAGAAGAATGGAAGAAAATGATCTAAAAAGCTGAGATGGAAAAAGAAGATAGAAAAAGATGTGAACACAATAAAAGTTTTTATAAATTTGGTATATAGGAAGCCAAAGGTTACTCAGGGAGACAGCCATCACCTTCCTGAGCAATGGGAAGGCCACCTTGACAAAAAGGGGGATATTGCCAGGAAAGTGAATTACTACTTGTACCTCAGTATTCAGCAGGGAGAGGTGGAAAGTCTGTCACAGTTTCTATACGTTTTCCAAGGACAGAAAATAAGCAATCATTAACTGTAAAGGCTGCCAGAGAATTAAGCAATTGAATAAACCCACCAAAATAAAGAACTATTAAAAAAGAGGGTTGTTTACTCCTCAGATTTATTTAAAAAAAATAGATGCCAAAGGACTGAAATCAGCAGCTAAACTTAAGCTGGCTATGGGAGAGGTATCTGCGAAATTAAGAATAGACATTGTTGCATCCCAAACTTTTAAAGGAGAATAATGGGGAAAGAAGTGTCTAAGAGGTCCAGGGAGCACTCAAGGCAGCTGGTTATCCTTACTAGAAAGACAGATACACCTGGAAACCAATTCTTTTACTTCATTAAATAAAAGAAGAAAAAGAGGGAGTTAAGAGGAATAAAAAATGCATTTTAGCATCTTCAGATTTCAAGAGTATGGGGATTTGATGCTCCACTGTGTAAGGTGGAAGATATGGGACTGAGTCTTTAGATGCTGGGCTTGATTACAGAATCCACATGGTGATAAAAATTATGTAGAGGTTGTTTAGGGTAGAGGTGGATAATGGAGTGAGATGCTTCTCTACTGAACTCTCTTAGCACTGTACAGCTGTCACTTGGAAGAAAGAGCACAAGAAAGTGAGGACATCAAAGAAAGAGGTATAACTGAGAGCAAAGGGGAGGAAGGCTTTGGGAAGTGGAGGATGTTTGCACTGGTATTTGGAATTTAACCTGAAAAAATGTGAAGCTGGGAAAAAGAAAGTCAAGGTAAAGGTGCCTTAAGGAGATAGCTGGGGCAAGTCAGCATAGGGAAAATATCTGAGGATGGCAGCCAAGTTTCTGTTTGTGTTACTTTTTATGGTTCAGGGAATGAAAGAAGTAGGTGTGAATGTTGCAACATCTAATTTTTATAGACTTTGATGGCATTCATAACATTAACACGTGCATTTACAGTGCATAAGGAGACACAGCTACCTAGCAATGGGACCCAAAGCTTGTTTCACGCTAACTGGGCAAATAATCTACAAGAAGCGCTGCAGATACCTAGTGACATAAGGTGGGTCAGAGGCTGTTTCTGCAGGGTGTTTGCTGCCGTGGAACTGGAGGCCCGGCTGGAGCCGGGTCGCAGGCGCTCCTTTCGGATGACTTCTTGCAACCACCTGTTATGATGGTAATTAGAGCATGCATCTGGAATGTGGGGAAATCGAGTTCAAAGCTCGCCCTCCCTTCCTGAAGGTGTTTTAGCCCGTAGCTCTCCTGTGTAACGCCTTCTTGGATTAGGCTTTTTGGATTCCTCCTGAGGAAAGCTGTTCTAATGTGTATGTGTTGTAATTGGTCCACAGAGAGAACAAGAGCTGAGGGAGCCGATGGCCCAGCGAGACTAGTCCATGTGGCCCAGGTGCCCCTCTGTTAATATTTCAGCATGACATGAAAAGTGGGATAGAGTCAACATGTAATGTTGAAGTTTTGGGTTCTAGCATTCATCTGCAGAAGGAGGGAGGCTGAAGGGAGGTAAGTAAGGAAAAATAGGCAACCTTAACTGTATGTAGACCTCTAGCATAATTTTTGAAAGGAAGAATACTCAGATACATGGAGACAAAGAGAAATCGGAAGAAAATGCTATATTTTAGCTTACCCTAGTAGATTATGCCAGATCGACTGATATCTTTCTTTGATTAAATTGAATTATGTCCTAGATAAAGGAAATGCTTAGTTCTACCGCTTAGAAAATGTAGACGATTGGTGAAGCTGGAGGACCTGAGGATTAAAAGGAGAACTGTGAGACAGAAAAAGATTTGGCTAATGGGGAAATGACAACGGGTAAGTTTGAGAAGGGAGGTAAATGGAGAGCAGTTAACAGAGTTGTTTCTCAAGAATCATCTTCAGGACCCTATGACCTTGGTACAAAAAGGCAGTAATGACGACAGTTTCTGCAGCTGATGCCCCGAGGCCCTGTGCTGATCACTGAATGCTTTGGTGTCTATGGAAGCAGTTAGGCACTGAAGTTAGATGCTTACAGTGAGCTGCTGTGAATAGCTTGCTTTCCCCTGGAAGAAATTCTTCCCTTAATGAATGAATTTTACTGTATTAATGTCCCTATGTATTTCAAATTGGTATTGTTAAGCTGTTGCTGTAAACAACTTGTAGACCGAGGTGCAAGGGAAACCATGAGATGCCAGCTGCATCCTCATGCATTTTTTTTTTTAATTTAGCCCCAAAAAAGATGTTAAAATCTTTATTAACTCCCAACTGTGACAAGGCCAATAAGGGATCCTAACTTCTAATCTAACTGCTGCTGGCATTTACCTATCTTCAAAGCAATTGTTTTTGCATTTTTGTGTGTAGATAGGCAGAAATGAAGGGATGCTAGAGCTGCATTGTTATGGTTGCAAAGCCTCCTTGAGCGTTAAACTCTTCCGTGCAGTCTAGACATTTACAGTCAAGACCTTATACTTCCATCAGCAGATGTGGACTTCTCTTCCAGGGGACCTTTACTCTTAGTGAACTCAGGCAGTAACGTGTCACGTGTAAACACAAGGCCTGTCCTACACTTAAATATTACACAAACCTCATTTTGAAATAGGATTCAGTCTTGATGGACTTACATAGACAAAAAGAGCCTGCCTTCCTCAGTACTAAGGCAAATTTTTATCTCTGAGGGGCTGGGATTTGCTAATATAGTCATGCATCTTCAACTTATTGATCAAAATGCATTACAAAACACCACTCTATATGGTCTTCCTTTTTTTCCCCCCTTTTTTTCCTCCTCTCATTAATTTCAATCATGTAATAAGAAAAACCCAGTTATGTTAATTGGTATCACTTCCCCTCAAGGGCATTGTGAAGCATGAAATAATTCCATTCATTACTGACAATGCAGGGACATGAGTTTTCCCTTGAGGATCTGTCTCGTCTGGTGATTTGGTGACCGTACAGAATGACGATAGGATTAGGGACATATTGTTTTAAAATTAATAGTTTGTTGGGGGGGGAGGGGGCTGGAAGGTGGCGTGGAAAGAGGAAGCTTAAAATTCCAGAGGTTACGTTCGACTCAGGCTCTCAGAGGCTGATGCATCTAACTGGTATTTATCAGGCAAACCCAGCCTGCTGAGACATCTTTAGCCCCGGCTCCTATTTTGTTTTTAAAAGGCAGCTGAGCTGGTGTTTGAAACATGCCACGGACCAGCAGAAAACTAAACTGATGTAAAGCTGGTCAGATTCGTTTCTCCTTTTTTATTTTTGGGAGTCAGAATTTCGTTTCCCTAAAACGCAGTAAGTGTTCAGACACGAGCTCCCAGGCTGTCCCGAGCTCAGTTCGGTAACGGAGCCGCCACCACTGGCTTGCTGAGGTCTGTCCTCTGCTCTAACAGGTAGCCTGTAGCCTGCCAAGCAAACACCGCAGTCCTAGTGCACAAACGTAGGTGATTCTGGCTGAGGAAGGAGGAAAACCCAATCCTTTTCTTCTTTTCTTTTGCTGAGCTAGCAAAAAAGCATCTATTGCTACTTTTGCTGCATTTGCAACATTTTCATTAGCAAAGGGGTTTTTTTTTGGAAACCAGGCTGCCTTTGTGCAGAGGAAGTGAACCTCCTGATGGCTATGTCATTTCCCTTGTTTCCAAACAGCTTCTTGTCTGAGCATACAACCTCCGCTTGTCTCACTTAACATCTGGCTATAAAGGAGCAGGGAAGTTTCTGCCAGCTGTTCTCTGCTCTTTTCCTTGCTGTTCTCAGATGATGTTATCAAATCCTTACTGCAGCTTTAATTTTGCTGGATTAACACGCACGCTTTTGAGTATTGTTCCTTCTGTGCCCTGGATAGATTTACTGGTTTGATGACATCCTTCCTTACCGCTGAAGAATGGGTCCAAGCTAGCAGTGACCCTTGTTGCATAGGTGTGTTCATTAGCTAAGTGCAAAATACCAAACAGCGTCAGACACATAGATTGTTCCATCTCTTGAGCAGCCTCTGTGCTGAGGATTACTCATGAAAAATAATCAGTAAAATGCGTTGCAGATGAAGGCTCTGACACGAGAGAGAACCTTGCCATTAAAGGTCCTGTAATGCAAGCACATCTCCTTCACAGAAATGGAAACGAGGATAACGTCTTTTAACTGAATCGATAGAGATCAATGCAAAGACAATAACTCAAGAAATGGATGCATTAGCCAGAGAGTAAGAACCAATATACTCCCAAGTTGAACCAGGGCTCTGGATTTAGATGTTCTGAGGGGATACAGACCATGTTACTAAAAGCGACTGAAATCATAAGCAAAAAAAAAAAGGAAACATAAAAATAATTACAGGTTTTCATTTTAATCATGTTGTATGGTAGGAACTGGGATTTGCCGGGGAGGCGCAGGAATAAATTAGCTTTATGATCAGGAGTGAAGGACCTATTTGCTCCTCGGGGTTATCTACAAGTCAGCCATCTGTAAAAGAGGATGTGACTAACTAACTTGGCAGAAAAGGAGCAACGTCAGCCAGGGGCCGTGTGGTCACCTTCTCCAGGCTACCCTGTGTTGAGGAGAGAGTGAGCTTTCCTGTTGCATCCGAGTAAAGACTGGGAATACGTATTTTATACTTCTACCCACGTGTTTTCAGAAAGAGGAAAAAAATAAAAAGAAAGAAACCCAACCCAAACAGTCCTAAGTTTGACAGGCATTTTGGAAAGGTTTGTGCAGTCGGAGGAATGACATCATACCAAGCTAATATGCACGTGAGAGCGCCAAAATCCCCACTGGAAGAACTGCAGGGGGTAAAAAAAAAAAGGGGGCGAGAGATACACAGTAAATGTGGCATCTGACAAGTGCAGCTGCTGACACTGTAGGTACCTTGTGCACAACAGAACTGCTGAAAATAGCATTTGATAGGACTCTACCTGAAGATTTGGAGAGAGCCACTGACTGTGTGCAGCTCCCACAGTAATCTCTGGGAGATGTAACTTCTTAGCACTGCTGGAAAAAACCCATCAGGCTATGGACTTGTGTCTAAATATACTGACTGCATGATCTTTTCTGGGTCTTGCCTTGGTCAAAGAATAGACTGAAATCCAAAGCTACCAGGGAGCGTACGTTTGCATTCCTCAGCCCTGCTATCACACCCACGATTGCTCTTTCAATTTCAACACCTTGCTCATCTCATTGCACTTTCCCATTGTTCTTGGAAAGCTGATGGTGAGTAAGCCAGCCATGCTGCAGCATTGCCACCCTCCTGCCCTGCCTGCCACCGGAGCAGCCGAGAGCAGGACGGCTGTGTCTCAGATGTGTCTGACCAGGGACTGTAAGGCGCAGCAGGCCGGGAGCATAGAAAGGAGGATCCCAGACATTTACTTGACACTGAAGTTAGCTTCTGCTGAGACTGAAAGCAAAGGCTACGGAGCGCAGTTGATGTGCTGGTCTTCTAGCGGTGATTGCTGTTTCTCAGGGACTGACAGGGATCCCGGCTAGGCCCCTGCTACAGATAATCCCTAAGGCAATACAACTACTTACAAGGATGGTTTGCAGCGTACGGTCTTAGCAGCCCACTGTTGGGGATACCTGCGAGCTTATGTTGGATTATTGGGGGATCCCGCAAGAAAACAGAAGAGCTAAAAGCCAAAAAATAGAAATTGGTTTCTGGAGATGCAGCTACACCTTTGAAGTACTCGCTCTACTGCCATAGAGCAAGCAGGAAAATCTTGGTAAGAGACACTTGAACCTTTTAAGCATCATCTCTTGGCAATAATGACCTCTCATGCATATTTATGTACAGCACTTAGCTTTATAATGGCCACTTGAAAGACATTTAATTCTTTTTTGCCTAGGAATGAAGCTATGTGGAGTGTGACAAAAATGTTCCAAGGTCCAAATGTTAAAATACAGAAATGGTCCTGGTATTTCCTGCATGCCAGCCAAAACTACCTCCTGGGAGTACATGGTTTAAGAATTTATGTACTTCTTGATTAAATGAATATGTGTTTGCAAGCATATATACATACCCATAAGAATTAGTAAAATCAGGTAGTTGCTACAGGGCTTCAATCAGGCTTTCCCAGAAGAATTTCAGACAGGTCCTATGGCTTGGTTTGGTTTGTAAAACCTTTTTGTTGCACAGAACTTAATGTTACTCATTATGCACTGAAAGCAAAATCATATGACTACCATTTCCTAAGTAACATAATTATCTTATTGATTCTTATGGGGCAAAACACTACTTTTATTGTTAATTAATACTGCCAAATCTGGTTATGCAATTCAGGATATAGGAAGTTCAGTTTAATGTGTGTTTAGGGGGAAAAAGTCTAAAAATAAATAACTTAAATAACTTTTTTTTCCTTTCAGAATGTGAGTATAGATATTCCTTTATGTGATCCCTGTTCTTAACTACTACAGGAAATACAACCTATTATTATTTTTCACTGGGGAGAAAGAATGATAGATAATGAAACATAAAAATGCCCTGTGAAAAACATTTTAAAAAATTTTAAGTAGCTGAACAGAAATGCACAAAGCAAAGATACACAACCCTGCTGTTTTGGAACCAAAGTAATTTTATGGAAAATGAAAAGATACTTGAAATAATTTCAAGGGCTTACACTTTCAATCTTATTTTAAGTGGAAATGTATCAGGAAATTCTTGTGCAGAGGGCACATAAATTGTATCTTGTCTGTCCCACGGAAAAGACGGTATGAAAGATTCATTAGACACTAGGATATATAACAACTTCTCGACTCTTTCAGTTCTTAGCTAGTGCTCTGATGAAATTCAAACCTGCTACATCTGCCATACTACACTGTTAATTAGTTTTCTATTTATTTAGCAGATCTAGAAGTGGAAAGCAATCTATTGCCAGTGAATTGTTTGACTTCTATGCTAAGTAGGCTGCATTCCAATCCTCTGATGTTGAAACTAGCATGAATCCAACTTTCATCTCATTGCCATGTCAAATTAGCACCCAGCAGATTCTAGATACAAAGACTTCCCC
>NW_008794009.1:1796612-1799957 GCF_000699145.1 Aptenodytes forsteri
CCGAAATATCTCCCCCCCCCCCCACTTGCTACAGTGGATTAAATATAGGAGGTATAGAGGCTGTGGATTGTTTATATTGAAGGAGGAATATGATTTTAAGCAGACCATGTTCATTATGTAAAACAAAAAATATTGATGTATATTCTACAAGAGTTTGAATAAAATACTACCCAGCCTAAGAAAATCCCAGAATGCCTTGGCACAGTTACGAGATGACTTTTGCACACGCTTTGCCATTTTCTATTTCTGTTTCTATTCTGCAATATATCGTGGCATCGAAACACAACATTCTGTATGTGACTTACTCCTATCTTGCAGTGTCAACAGACACTGGATTGTGGAAGTATAAAACAAAGCCAGATGAAATTAAAAAAGAAATTGGCTAGAAACGAAGCCATTAATCCTAGTATACTGCACCGCAGGAGCCACAGTGTGTTAGAGGGGGTGTGAGAATACAAATCTATACCCAGGCTTTGGAGTTTGCTTTGAACTTTGGGGGTTTTCTAAAATCTAGGTACGAACTTTGAAGAACGTGGTTTTTGGATCAGGCTCGTCCTAAACAAGCCACTATTATACAATGAGTAAGCAAAATGATGTACTGAACTTTAGCAAAGCAATGACAAAACTGACCTCCTACAGTATTATTATTATTTGTAGAGCATCCTTGATAAAATTCTTATCAGAGGCAAGGCATTGGTTTTGAGTAATTTACGATGTAAGTCAGAGAAATATAATATACAGCACAGGACAGCAACATACAAAAGCTGAGTCCAAGAGCACACTGGTGGTAGTGTTCACAAAAGAATAGGTCCTTTCAAGAGAGAGGAAATAAATCTGCTTTACTAGACCGACTGATATTTTTAGAAAAATGTTTTTGGATTTCAGGTCTGAAACAGAAATAGTGAACTTTGGGTTAAGTACTGGTTGAAAACCAGCCTATGTGAGTTTAACTTTATTGTGTTAATTGATTAGGTGGCTTGAGATTCATAGAAGAAAAGCTTTTTAAAAATAAAGATGTGATACTTGGAAAGAAAGTTCAAAGCCAGGACTAGACTCGGACAACAAGAGTAGAAAGGAGAAGAGATCTGAAGGAGGCAATGTGTAAGAGAAAGTGGAATAGGAAGAGAAAATGTGCCGAGTTTTGAACTGAAGGAGCTTGATCTCAACTCAGCATAGAAAATCCAGGAGTAGTCAAGACAAGTCAACCCAACTTCTTTTCTGATTTAAATTCCATGCTGTCTTTCTTTGCTGTTTGGGGTTGTGGGATTTTTTTTTTTTCTTTTTTTCAGTGATAGATATTTTCTTGACTTTGCTATTATTTCTTTAGTATGTTCCCCTCTTCAACCTTTAGGAAGAGCAACCTAGAAAACTGGTAATTCTGAGTCTGGGGAAAAAAAAAAATAGGACAGCATGGTGATATGTTTAACAGAGTCAGCAGTGACAAGAATTCCGTAGTGCTCCCTGGAAGCCTCCATTCTTACAGCTCAGTGTTTCCTCATGGTAGAAAAAAGGAAACAAACTGAGTGAGTCAGAGTAATTTTCCTAAATTTTTTTTGTTTTCCTGGGTTCCTGGCGTATTCAGGACTGAACAGTGCTACTTAACAAAGCATGCTATTAAGTAAATGTTGCATTTGTAATGGTTGGGTTTGAATTTTTGATAGACAGGAATGGGAAAGAGTATAAAATAGGATGTATTCATCTTTTCCAGTGTTCATAGAGCTGAATGGACTGAAACAAACAGCTGAGGTTGGAGGCAGAAATCTGAAGGCTAGAGTTCTGATAATGAAGCTCTGCGATGTATAAGCATGTCTTCTGATGATTAGGAATAAATCCATGAGTTTCAGGAGCCTTAAATATACCTGGTCTGAAGTTTTTCCAAATGGATGGATTATCTGCATACACATATGAAACAGTTGCCAGAAAGACTGCTGCTTATTATGAACTGTTCATAATCTTCCTGTAAGTTGCTGGAGCTGAATCTCAGCCACAGCTCCCCTTGTTTCTGCCCAGCTGGGAAAATTTGGCTTTATCATGTCTGCCCCTGAGTGCTGGGGGTGCGTAATACGGTGCATCCTCTCTCACTGATTGCTTCTGCCCCAGTTCAGAGGGGGCAGGGAGCTCATCCTGCAAACAAAGCTGCTGCGGTGCTTCTCTTTTTGAGCAAGTTACGCGCTTGTGTCTTATTTTGTGCAGTAGCATAAAAAAGGGAGTTTGTTTAAACTCCCATATGCAACCAACAGATGCTTGTGACCATGGATGTTGCATAATCAGTGAATGATAACTTATAAAATCTTTAAACCTGCAGAAAGAATTCAGAATTTCAGCAAATTTCTGTCTTGTCTGGCTGCTCATTTTGATTGGGTATAGAAAAAAAGCCAGCTGTGCATAAACTCCATCTGTTCTTACGGAGTAATATGTACGTGGCTGGGAGGAATATTTAAAGGGATATTTGAGCAGTGCTATTGGAGAAACAGAGAAACTGAATATGGGATCAGGATTCCATTTGATGCACAGAGGAGGTTGCAATAATCAGCAGTTCACCTTTTTGCAAGAATATTGGCAGAGAAAGTTGATCCTTTAAGTGTAATGTATGCCTTGAAATAAATTTTGTAAGCTATTTAAATTATGGCTTCATTTTACAATACTATGTAATCTGATTATACAAACTATACCTCTAATTCTTGCCTATGCAGATGTTGCACTGAAACGCTTCTATTTGTATTCAGTAGAGCAAGATACAGACTTTACCAAACAGTGGAATGAAAGGCAGAGACTTAAGGGGCCATTTCATAACGTGACTGACATAATTGTGTTTTTCTCTATCCCTACAGTGGCAGGGAAGAATACTGAAAGGAACAGGAAAACACACCTGATCAACACGTGGCTCAGGGGCTGGTGCCATCGGAAGAATTTTGGCTTTTTTGATCACGGGGAGGTTTACACGGCACCGGGCCTGCTGGCGACAGATGGAGTCCAGCTGTCTCGCAGGGGGAAAAGGATCATTGCTCATGAATTGGCAGGGCTCGTTGAGAGGGCTTTAAACTAGGTTCGAAGGGGGAAGGGGATAAAACCAGGCTCACTAGAGATGAGCCTAGGGGTGGCATGCCGATGCCGGGAGTGAAATCGATAGCCCAGCTCAAGTGCATCTACACCAAGGCATGCAGCATGGGAGGCAAACAGGAGGAGCTGGACGCCATTGTGCAGCAGGATAGATATGACTTAGTCACCATCACAGAAACATGGTGGGGACATGTGTGGGACAACCAGGGAATCAGGCCCAGCCAGCACGGGTTCTTGAGAGGCAGGTCCTGCTTGACCAACCTGATCTCCTTCTATGACCACGTG
>NW_008794009.1:1802430-1811984 GCF_000699145.1 Aptenodytes forsteri
TGGAAGAGGCTGCCCAGGGCAGTGGTTGAGTCCCCATCCCTGGAGGTATTTAAAAGACGTGTAGATGAGGCGCTTAGGGACATGGTTTAGTGGGCATGGTGGTGTTGGGTTGACGGTTGGACTCGATGATCTTGGAGGTCTTTTCCAACCTTAATGATTCTATGATAATTCAGATTAATTGTTCTTCTGGTCTGTGATACATAGACACAGTACTTCTGCAACAGGATTTAGTTGAGAAACACCCAAAGTATGAGCATGGAGAGTGAAGTGTGATTGTAATTGTATGAAGGATAAAGGGTTTGTGGAAGAATAACATGAGGTGTATGTCTCTCTTCATTTGTACTCCTTAATTCCCCATTACTTACGCCCTCTTTAGCAGAGGTAGCTGGAATAAGATGTGAACTTAAATTCTCGGTGTGCTAGGACACAGCAAACAGCAGGCTGTATTATCATAACAGGCAGTAGCAGTCACCCCAGAAACCTCTACATTTCTTTGGGTCTGATGCAATTTCACAGAACTGCAGAACAACTCTGGTGAAATCATGTTTGTGCCAGGGGATCTGAATGGATTGGAGGAACAGCAAAGAGAAAATGGGAGAGGAGAGGAAGCACTGAGCTCTACTTTCCACAGAATAAGGCCTCTGGAAATAAGATGGTGCCAAAATCTCTGCATTTGTTGTTATGTGCTGAAAAGGTCCTTTATAGTTCAGGCAAGAAAGATCCTTGCCCTGGCAAGCTTACAGGGTAATTGAAACCTTTGTGTGTCCGCACAACACAGCAAAATGGAGAGCCGTAGTGACAGTGGAAATACTATGACATTGGTCAGGTCAAAATATACATTTCAAGAATATCAGCCATGAGAAAAGGATGGATATTACTGCAGGACAAGGGGACATGTGGCATAGGGAAGCTGGCTGGAGCAGCACAGCTCAGGGAGAGTGGCACGACGGGAGAAGCCTGGATAATTAGGCAGGAAAGAAGTTGTGCAGGAAGCTTGGAAAGTCAGGACTTGTGAGATAGATGAAAAGAGACATAGAACAACAAACTGAGTAGATTTGATTGTTTGAATTACGTGTTTGAAGTTGGAGTAGCAGGTGAAAGGAATAAGGAAGATGTAGCCATCTGAGAGGCTTTATAGGGATCATCCAGAGCCCAGAGGCAGAAGGAAGGCGAGAAGTTGAACTGTGAAGAAGTAGTAAAATAAAGGAAAGCTAAGGATGAGGTATATCTGTTCTGGAGGTAAGCATGGCAGTGGAAGATCAGGGTAAGGGGAAAAAGGGTGAGTGAGTGGAAGATCAGGGTAAGGGGAAAAAGGGAACTTGAAGATGTGAGATGTGTATTGTGGGAAGAAGAAACAGAAGCATTTGAAAAGGGAGGAAAAATGTCCTTTGTAGGTGGGAGAGCAGGGAACACTAGATCTAGTAGATTATCTATGCAATATAGTAAGCAAAGTAGTAGCAGAGGATAGAGGGCTACCATTGCTTTTAATGGTCTATCCTAATCTATATGCAGTATGCAATCTCATAGAGTTTATTCAGGGACTTGCTAGTAATGGAAGCACAGGTAAAAACATTCAGCTGGAAAGTTACAGGCCCTTTATACTCAGCCCAACAGAGGCAAAACAGGGAGAAAGTTTCATTGACGTGTACCAGCGTATGGTCCAACACCAAAAAAAGTAACTTTAGAAGAAAAAGTGGGTTAACTTTTCAGGGAGGAACGGTCCCCTGGCCCTCCAGACATCGTGAGCTTTGTGCTGTTTTCAATGAATGAATGCATTCTTAAAATGTCTGCAGTTACTAACTTTCTTTTCCACAGCACATGCCGTCATGCCTCTGGCACTCTGTTTATGGTGTGCTTACTGCAGCCGCTCTCTCCTGTTTACGATGAGTGTCCTTCACCACCACCCTCTGAATTCCTTTTGGGTTCATTCTGATATTTGCTCCCGTTCTTTGTATTTCTCTACTTCCATGCTACGTTTCTGCTGCTGTTGAGGCTGGGATGCACTTAAAGCTGTGTGCTAAATCTTTTCCTTCTGTCTGTAGCTCCTGACCCCTATACGCACTGATGAACGTTTGCCTCCTTGTGTCGGAGAAGGCTTTCTTCTGCAGGTGATGTGGCACCCATGGCATTAGTTTGCTGCTTGTTTTCTGTCTGCTGTTTGCAATTCACTCTCCTTTTTCTTAGATGCGCCACAGCTTCTGATGAATAGTTGTGTTTTTCTGGCAGCAAGGAAAAAAGGCCTACTTCCCATCTGCTGAGACTGAGGCTTTCTCTGAGAAGTGGTAAAGTCATCTCAGTGGTTTTTAAATTTTGGAAGACCTGACCAGGTTTGGGGGTGGTGGTGAGGGGGGAAAGGAGAAGAAACCTCTGTGTTCTGATCCTGGGGAATGTCCTCTCTTCATGTTATTTTTTCTTTTGCCTTTGAGAAATCAAACTGTCAAGCAACAGTGCCTTTTTTCCCCAGTATTTTTGAAGGATAGAGACCAGGAGTGGGAAGCACCTAAGTTACAGCCCTTTTCTTCCCCCACCCCCCCTTCATCAAAGGCCTTATTTTAACCATTGGCCACTTCTGTGTTCTAGTAGATTGAAGGGAAATACGCACATAGCCCAGCACTGCATCCAAATTATTTAAAAGAGGATACCTAGTAGGACGTTGTGCAGTATCCATCCTCTTCCACTGAGTGTACGTTGAGAGCCTAGGCAGTTCCACTGATTTTAATGTAGCAAAACCATTGCTAAAATGCAGGTTTTTCCTCAATGTGGTATAGTCAGTAATATAGTGACATACAAAAATTTCAATTCACTTCTTTCATAATAAGTTTGAGTGTCCCAGCTCGTATCTGCATGTATGTACACTTTTAAAAAAGTGTTTTGTGCTTTTGATTTTGTCTCTTTAAAAAGCTAGTCGTGTCATGAAGAAATACAAAATGTTGAGTTTGAGACTCAGTTTATTTACAGTTACTGTACTTATTACAGTTGCCCCTTTCAAAGGGATATTGTAATTTTAATCGTTGTTCTGGAAAATTAGGGATGAAATCCTGGCATCAGTGAATCAAAACATCCATTGATGTCAGGCGGGCTTGAATCTTCCCTCTAGTTTAAAAAACAGTGTTACCTGGTTTTATGAACTGACTGCAGTGTAAATCCACTACTGACTTTATGCTCAAATATTCTTGCTTCTGGATTACAAGAACCTGAACAAATGTAATTGTTTGCTTCACGTCTCATGACAGCAGAATAACTGAGGCTGTTCACTTTCACACAGGAAAAAGCAGAGCCCACCAATACTCAGGAAACCATTTTGAGAAAATCAAACAATATCGGTAAAGATCCAGGTAAGCATTTTCACAGGTTGCATTCTGTAGGACTGCTCATTCTACTCTTCCTTGCTGGCAAGAACACGATCTCAGCGTAAAGAGATCATCTTGTTCTACCGCCCTGGGCTTGTTCACAGAACAGTTATGGCATGATGGTGAGGTTTAAGGATCAGGTCACTATTTCACAGCCATTACTGGCTCCAGACACAAAACCTCCCCTCTCCTGCGCTTGGAGAAACATTGGGTCCTTATTTCTTCTAGCAGGTCTTTGTTTGTGACAGTTTTTCCTTCTGTCATCACCTCTGAAATACAACCAGCAGCCCACTGTTCAACACAAATCAAAGGCTCTGTGTCTGAACTGGAACAGAAACCTTTATGAAAAGAGATACTGGAGCTTCGTTCTTGGCAATTTTAAGCAAACTGCAAAAGCTTTTCTGTGGTGTCAATGGCCAAAAAGGGAGCGCCAGTACTTGTGTGAATGAACACAGAAGACTGCTTGAAGTTGCTAAGAGTGCATGCCATATATTGCTTGCTTCAAGGTTTCATAAGGTGCTAACCCAAATGAGAACTCGTATAGTTAAGCTGAACACCGTGCTGTCACCAGCACAAGAGATCCCGTTTCTGACCTCTCAGTTTCTGCCTCGTGCAAAGACAGAACAAACAGACAAAAAACCTTCAGATGGGGAGGTCTGTCTTCAAATTTGTTTTCTAATTCACAGCTAAGACCTAAAGCATCCAAGACATTTTGCTGCTTATGTCGCCTTCTGTGAATGAAGATACCATTGCCCAGAAGCTGTTTCTCAAGGTTCAAACCCAGTTATTCTAAAAACAAAGCCCTTATTGTGTTTGACTGAAGCTAAATAAACTTGAAATTCAGATATTTTTTGAAAAGAATGGTCTGCTAATTGATGTTGAGGTTTAAATATTCGAGCTTGTTTACTTCTCCCACTTCCTTAAATGATGTTTCAGAAACATTCCCCTGTTATTACAGTCTATTAAATCAGACTTATCAAAAAGGAAACATTTATTGATATTGTGCGTGTCTAAGGTTGTGTTGCTGTGCATATTTTATATTAAAGTAAATGTTTCCTGCAATTTGACTTTAATCTGGTCTGAAGGGCCTTAATAAGTGCTTGGCTCTGTCACATTTTTTTTTTCCTTTCCCTGGACTAAGGGAGGATGTACTGTATCAGTTTGCAAAGTCACATCATTTACCATCGCTTGAGGAAGTTCTGCCACACGCTGTAGTATTTGTTCAATACATTTGTCCCTGGCAATGTTGGCAGCTGGTACTAAATGCACATTCTTGATGGAGCTTCCAAGTGCTGGTAAACCCAGAGCAAGTCTGGAGTATTTGTAGATTGCTGTTTTGAAGTGTGATTAGACAGCTACTTTGCTTATTTCTTGGCTATTTCGCCCAATTTTACTTGGAACTATGATTACTAGAAGAAAAGAAAACAAGATTTATAGGTTTCTGAATTCCTGGTTTAAAGTTTCCAATTTACAAGCTTGCTTTTTTTGTTTTTATTGTTGTGCAAGGTCCCTCTTTGTGCAGTTACTGTTGTCCTTTGCTGTTTTCTTTACTACCTTTCTTGTTTCATGTACAGCTACCGCTGTTAGAAAGGAATTCAGTCTCAAGGACGTAGCCATTAAAACACCTGTCCTGTGCTTGGGTTCTACTTTTCTTGTGCCGTCCCTCATCTCTGTGGTTAACTTCATCCTTCATAAATAGTTTTTTCCATGCTATAATTTAAAAGGTATGATATGTAACCTGATCTTAAAAGAGAACTTAAAAGATTAACAGAAAGAGACTAGCTACTACTATTTTCTCTGTGAAACACTGTCAGTTTTGAGTGAAATGTCGTATGTGGAAATGTGTCTAGGTTTTTAGAAGTCTCATTCATGATGCAAGAACAAGTTTATCTAATTAACTGTAACATTTCTGTCCAATAGCTGTGTAATACGTTGTTATCTTAATTCTGCTGGCAGAGGGATACAGTAATGCAGAACTCTTTTGCGTGGTATATTTAAATATGTATATATACACATACTATTTAGTATGTGTCTGTATATATGACACACTACTATATATTAATATATTTACATATTCACACTTACAGAAATACATATATATTTGTGTGGGGAGCCAAAGATTTCCTTTTCTTTTATCGGGCTTTTCTAAATTTTGGCAATCTTTTTGTTGCTACTCTAATTAGTATACTATGTAATAACTTCAAATTAAAGCTATGACCTTACTGTAATAGGTGGTTTACACATAACAGAAAGAGAGGATTTTTACCAGTGATACCATAATCTGAATAGACATAGCAGGTAAGAAGAAGAAGAAAGGAAAAATAGTTATTCCCCACTAATGGGGGCACTTAACGATAGAACAATCCCTTGCTCTGCTCAAACTCACACGGGGATTACGTCTGCACTGAGAAATGAAGCAGTGCCAGGGAGTGCGTCCAGGTGTCGGTGCTGTTCCCCCAAGGCCAGCTAGCTCTTTCCCAAAGACTTCCTGGGCGCAGTTCGATAGGTGACCATGCTGTGTTGGGTGAAATCTTAACAGTATGAACACGGCCAGGCCAGGGTGCCTGGCCTTACAGTCACAGCTGGGACCTGGTCCTGTTTGTTTAACTTTTTAGAAGAGATGCAGCCAGAAAATCTGTATCAAAAGTTGACATTAAATCCAGATTCCTTTTGTCTCATTCCAGCGCCTTTCTAGATCATTACCCTCGTTTATATGACATTATTCTTAAAAATCACCCTGATAAAATCATTAAAGCAGTGTTTAAAGAACAAAACAAACCCTTTTATTTTCCTCAAACATCACAAAACGTTAATCGATTTGTTTCCAGCTTTGATGATTTTTTTTTTGTGAAAACCAAGATGACAAATTAAAGAAAGCAAAAGATAACTGATTCAGAAATAAACTTTTAGAATGCTCCAAAATTAAATCATGTAATTAGTACTCAACTTATGAGCATTGACATTTGGTGGAATTACACTTGTGCGAACAAATTCAGTTCACGCAGTTTAGGAACACTAAATGATCTTTAGGAAGGAATGATGCTTGAGGTTTCTGTAAGCTTCCTTCATCGATTTAATTCCTGATATTCAACAGTTCTTAAAACAAAAGTTCTCATGCTTTGCCGAAGAAAATCCTTGACAAACAAATTAACAATGGTTATTGCTTAAAAAATGGCAGAAAAAATGGAATGGTGCCAATTATTATGTTCTGATATAAGGAATATGTATCCTTGAAATAACAGTACAGGCTCCATATTAGTTTATTCTGTATTCTTCTTCAAATAAGTCTGCCAGTTTTGCCCATATCTTCTTTTGTCTTTCAAATAATCACCTTGTATTTATAAAGTGTACAGATTCTGCTGGCAAAAATAACAGGTAAGAAAACAGTTATCAAACAGAAGTCTGTTCTTCTGCCCTTCCCCCTTTACATGGAGAAATTCAAACAGGAGAAAGCAGGGTAAGAAAAATACTGTGCTTGGAGAGGAAAACTCTCCCAAATCCACTTTCCTTCTTCCTAAGTGGGCACTGTTGATATTGGAAGCAGCTTGCCTGGGGGAAAAACCACTAACCTCTTGATTTGTGAAGAAATCTGGAGTTGCTTTGTGTAAGAGGGAGGAATGATGTTCTGTTTTACTCCACCAGCCTCTCGCAGCCTTGCTGTTACAACACTCAAGCCTTAGAGGAGTTCTGTACCTAGAGGTACTACATCTTTGTGTCTAGGGGCAGGCTCAGGTTCCTTCATCAATTAGTTCATGAAGGTTATGTGTCTGAAGGATATTTCTGGAAACGAGATTTGCAGGGAGTCCTAATAGAACTATGCTCACGAATCTAAACTTTGCATATGAGAAGATAAGAAAAAAGCATGCATCACCCATAATAACTTGAGAAAATTTGTAGACCTGCTATGCTGATATTCTCAGAGATGATGAACAAACTCACACTTTTTTTTTGTTTTAATGTTAGGGGAGAATGTCTTTTGAGACATTTGTCTTAGGACATCTTATGCTACACCTCTAAGCACTTTGGTAATTGTGGCTTCAGCACTTTGTAGGCGTTCTGTCTGCTAGGAGCTCTAGGTCTACCTATCAGCAGAAATTGAGGCATCTGTGAGTATAGAAGGAGACAATTTTCATGTTATACACCTAAATCAATTGCTTAGGCACCAAAGAGGAATACTGTAAGCATGTACATCAAACTTGCAAAAAAAATGAATTGCCTTTCAGATTCCCTTTCAGTTCAGTGCCGTCCATGGAGACAGAGCTTCCATCTGTGAGATGACTCTGTTACACTAGTATGGAAACAGCCAGACTTCTCATAGCGTAGGCGGAGTGGCAGATTCCCTTTAGAGTGCTGTGATTCAGCTGTAGGAAATTTCTTTTGGGAAGGAAAAAAAAGGTAAATTTATGCAGGAATCCATTTGGAAAAATCCCAGCCTAAAGATTAAGTGGACTCAAGAAAGTACTTTCTTGGAAACACATGGCTGCACCCCACTGCCTTCAGATAAAATGTGACAACGCTTCAGAATCAGCCTTAGGAAAAAGGAAGATTGCTCATTTTTAGTGTTCACCACAAAAGATGAGTGCTGAGAGAACTTACCTGCAATTTCCAGTGGTGTGTGGTTTGTTTTTTTTTTTTAATTTAATCCTTCCTCATGACTTCGGAATTTGAGCAAAATTCTTCAGACGAGAAAATAGTAAAAAATGTGAAGTGAGTTCTTCACCTAGCAGACAACTGAAGGGGCGTTTCTACTGTTGTAAAGCTTAACCTGTTTGGTAATCCTGACAGCATTGTGATTTGGGTCCTTATTATCAGTTCCATGACCTATTTTTTTTTTCTCCAGGAATTAGGATTTTGCACTGGGACCTAAAGTCCGAATCCATTGTAGGACTCTCCGATTCAGGAGAGTGAAGAACGTGCTCCTACCCTTGGTGAGTTTTGAAGCAAAACTTCACAAGGCAGAAGATCATGAGGTAGGTTTGTGGTCTTGCCTTTAAGAATCCATTGAAAGCATTACTGTTTTATTTGTGCATTTTCATCTTCTGGAAGCAGAGTTTATTCTAATGGGTTAGAAATCTGTGGATGCACATGGGTTTCAGAGGAAGAAAATAAGTGCTCAGCTCAGGGTAACTAGTTTACGTTCTATATTCTATTTAAAGAATGTGAGCTAGCTAATACACAGGCCAGAAGTCCCATTGGTCTAGACAGGACTTTCTGGCTCCTCACACGGGTCAGAAGTTTCTAGATAAACTTCTGAGACTGGAGAAGGAGGCATGTCCTTAGTGTCAGTGTGCTGGACTGAGATGCAGCTGATGGGCGCATGTGTATGATGTCTAGCTCAGGCTTCTTATCTTTGTAAACTCTTGTATTTTCCGGTGCCATTTTCTTTTGGGCAAAGTACAGATAATTGCTTTCCTCATCATTAATATGGCACTCCTGTGGGCTACAAATTCTTTGGCTTTTAGGATTTTGGGTTGTTTTTTTGGGGGGTACTTTTCTGGTGTTATAAATGAAGGCCTTTTACAGGACTCCGACATACTTGCTCCCTGACTTAGGCCTATAGTTCATCCACCTTTCTTACCCCAAAAAACTACTTTCAGTGACCTTGGTTTGCGTGCCACTTTTTTCTTCCTCTCTTTGGGAGTGTTAATAGCTTAAAGGGAGCCAAAAAAACCCTACTCAAGCCAAGGACTCTTTCAACTTTGGTTTTTCCTTACTGTTCTCCATATAAAAGCTTTCTGCTACGTCTGCCTCTACCACCACATCACTCTTCAGTGTTTTTCCCCAGCTTTTCTGTCCCCTCCTTGCAATTCTTCCTTCCTCAAAGCTTATTCAAGTATCTCATCTCCCTGCTGCTCTTTTCTTCCAACATTTACCAGCTTGATGCATTTTCCTCACTCACCTGTTAATCCACTGTGTCCTGAACATGTCTATATATAGAAGGAAGTCCTTCTTCCTCTCCCTGCAAATCCACCCACAGAAAAAAGAGGCAAGTCATTATACTGATGTGCAAATACATTTCACTAAGATCCCATGTAAGTGCTTCAATTTGCCCAGGCTGGACAAGTCCAGGTAAGTTAAGTTTGACATCTCCCCAGTTAAGAGACAAAACTGAGATTTTTCATCACTTTTAAGTACTTCAACAATATCTAAAATTGTATCTGTGGTCACAACTGGCAATGTAGATTTGGGGGGGGGGGGGGGCAA
>NW_008794009.1:1812110-1824033 GCF_000699145.1 Aptenodytes forsteri
GACAAGCAAGGGGGAGAAGAGATGCAGGTTAGGCTGAAAGACTAAACAAAAGTGATGCAATTTCAGTTGTCAAATACTAATTTTTTATTAGGTTGTATACAACTTTAGTGTCTTCGGATCTACTAAGCAAAATTTGTATCACTTAACCCTTGGGTATCACAGGCAAAGTAACTGAAAATAGCAAAGCCAGTATTTGAAGATCATAAACAGTAACTTTAGAATAAATGAAATGTAGATGACTTTATTGAATTTAATTACATATGAAATTGAATACCTTGAAAACAAAGTACAATAAAAGCATGAACATATTTATTAGGGCAGTGTTTTATGAAATTCAGATAGGCATATTATAAATATGAAAAACAGAGCCTAGACAGTGAAATACCATTGCACTTGAAGAGCTAAGAGCTAACATTCTGCAATTGCTTCAGGAAGTTTTTAAATGATAGCACAAAAGCACATTTTAAGATCTCATGTTCTGGTTCATGAATGTGGAAGAATTTACTGTCCCACTTGTATGAGTTAGGGCCCTGTCTGCCACAGCTATGTGTGCAGCAGAGAATAAAAAGGGGTAGAAGGAAGGTGGAGATGATTAAAGGTTGAAGAAATTACTCTTCTTGATGACGTAGTATTAAAAAAATTAATATATCCATATTTCAGCCCTAATATTTTAATGCAATATAGTCTTCCATCTATAAAAAGCATGTTCCTTAAGTTAGTTTTGAACAACCCATACTGAAAACACATTCATATTCTAGTATATCTAGCTATAATCTCAGTATATTCTATGTATTTAATTTAAAAAAATGTCAATTTAGTTTCCAGAAAACCCATCAGTCTCATAAAATCTAACCCTCTTAATAAAGGTACTGAAGGTAGCAAATCATAGCAACACCAGTTTCATTTAATTATTTAACTTGTAACTCAAATTAAATGATACAGGGGTGGGTTTTTTTTTGTATGATACAAGGTGCAGTTACATTTATTTTCATATTTATTACTACTGATGTTAAAGGAAACTTGTACAGGCCTGAAGCTTTGCCTTTTCTTCATTACTGAAAACACAAATCCAGTTAAGGCTTTTTAGACAAGCTTTCATTTTTCAACTAACATGTTTTATTTCAAATTTATTCAGAGCTGAAACAAGAGTTACATTTGCAGCTGAGGAAAGCAAAGATGAAACTTTGTTCCTTCTTTTGTGCTCAGCCATACAATTTATTTTTCTCCTGGCAACAGATTTTAAATCTCTTTGCCTTTTTTTTTTTTTCATGGGAACTGTTTAGTAAGTGCCGACATTAGAGCTGACAACGCTTTGTGTGCTTTTTTTCCCTTTTGCCTGGTTTCTGTGTCTGTGTGTGCAGGCATGCATTCATTAACGTAATTCCTCACCATTCAACAAGAGTGCATCATAAACCAGAGGAAAAAAGCCTCATAAATATTTAGATTCTCGTCTACCTTCCAAAACTAAAGTGAAAAAGGGTATTTAGTGAGGACTTGGTTTGAGTTAATCTGCATATGAACTGAAAGGGGGTACAAAAGGATGAAAAGGTGGTGGAAACGAGCATACAAACCCCATAGTCTCCAGGGGGCCATTCATCTTGTTCTTGTCAATACAACCTCAGTCTCACTGCTTGGCTGTTTTCTGCGCATGACCCAACAGACTAGCTTTGCAAGACAATGTTGCAAAGGATGTGCGTGCTTTCTTCCTAGTTTTGTTCTACCGTGTAATTTTTCGAGAGGAGAAGCAAAATACTTCACGTTTTAGAAGCTGGAGAAATTTCTCTAAATGCTTCTCTGCTTGTTTGTGGTCCACAGGCTGACATCCAAACTTAAAACATTTACATAAAAGGACAAGGAGGTTATATGAAAAGCAATTTTAGGTAATTTGACAATTAATGAGAAGTAATGAGATCACAATGTAGCTTAAACCATATTATTATCTGCTGTACAACTACAAAACCATACAATTCGGATCTAGTGCTGTATAGATTTATATATAAAACTCCACTATTTCTAACAAACAACACTGTCAAAAAGTCCAAAATTACAGATACAAAAAAACAGAACACCAATAAAATTTGCTATTTAATGTATTTTCATAATTGAACAGAGTCACAGAATCGTTTAGGTTGGAAGGGACCTCCCGAGATTATCTAGTCCAACCCCACACATGGAATTCTGCAACTTTTTGGGTATTTTTATGTTTAAAAATAAGGGAACATTGTAATACATTCAACAGTTATTTTAGTTTTACTTCATGGTCTGAGAACAAATTAATTTTGAAGGATTACATCACACTACCCACATATGATGACTTGTGATCTCTGACTGCTGTGCTTAGGTATCCTTTTCAGCCAAAAGGGCACAAAGGCCGCTAAACAGTAAAGTCTGTAATTAGACACAAGTAAAGATTTCACACATAACAGAATTCTTGATCATAAGCAGCCAAAAGACAGCAGTTTTTTGGTGGTTGTGAGGACAAAGTTAGAATGGAATAATGTAACTCACTCAATTCATCAAGTTCCGTATCAATCATATGAAGATACAACAGGAGAATTACATCAATACTATATGCAAAATGGTCATTTTAGTCACATAATGTATTTGTAATATTCACTTACCTTACTACATTGCTAATCTGCTATTTTGTACTTGTGATAACAGAAAAGTCCAAGTATATTTTTTTCAAATTAATCTCTGTGTTTCAGTCTCCTCCTTAAATGAACTCAGCTGTTGGGTTTTTTTCGTTGGTTGGTTGGTTTTTGTTTTTTGTTACCAGACCTCCCCAAAACCCTATTACTGGAGCAAAATAGTGAACATACCAATGTAACATCAGGTACAAGCCTAAGCCTGAGCCTGCAAGCTGTGCATACGCTGCTATGACTCCCCCACTAATCACCTGTTGTCAATCTAACACAAAGGACTCCACCTACTCTGACAGACTTCTAATGAAGTACCAAGATATATCTGTAGCCAGAGGGATAATTGATCTCACTACTAACCTGTAAGACAGGTGCATACAAACTTCAAAATGGGACAAAAGATCAATCATGCCTCTAGTAATGAAAATCAGATGGATAGCTGTAAATAGACACCTGGAAGGAAAACCAAAGTAGGGATGTATACTTTAATCGACTCGCTAAGGGGAAGACCTTCTTCTGGCATGAAAATTGGCCATCTGATTGGCTATGTCATGACTTTTTAAAAGCAAGTAGAAAAATTCTAGAGATGGGGAAATGCTTTAAGTCCAGCAGTGCCTCCTCTCCACCTCTAACAGAGAAGTGGTTTGCTAGCTTCCCAAATAACAGGGACTTTCCAGACCCTTCTATGGTGGGAAGAAGGAAGGCTGCCTAATTTGGATTACTTAATACCTGTTTTCATGCTGACCATCTTTAATTTTTGTAATTCTGTTTTGATTAAAGATAACTTTTTTCCTGCCTTGCCTCAAGTACTGTTTTCTTTATAGTTCCTGCCACGACCTGTTGTTTTTTGAGCATATTATCAGACCAGACTAATATTCATTTGTTAGTACATAACAAAACAGTATTGTTATGCAAACTGGGTAGCAGAGTATACTCTCTGGGAAACTTATTTTTGCATTTCTCTGCTCCTTAAGCTGATAGGACAACAGTTCTTCAGGATTTGGGGTGTGAGCTAAAACCAGAGACAACTGTCACACCTGTTCTGTGAAAAAAAGAAAAGCCCTGTAATCAAAGTAAGTTTAATAACCTTTCTTAGTTTGACAAGTTATGTAAACACCTGAAAGGTGAAGAAAACCGCCCATGAAACTTTCAATACATATTTTTAAACAAATACAATACCAGAGGAGATTTTAACATTTCAGTGATCATCTTTGTTTATGAATGATGCAATAAATTCCATAATATAAAGTTTTTAAGGCCACTTTCTCTAAGTTATAAGAAGAGTTGTAACATGTACATGGAAACTCCTGTTCTAAATGAACAGGAGTATCTAGACTCATATGAACTGGATCTGTGCAAAAGTCATTTGAATATACAGGAAATGTGTTGTGTTTCCCTTCCCTATATTTCAGTCACAATCGGAGACCAAACATGAAACATTTCAAAGAAGAATATTAAAAACTTTAGAGAATTTGAGGCCAGCAGGGTAAACTGTAATTTCTAGACACTTGGCTATGTTGACTTTTTAAAAGCAAGTAGAAAAATTCTAGAGATGGGGAAATGCTTTAAGTCCAGCAGTGCCTCCTCTCCACCTCTAACAGAGAAGTGGTTTGCTAGCTTCCCAAATAACAGGGACTTTCCAGACCCTTCTATGGTGGGAAGAAGGAAGGCTGCCTAATTTGGATTACTTAATACCTGTTTTCATGCTGACCATCTTTAATTTTTGTAATTCTGTTTTGATTAAAGATAACTTTTTTCCTGCCTTGCCTCAAGTACTGTTTTCTTTATAGTTCCTGCCACGACCTGTTGTTTTTTGAGCATATTATCAGACCAGACTAATATTCATTTGTTAGTACATAACAAAACAGTATTGTTATGCAAACTGGGTAGCAGAGTATACTCTCTGGGAAACTTATTTTTGCATTTCTCTGCTCCTTAAGCTGATAGGACAACAGTTCTTCAGGATTTGGGGTGTGAGCTAAAACCAGAGACAACTGTCACACCTGTTCTGTGAAAAAAAGAAAAGCCCTGTAATCAAAGTAAGTTTAATAACCTTTCTTAGTTTGACAAGTTATGTAAACACCTGAAAGGTGAAGAACACCGCCCATGAAACTTTCAATACATATTTTTAAACAAATACAATACCAGAGGAGATTTTAACATTTCAGTGATCATCTTTGTTTATGAATGATGCAATAAATTCCATAATATAAAGTTTTTAAGGCCACTTTCTCTAAGTTATAAGAAGAGTTGTAACATGTACATGGAAACTCCTGTTCTAAATGAACAGGAGTATCTAGACTCATATGAACTGGATCTGTGCAAAAGTCATTTGAATATACAGGAAATGTGTTGTGTTTCCCTTCCCTATATTTCAGTCACAATCGGAGACCAAACATGAAACATTTCAAAGAAGAATATTAAAAACTTTAGAGAATTTGAGGCCAGCAGGGTAAACTGTAATTTCTAGACACTTCAAATTTAGCTGCAGTGATTTTTTTTTTTTATCAGACCACTATATCTAAATCTGGGTGATTACTTCATTTTGCATACATTTTGCCTCTACACCATAGTGAACTTTTCAGCCTACTCCCTTGCGCGACTACTCTGTGGTCTATCCAACACAAGGACTTTATGAATGTAAAATACTAACACGCTTCTGAAAGCCAAAGCTAGGGAACGACCACATTACCTTCAACAGAGTAATTTAGTTGTTGTCAAAATCCTGAACCCAAGCTGTTGTTCAGACCATTCTGAAAGCAAAAGTGGATAATAGAAAAATGTTTCTGCATGTTTACAGCGAGATTCAGCTGACCGTTCAACAGCTCGCAGTGGCCATTCCAGATGTCCAAAAGGTGTAAGAGACATCTGCACAGAGCTGGCAGATGCGATACAGGAACTATGAGAGAAAAGTGACCTTCTGGAGATTCAAGTGGAATACCATAAGGCAAGTGAATCCCACCCTTTATTGTGCTTATAAACTTGTAACAATGTATTATTGTAATCAAGCAATGAACTAATTTTAAATAATAATCAGATACAGTATTAGCTAAGTAATATCATATGATCTTGTATGAAGTGACTGTAGCTCAAAATGAGTCAGATCTCCTAGATTAGCTAACAACCCAGAAATGTTCACCTTTTGGCTTTGAGCCCAAGAGTCGCATTTTACTGATTGTTATGACTTGTCCTTTGAGCTCCAGTGACAGTCAAATAGGGACTTACGATGCACCAGCCTACAAATGCCAACAAAGATGGCATGCGATTTGGGATGCTTCCTGTTTCTATGAGGAAATCCTGAATCTATCCAAGTGCTTAAGCAATAATTCTCTGTACTTCTAGAACGGTTTTCATCCAAGCAACTTGAAGTACTTTACTACAAAGTATTTCATAGTTTCTGAAGAGTAGAAAACTGTGAAATGGGCTCTGGGGCATGTTATAATGACAACGTATGTGGCTACTATATTCCAGGAAAGACTTCCCACGCTCGACAGAAAGACTGTGGGTAGGAGGAACAAATGGGAGACAGTAAGTCATACACAAGTAAGACAAAGTTTAGGCTTCTTAAAGTGAAAAAGGACCATAAAAATATTAAGAGATTGAACACTACTGTTTCCTTTCAGAGAAAAGGCACAAATACCCATGAACAGATAAAGCAGAGAGCAAGCTTCTGAGCATACTACAGCATGGAAGCACAATGGTCTTTGTGTGGGAAACCAACAACCACTGTAGCACTGCTCTCTGTCCTTTGCTTTGGATGAACACTGTTGAGCAATTCTGTCTCATCTCCAGAAGCTTTTAAGATTCGTATTGCTTGGTCCTTTTCTGAGGGCACTACTGTAGTTCAGATGACTGCATCAATTAAAATGCAGAACGTTATCCTGGATAGTTTTAAGGTTAGATATCTAGTGTAAATTGGATAGAAGGTAAAAAACAGAACAGGTATGTCTGAAATAATGGCTAAGATCTCTTAAAATTCTTAATTTCCAGATATCCTAATATTGTAGTCTTTTAAACTAGAATGTGTGTTAGCTGAACTCCAGTGACAGATATATTATATTTAGCAATGGTCAATTCAGTGCCTCCACAGAGTTAGGCAGCACTTACAGTAATACACACTCACTGCTACTCCCACTCCTGCAACGCGTGGCACAGGCTGGCTCACACAGTGTTTCTGTACATGAGTTCTCCACAAGGGACAGGCCAGAAGCCGTTTGAAATTCTCCCCTGTGCAAGCCTGGAGCTGTATAGCTAAGGTAGGAATTTTGTGACTGTACAGATGGGAAGTGTAGGTAGCACACTAACTGAAGCTATAGGACTGTGCATGGGATTAGAAACACTGGAAATGTACACGGTGTATTTCAAGAGATTATTTGGCTTCTTTTAGTGAGGTAGGAAGAGTATCAATGATCCAACAGTAAAATGCACAAAAACAATGCAAGTGTTTATAGATTACAAGATGTAGGGAAGTTTATGAGCTTAGAGGTAAAACATACCTTCAAAATGCACAATTCAAATATGTTCTGTGAATAATTAGCTTCCCCCCCCAGCTTTTAAATTTAAGTGCTGTTATGAATGAGATGATACAGTAGGTAAATTTTATGTTTACAATGTAGTACCTCGATTTCGTTTTCTCTAATTACTGGTAATTTTTTCTCTTCTATGCTTTCTCAGATTGCTTTTCTTTCCTTCCTTCTCACAGTTTTCTGCCTTTCTCAGCAACATTATAATAAAACTGGCATACATGAGATTCATTTTGATCTCCTACTGAACAGTGTGAAATGAATCCAATCTAAACTTTGTTTTTAATGCACAGAGATTTCTCGGGAGCCTAGCAGAACTACCACCCTCTCTAGACAGACACATTTTGTTGTGCTAGAATTGTTGCTAGAATGCTCTCTCTTCTGGAGGAAAGTCTACACAGTAGTACATAAAGAAACAGCATGTACATTCCATACCCATGGAAATTATCTACTTAAAGAAAAACATAATCTAATAGGTGATTAATCTATGGCAATCTTGAACATTGATGTAATACATTCTACTATATATTGATCTACATCTTTTCCATGCATAACCATGGCTATTTGGTACTTAGATAAGGTGAAGCCCAACACAGACATACCCATGCCTTCACTAACATGAGGGTGGTGAAACACTGGCACAGGTTTCCCAGAGAGGTGGTGGATGCCCCATCCCTGGAAACATTCAAGGTCAGGTTGGCCGGGGCTCTGAGCAACCTGATCTAGTTGAAGATGTCCCTGCCCACGGCAGGGGGGGTTGGACTAGATGACCTTTAGAGGTCCCTTCCAACCCAAACGATTCTATGATTCTAACTACTGAGAGTTAAACAAAATGCTTAATATTTTATCAAGCAGAATTTAGGCCCCTCCATCCTATCTGTGTAACAGTATCCTATCACAGTAACTTAAGGTATATGGAATACGTACCCTACCAAGAAAACTCCCAGGTACAAGATTTAGGTCAAAGGTGGAAAATACTTTTTTGTTTGACTTAGCATTTTTTTTTGCTTCCCAACTTAATGACTGCATAATTAATACACAACCACAGGAACAGCAAGAATGCAGCTCTTCCTACTCTTACGTAAGTGGATGAATCACAAAGATAGCTCTTCTTCTGGTTCCTTTATTCCAACCTGAGGAATGGCCAGTTCTAACAGGAGTGATACTGTGGGTTACCACACCCTTCTTCACAGTTGTTGTACAGCTTGAAGTACCTTAAGCATAGAAGAAACAAATCTGAATCCTTACAGACTAAGGTGTGCTTAAAACCTGTATCTTCCACTTCTTCAGCAATCACTTAGCATCAGCAGTGCACAAACTCAGGCATTATCTCTTCCAAGATTACACACAGCACTCAGAAATGTGTTACAATCTATAAGTGTTATTATCTATATTTAATGGATGAAGACCATCCTGGGATTTAAACAGAAGTCAAGACATATTTTCTATTCTCTGCTGTGTCAGGAAACAGTCAAGCTGGAATAAAGCATCCAATTCTATAGCTAGGATAAATGTGGCATACAGAGTGGACAGGTAAGCGTTAGCATAAATAGTTAAAGAACCTGAGGTGGTCATTGGAATATGTTTGTGGGTTTTTTTTTTTAAAAAAAACCCCAATTCTTCCCTTTTTAGACTATGAACATTTGTTTTTTTTTAAAAAAAACCCAATTCTTCCCTTTTTAGACTATGAACACTATGCTTTCTGCTTATTACTTTGAATGATGCACTACTACAGCTTCTGTTTGAAAAGTTACCTGTCAGTTTGGCTTAATGCTAAAGGAAATATGTTTTTGTTGTCAGACATCACAGAATTTCAATATAATTGGTTCTCAAGATTTTTAGTCTGGCTCTAGGCCTTATTCCGTTCATGTGTTAATCACCTTCCAGAGATGAATCAATTTCAGATGTCCATCTGGTAGTGGCCACATCTGACCACTGCATTACAGTTACAGCAGCTACAATCTTGTACACCATGAATGATTCAATACTGAATCACAAATACCATGGTTTTTTTTTCTTGAGTGACTGTAATGGGTAAGTGAAGAATTGCTTCTTTCCCTAAAGAAGAGTAATATAGCACATTGGTATCTTCCTGTTAGAGACAGAGTTGCAGAAGGCTGATGACATCCAACTGTATATGCCTATCACTTGGTCAGAGACACTGGAAGTAACAGCCAACACTTTAACTAAAAGAGTATGTTTCCCAGTAGTCATCAGCCTTCAGCTCCCCTATTTCCCAAGGTGCTATCAGCTATGAACATTATAGCAGTAATTGAATTTGCTTTTTATGATCATTGCAGGCCTTAACTGTAATATACAGAGGCTGCTGCTGCTGGCATTAGCATAATTTTTCTTACTTCAAGATTAAATTAATGCAATAAAACTTCACCTTAAAAGAGAAGCTGTTGGAGAACACTACACGTTACATGATACAAGAAGAGCTACCTAGATGAAAACACAAGAGTTAAAGATACAGACTTCTCCTTGTGTCCAGACAGAAGTTAAGGTGTTGGGTAGTTACCTGAAGAACCTTACATGACTACAGGACCTGGTTACCTTGAAACAAACCAGCCAAAACAACATTCACCCCTCCACCCCCGACATCAGTACCACACAACCTCTCCTCCTTACCTGCAGGACCTGTTTACCCCCATGGGAAAGCTGCAAAGTGCAATACAGTGCAAGAGTATTTCTAGTGCCTCCGTAGATCAGGTTGTAGACACACCAGTCTTGATGTGAGCTATACCTTCTCACAGCTCTTTAACCAGAACGAATTCAACTTTCGTCTCCCAGGCACTCTTAAAACACCCTTTCCTGGGATGTGGAAGTGTGGGGAGGTAAAGGCAGAGAGAAGAACATAACGTATGCTGAGAGGAGCTCTCAGGTAGCTTTTTTGTTTTTACTGTATACTTGATGAAGAAAGATATCATGCTGATGTCCTTATTTAAAACTAATGGTGAGTTATCTACATTTTATTGAAGCATTCAGCTTTTCTAAGGGCATTTTTCCAATGGTTTAAATTCAGAGTCTTGAAGTATTTACGGAAAAATCTAGAATGAGAATTTTTCTTTGTCATTTATGCCTAATTACATGGGCAGCTTCAGCACATAGCTTTGCCTCAAATTCTGTACTGTTCAGACTGAGAAAATAATTCAGATTAATACAGAGCAAACTAGAGCTTGAATTTTGCATTGCATTGCACGAGTGATTCCTCAGTAACTGCTAGAGTGCACCATCTTATTCTCCAGTAAATAAGTGCAAAATAGCTTAGGATAAGCTATGTTGTTCCTGTTAGTAGGGAAGACAACTGGTAGTTACTGCACAACAACTTGTGCGTGTATTTCTTACCTTATATTGTGTGCTTGTTTTGTCTGCTTGTATTCAAGCACTGGAAGCACTTTATGTGCAGGAAGCAATAATGAAGTTGTATGGGAACAGCTGCACCAAGTCTGCTGAAAAAGTCTCCATATGCTATTTTTACTGTGAGAATCAGCAGTCCAGAACAATTTTTCTAACATTACGTTCATCTAATTCTACGATGAAAGCCTGTCGTCTCATGGATGCCCTTTATCAAATTGAAGGATTCGATACCAAGTTTTCTCAGGGTTAAAAAGAGCCTTCACTCACTGGTTAAAAATTAGCAAATAAAGGACTACAAAAATGCATCATCTTTCAGAGTGAGCTACGATAAATAAAAAGATGGCAATTTTGTTAAGCATGCAAGGTTGTGTTTTAGTTTGTCACAATCTTAAAACAAGGTTGGAAGAGAGCAAACAGTCTTGTTACTAAATAGAAACTGTATTGTTTCATCATCTACAGCCATACTGCAGTGTGCTTTGGGCATGCTATTGATGGACTAAGAATCTATATTAAAAAAATGGTTTGTAACATTGCTACTCTTTCTTTGATAACAAAGATAACATTTTCTTGCTGATTGTATATTTTTAAAGTGATGGAAGCAATAAATCTGACTTATCTTACAGAAGCCATTAATTTTTACTTAATGTAAAAAAAACCCTGAAATGAAAATTCTCATGTCCAAATAATGAGTTCTACATGTTTAAAGGCAAAAAATCCAATAAACACTAGAAGGAATGCAGTAATCCAAGGCAGTTTTACCAAAGGCAGTTTTACTACTATGAGGACTACACTTTTTCTACATTTTTGTCAATGCACATCTTTCAGGAAAAGCAGAATAATACGGCTTGACAACGTGCAATAAATGTGCTTCTTTTTAATTTTGGAAGCATCGTTCATTGCGATTAACCTAATATTTAAAGTTTCTTTAAATACTGTGCAGTATGTATGAAAATACTTTCGAATTTTTACAGAACTTCAAGCAATAGCTAGACTTTATACCTAGTCCTATTAAAAATGACTGCTTTCAGCGAACTAAATGAAGCATGAAGCGATTTTTATCTAGCTTTATAACATAAGCTCTACCAAGCTACTGCAAATTGCATCAAAGCTTTCTGACGACATCCTAAGTAATAAAAAAAAAAATCAAATAAGACCACCACGTAGCTGCGTGGGGTAGGAGGAATACGTACAAGCAACCGCGTCGCGCTGCTTGGCCTCTGCGGCTACAGTGGATGGAGCAGGTTAATTTTGGTTCTGGCTGCCGGATACTGCTGCTCCCATCACGTCTCCCATCCACCATCCAAACACGCGCCAGGGCTGATGCCAAAACACGGCGCTGCCCCGTAAGCAAAAAAGAAAAAAGGGCCAAACCCCCCGCCGGCGAAGCTTGGGCGGCGG
>NW_008794009.1:1826639-1875344 GCF_000699145.1 Aptenodytes forsteri
AAACTAATTGTAATTTTCCTATATTGCAAGGGAAGCGAACAAATTCTTATTTCAGCTATCCTTACCATTGAAAGAAACTAACTTGAAAGGCTCCTACGTGTGACTTTAGTGAAGGGAAAAAAAACCCGAAATTACGAAATTGCCTTGTCTGCTCCTGCCAGACGTCCACTGCCGCCCCCAGCCCCACACCCCGCTCCTGCCTCGGAGGGGCGAGGGGCCGCTCCTGTGGGTTGACCCCCACCCCCCTTTTTTTCCTAAATAGCTCCCTTTAAGGTTACGTGTTTACAAATAAATAATGGCATTTTAGAAAGAAAAAAAAAGTGTATGCTGGGGACTTCATGCGCCCCATACATCTTCCCACTATAGCAGCAGACCCACTGTGTTAAAAATAAGGCGATCCACTTGTTCTTAGTATTTTAAATTCGCTTTATGCTTGGGTTCACAGGTTTGCTTTTCTTGTTAAAAGCATTTCCTTTCTTACCACCTTAAACCTAGGCTTTCTGGAGAGTTAGAGAGACCTGTTTGTTTAATTGTATTTGGTAGCTTTGGAGAATATGATAAAACCATAAATTACTTATACAGTTTCAACTTGTTGGGATTCATAGCATGAAATGCTGAATTTCGAGATTTTGAGTTAGGATTCTTGTTTGCGGACGTATTCCTCGTCGCTAAAAGAAGTTTGGGAAGTTGTTGACCTCGGAAGATGAAAGAGCTGGTTATATTTGGTAGAACAACTCCCCGCCCTCTCCCAAGACTGTAAAAATGAGATAGTGACTGTAGTACGACAAAAAATAGCATATCGAGAAAATGCTACCTTTTGAAATAAACGATAGAGGAGTAAAAAAAAAAAAATGAAGAATACTGAAAGATGGACTGTGGGAAGCGATATAATGGGGGATTCTATTTTTATTTTCAAGACTCTTGGTGAAGTTTGAATTTATATTGGAGCACATACGGATGTGAAAAGTAAAACTATTTAAAACTTATGTTCTTGGTCACCACAGCAAACAACCTCTTCAGAATAGTTAGATTTACAATAGACATCAAGAAGAAACTTGACTGAGAAGACGCCTTTTTAGCACAAATGAGCCTTCCTGTTGAATTTTTAAATTCCTTAATCTCTTCAGCTTAATGTATTTGGCCAGAGGAGGCCCAAAACGTTTTGGGTTTTTTTTTTTGGTCAGAGAACAAAAGAAAGAAAAACATTTCCCTGTACGTAAAGGACACTGAAAAAGGAATGTCTGAAATCCTTACATCTTTTGATATGTTTTTAAATATTGAAAGCTCTGGAAGTCTGTTTTGTGAAGTATTGGAGTTCCAAAATGAGGGCTGTGGAGACTCTTGCTGAAAAAGTTTAAGGATTGTGTTGGAGCTCTTCTTCACACTCTTCTTTAAAAGAAAAATAAATAAAATACAATCTGTGTTTCTAAATAGTCTCAGGAAGAAGTCTGCTATCCCTTTAAGCTTTTCTGCTTTTCCTGTTTACTTTGGCAATTGGGTGGAAGTACCGTGGGGGCAGAAAACTTTTTGGAATGTTGAAAAAAATGTTTCATGCAAATCTAGTAAATTGCTTCAAGACTTCAAAATTTGAACGCTAAGGGGCGCCAGTTATTTTTTTTTCTGAGGTGTGAGACTGGCCTCCGAACACCATTTCTGACTTGAGTAGTGAGATTAACACATCTATTAGAAGATACCAAAGAATGACAAAATACTTGTGGATTTGTGCAGGTATTTCAATTTTCATGGACTTACGTATATGGTATGCTTATGTGCAGTATTACATAGGTGGAATAGTCAATAGCGACGAACAGTTGAGAAGTTGGAACAACTGTTGCTCTGTAAAACACCTATCCTGGTTACCAGAGGGGCACCGTGTTAAATAATCTTGAACTATATGCTACGCTGACATCTTCCAGAAGGGTTTAGCAACAGCAAACTATAGGTTTGCTAGAAAGGTATGCAAGATTTAGAACGCTTACTTAAAAGTATAATATTTAATAATTTCATAAGTTGTGTCATGGCACCTTTGAGAATATCAAATATTAGGGGCAGGTGTGTGTATATATAGATTTATATATATAATCTAAAAATAAAGTTACAGTGTTCACATTCCCTCTTTGCCCCCTCCCCCCCGCAATTTGGTTTGCTTCTTCTAGTTTATTGTTTTGTGCTTTAGGTAGGTGTTGTGTTTTTTTTTTTCCTCCAGTTACTATACAGCCATTTTCCTGAAGGTTTTGTTTATGCTTGAGAAGAATAATATTACAATCAGCCTTTGTCTTTTATTTTGTGCTGGTCAGATTGAAGAAATAAAGTCACAACTCTAAGAATTCAAACAAATAAAACATGGGATTGCTGTCTCTACTGGAATGCTAGGGGTTTTTTATTTATTTTTACATGCCAGTATTTAAAAACAAAACTCAAATGGGCTTGTGTTGTGATTACTTCTTGTAATTGTGTGCAACAAGAGATAGAAATGGACCTGTCGGTTTAGACGAAGAACAGTACATCTAATCTGGTTAGATTTCAGAATGTACATCTGCTTTTTTTGGCCCGTTTCTGTGCTGTGTGTATTATCCAAAACACATTTGCCTTTCTGAAATCTATCCTTGTGTTTAATCTTTGAAAATTTTAGTGCTTAACTTAGTAGATGGTCTCTGCCTTACGGCATTTGGTTTTGAAGATCAGCTTAAATGTGAGAGGTATATGGAGGAAACTTTTTTCTGTTGTTGTTTTAAAAAGAACTACTTTATTATAAACTCTGAAAGTCACAGTTTTGTTTAGGTTACAGATATTTTTGCATATGTGTGCTTTCAACTTCTTATGTGTAAATAAGGCTTTTGTGGATTAGCGAGGATGTTTAAAGTGCACATCATAATAACTAGGAAGCTGGATTGTTTTTATCAGACTAGTGCAAACCTGTGGGAAGAGAGGGCTCTTCCTGAATGTGGAATAGGCTGTATTTCCTGTAATTGTTTGCACCATCAAATGTGACCTGATTTTTTTTTTTTTTTTTTTTTCGCTTCAGCTTCTCAGTTACTAACTTTTATGATTCTAACCTAGATTGTTTTTTCTGACAACTTGTATATTTTAAGGGTCCCCTTTGTGGAAATGAATAAAGTTGTACCTTTTTTCTTGCACTATTTTTTTTTTTAATAAATTGGACATGACAAACTCTGCAATTGCACTCTGACCTATTGAAATTAACGAGGTACTTTGGTTTTATTCTTTCAGCAAATAGTGAACAAATATGCCTAAACTATTAACTGAGATCTGAGCAGTGTAATTTTTATATTTGCTTTTTGTTTTCTTGAACCTGTAAGTGGTCAGAATGTTGCATCTGATCGGAATGTACACAGGTCAAACCTGTGGTCTGAACTTTTTTTAGAAAGGTATTGATGAAGACTTTATCAGGAATTCATTTTTCCTCTGTAAACTGCACCTCAAAAACTTCTGTCTTCCTGTCAAGCTTGGGTTGAAGGTGACTTAAAAGTGTGTCTACCTTTAATTGTAAATTAAGCAGTGCATCTAGCTTTTGGAGATAAATCTAATTTTGTGTCAAATAGGCTGTCTCTTTCTGACTAGTAGTTGTAACAAAGCTAGCTGTAAAAACATCTGGGTAGGGATTAAGGAGGATAAATTTTTCTTGGATGTTGCACGCTCTGTTTACTGTGCTCACTGAGAAAAGTGCATGTGAACTTGCAGAGCCCAGTGCCCAAAACTGCAGTTTTCCTGTCAGTCTCATTGTCTTAACCAAAACGTCTGCATGAGTTAGGGCTGAAGAACTGTGTTCTGGTGGTGTAAATAACTTCTCAGGGAGAACTTATCTGGTTACTTTTGTGCATGACCTTATTGTTTGTGATTATGTAAATGTAGCCTGTGCTTAGCTAGGGTTTTGCTGACTTGTCAGATTTGATGAAGGGGCATGGGCCACATTAGCATGTCTGTTTTTCAGTTGTATCGGATCTTGCAATAAACCCCCATTATTTCATTACAAAACATGCCTCTTAATGCAAAGTCATTAGGATAAAGGCCTTATGATAGGTGTTTGCCTAGAGAGTCTCAGACTAATTTTTAAACTTTGAGTTGTAACGTTAAAATTGTACAAAACAGCATGCAACAAGAGCATTGAGTATTGTTTGTGTGCTGTTTATTAATAGTGCTCTTTTGAATCTGGTTCTTTAATCATCTCTAAATCATAAGATAGTGCTCTGAGGTGTTTTTCTGAGTTACAATTGTCTTGTAATAACGGGGTTGTAAAGCTTCTAGAACTTGTGTGTTTAAAAACTTCATCAGAGTTGTTCTGATGTTTGTTTTTTTGTTTTTTGTAATTCCTTGGCAGCCTCTTATAACATCAAAACAGAAGCTCCATTACACTTAAGAAAAAGTTTATTTTTCTTTTTAGCTTGGGGAAAAATATTCAAAACTTCCTCCCCCGCCCCCCCCGCAAGAGTTCAGTACTTTTTAAAAGAAGTTATTATTGGAGCTGTATCTGCAACGTTTATAGGATTGCAGTCACCTGGCGTGTAACTTAAAAAGTAACTTAAAAAGATGGGTGTTGTTCTGACTGATAGAAGTTTTAAGTTAGTAAAGCAGTTACTTTAAGCTCATGTTTTGAAAGCAGTTTGTTCACTGTTGCTTACCAATAATTGGTTATTAAAACGTCTGTCATCAGAGGGTTTTGCATCAGGGTTTTTTTTAAGTAAGAGCAACTATAGTAGACTTAGTTTGGTACAAAAGCTGTTGATTTATTTGTCTTTAAATTGAGAGCGACCTGTTTGAATTCTTTTTGATCATTTTTTAGTGTTACTTGTTCCTTAAGGTTGGAATTGAGTTGCATTTTCGTCATCTGAAATTGTACAGAATAGTTTCCAAAGTAACTAGTGTCATATAAAAATCTCTTGCTCTACGGTTAGAAATAACTGACCAAGGGCCAGTTAGATTAGGGAGTGGCACACGATGTTTTCATAGTGCACAAAGGAAGAACTGAAGGTTAATACTATAGTAAAGTGAAAAAACCCCAAAACAACAACTGAGAAATGCTTAAGAGATTTTGAGAGTGCACTTAGGATGTCTTAATTATGAAAATGAAGTTTACATGTATCAAAAGAGAAAAGGTCAAGTCAGAAAAAGTTGCTAGTGTTTGATGAATGCTGTGCGTGTGAAGAGAAGTCTGGACAGGAAATGAACAGTTACTTTTGTAGTTCAGTAATTTTTTTTTACCAGCTTATCTGTTTCGGTCCTTCTTAAATTAAAACTTTCTTCCTCTGAGTACACTGAAGAATGCCAAATCAGGAATGGGATACTTACAATAATTTGAATTATGTAGACTTTGGTAGAAAAGCAAGTACATTTGAATTGTCTTTAATTACTGTCTGTAACCTTAAAATGCTCTCCTTTTTGGAGAACGCATACTGATGCAGATATCCTATTAATTAGATGTATTATTAAATGCTGATCTGGTATATGTTCTGTGGCTGACAGGATAGACCTGTGTTGACGTTAATTACCAGACCATCCCGACAGCTCAGGCTGATTGAAGTACAGCAGGAGTCTGCCATGGAGACCAATGGTTTATATTCGACTGCTTATATGGAATGTTCGGGGGGCAGGAGAGGGAGGAGACACGGGAAATGCCTTGCCAGGAAAGCTGTGAAGTAATGAAATGCCCTCACTCACTGACCCTTGTCTTTATTGAAATATAACTCACAACTTCTCATTCGGGCTGTGTGAATTTTTGTGCATTGATTTTAATCAAAATGCGTATTATGAAAATCTTCTGTTGATTTTGACATTTTATTGAAATTTAATAACCCACTGCTATGAAAACTAGTAGGAACAGTAAAACTGCCAGTGTTTTTAATTTCATTATGCTTAATGCAATTGGTTAGGTCAGTAGAAGCACCATGTAAGATACATCTGTATCCTCAGGAGGATCTAGGTCTGCGAAGGACATTGGAGCTGTTGTTCAAATCCTGAGACAGATGATAGGTGTTATGTTTATAGTGTGAATTAGATCCCTTTGCTCTGGTGAGACAAAGAGTTGGGTTGCTGAAAGTTAAGCAACATTACATTTCTACTTTTGACTTGAGAAAATATCCTGTGTTACCTTGTGTGTAGTACAGTTAAAGTAGTTTCCGGGTTTGGGTTTCTTTTTGGTTGTTTTTCTTGGAAATGTTGAATGGAAGTGGAGTTAGCTTTTTTAATAGCAGAGCTTAGATTTTTGAGACAATTTATGCTTGAATGATCAAAGCAACCATGACAACTTTAAAGAGAAATAATAGGCAGCTTCATTAGCAGAGCTGCCCCTCCACGGTGTTGTTCTTGTTTCCATTAGAAGGGTGTCTGTTGCAGGGTGGTTGGGTGTCTTGAGAACAACAACAACAAGATGGTGCAAGTTAAAGTGCTTCTATTCAGGCAGTTGTGTTACTAAACCTCTGTTGTCTGGGTCGGGTACTAGAAGTTGCAGCTTTTTTGATACTCTGCAGTTATTTTAGCAGTTGTTAGTGCTCGGAATGAGTGTGGTAATGCTGACAGGTTTTTTTGTTTTCTCATGGTTTAAAATATGAAAGATATTTTCAATTAACTTTCATTTGAGAATTGATTCTTATACTTGGTGTCAAAATAGTAAATTTTGCTTCTCAGTTCATTGCAAAAAATCATTCTCTTGAAGGGAAATGGCAATAGGTAGCTATTAATGGGTTTTCTTTTAGTGTTTTTGGTGGTGTATAGTTGATTGAATAGCACACTGGAAGTCAATTTTTTGAATCGTTTTTTAAAATATTTTTGACTGTTTTGCAGCTGCACCTGAATACTTGTACTTTACTCCGCACTGTAGTGGGTTAGGGAAGATTTTCTGTGTTTCCCGCACAGGGTGTACGGAGCAATGTTTCGATACTTTGTAACTTCATTGCAATGCTCCAGGAAGTGCGTGGGCGAGAAGGTCCTCAGGATACCCATTTTTAAAGGGGACAAACCGTGAAGCAATTTGTGTGATAACTGACTGACATCTGATCATATTAATAGTGGGGCAGTTAACACTTTTAATGGTATATAACCGTATAAATGTTTATACTTCTTTAAGGCTTGATTTGAAAAGGAAAAAAAAATGCCAGCATGGCAAACAATTAAAATCTTGTTACTTCACTGGGAGGTTACGTCGATGTAGTTCTGAGGGGTAATGCATCAGAACGGCTGCTGATGTCGGAGTGGAGGCAGGGGAAGATAATTCAGTATTTCATACCCTTATCTGGTGGATCAGTTTCTGGCTTAAAAGGTCAGCTGATATTCTGGACTGGTCAGGGGTTTTTTGAGTTTGTTTTTATGTGGTGCTGGCTTTCTTTTCAGACAGATCAGAGCTGTGATCGAGCTCGCCATATGTGATCTCAGAGTAGTTGTGTTGGCTCAATGGCTGAGGTGGCTCAGTACTGAAGATGTAGAGCAGAGCCTTGGGGAGAGAAGTACATTTGCTTAAACATTTACTTTAAAGTCTGAAACTCCTAATTGATGTCAACTGATTGTGCATGTGGTCCATTCAAAATTTTAAGGACGTGACTATTTTCAGACTAGCTGACACTAGATGGAAGCCAGACTTTGCTGAATTCTTTAAATCCTTCAACTGTTGAAATAATGAACCTTATTGTTTTGTCTAATTCAGATTAAAGAACTGTTTTAGAAATATCTGTAAACATTACTTGGTTGAAATGTCCTATCCTAACTGCAGTATATTTTCTTCATTAGTGTCTAGGAGATGGAACACGCCTGAAGTCTTAAAAAGTAAGCAACAGATCCGTCTAGCCCAAGTATTAATAAAAACTTACTGTTCTGGTTCATAGATTTAAATGGCAACTCAACTAAAACTGATTCAGCTGATGTTGCATAATGCTTCCATTTATTTATCAGACTTCGAAGCAGTAGCAAATCGGTTAATATTCTTCTTAATGCAGCTTAATCTAATAACCTGCAAATAATTATATCAAAAGTTATTGCATAATTTTCAATTTTTAGATGCAGAGCAAGCCAAATGTTCTGTTTGCTGTGGAATATCTTTGGTTTTTTTGCAGGAATGGGGAGGAGGAGGACACAAGGGAAAATTCTCTGACCCGGTGCTGTTAGCTTTTGAGCAGTGTTGCTCATCTCTGTGTACTGCTTTTAGTTAGTTTCAGTTTGTCTCATTTTTCAAGGAGCATGAGCTGCACCCCTACATCAGAAATTGACACAGATGTTTTTTCAAAAAGTTGTCAAACTGTCGTCAACCCCCCCCCCTTCCAAGCTAACTGCCTAAATACTACATGTATAATCTATTGACAAGTGTGTTTTCTAACAGTTGATTTGTGTGTTAAAGGTTAAAATGCTGTAATAGGCCCAGCTGTCTTGTTTAAAGTATGATGTTTTTGCTGTGAAGATTGCGCAGTGAGAAAATGGTGCATGTTAGATGATGGTAGAGACAAGTTGTTGGTGGTTCTTTAATTGCTTAAGTATCGTATCATCTATAAAGATAAGTATAGCCAGAGAGGCTCATATGCAGTCAGTTTATTGAGGGAATTACTACTTCTTTAAATCACTCAAGGCTTTTATGGAAATCTGATACTGCGTCTGAATCAACCTGACGCAAGACTCCGTGTACGAATTCTTTTGTTCCCACTTTTCACATAGTTCTGTCAACTTTGTGCTCAACTAGTAAATAGACTTGAACAAAATCTGGGTACAGATGATATGGTAGGCATCAGGAATGAATTCTAACCAAGACTCTATCAGCAAGACTGATTATATGTGTATTAAAACATCTTGAGAGGACGAATGATACTTTAGTATCTCTCTTTCAGGTATAAAATTAGTGACTGCAATTGCTTTTAGAAGGGAAGTATATTTAGCTGTTGTAATAACGTGTTTACAGAGGTTTGAGTCTCATCTTGAAATTTCTTGCAGTGTTTTTGTTGTTCATTCTCTGGATCAATTTTCTTTTTGTGACAAGACTAACATAATCCTTTGGGAAAAAATCTGGAGAAAACATTATCTAACGATCAAATCCACCTCGGAAGAAACTGAGAAAAAATGCAGCTGGCTTTCTTGAGAAAAGCTTATTAAGCTTACGGACTTTAAAGAACTTTTTTTTAGAGCCCTGTGGCATTTAAGAAATATACTGATATTTTGAGGAGCAGGAGGGGAAAAACTTCGCTATATCAACTTAATATAGGGTTAATTGAGGTTAAATTTTATGTGGATTAAAGTACTTCCAGTTTCTAATAATTCGGGTGTAGCTTCCAGGGAAGCAAGGAATTGTGCGGAAGCTCTGTCTATAGGTAATGGGGAACATAAACCTAGTGCCTATTGATTTAGTAACTGTATTTTATTCATAACTATTCATGAGGAAGCTTGTTGGTTCCAAATGGGAGGTTTAATGCACACTGAGGGCACTTGGTAGTCCCGAGTTTTAATACTGTTAAGTGTCTTCAGAAAGGTATTCTTGCATCAGCCTCAGATTAACATAGGATGAATAACAGAGCAATTCATCAACTAGGCAGCTCTGAAGAGTGTCAGCAAGAAAGCTGACGATGATGAATTGGAGAGAAATGGATGCTGCGGTAGATAGCCACTACAGCTAACGCTGGAGTGTTGAGGGATGGCAGTTGGTATTTAGGTGTATGCTGGGTAATTAAGTGAGGAGGGACTGCACTCCTTTGCTTGGCCGAGTAGAAGAGAAACACGTCCCCTTCTACAATTCAACAGCTTAAAATGACAGACGGACAACTGGTTTGTACTTTATTGAAAAAGATTTGCATCAATCTTTAGGACTGATAAATGTGAGTTAAGTTTTGAAGGCAGACTCCCAAACTTCCCTTCATGTTTGCAATCTCAGCAACCTTATTTGGCAAGAAAAATTTGGATAAGTTAGATTTGAGGCAGATTTAGGTTATTCTGAACTTAATTTTCCTTCAAGTTTTGCACTAACCTTTCTTAGATCTCACACCTTTCAGTTACTTCCAATTGCTTCAGTTACTGGTTACTTTCAGTTTTAAATTTCCTTTTTTTTTTTCCCCCCAGGATAAAGAAAATAGTTGTGAATTTGAGGGGGTTAAACCAGAAATAAAATTGCCTTTGTTTTTTTTGCTTCTATCAACATAATAGCATAACAAAGTGGTTTTTGTCATGTGCACGGGTCTTTCTAATCCCATTTAATATGGTTTGTGCTAGAATTGTTTTTGACCGCTCGTTGTTATATCAAATTGTTGAACACTTGATACACGGAGAACAGTTTAAAGTAATAACGTTCAAGTTCTTTACTTTGTGGGGGCTGTTTATATGGATTTTTTCTGACTGTTTAGTTACTGTAGGTAACTAAACCTGCATGTGCAGGCTAAAGAGTATATGTACAGGCTTTCTCAGCCCTGAGCAGAGTTCAATACTGAAATCAGGATCGAAGACAAGCATTTCAGTATGTCATATAGTAGTCATAACTAATATAGTATAATGGTATGTTATAGCATAAATTGCTACACAGATCAAACTACATTTTTAGTACATTTTTCTCTTCTGGATTAAGTAACTTGGCTGTTGAAAGTTTTTAGCGATTGTTAATAACTAAAATGTGTTCCTGAATAATCAGAAGGATATTGTGTCCTGTCTTTCTTGAAACTTCTATTGTGTGCTCTTAATGTTAAATATCAGACACAAAGGCAAGATACTAATAAAGTGCTAACATTTAAGGAGCTTTTTTCCTAGTCTAGTTATAGATTAGTAGTTTCTCGTAGTATGTAATATGTATAGTTGAAACAGTTTATACTACTGTAAACATTTTTTTTCTTTCTTCCCCCTGCCCCCTCCCCAGAAGGCAAAGGACTGAATATTGCTAGTAATGAAACCTGAATAATTTCCAGGCTGTTAAGCTAATTAATGAAACTTAATGCCACAAATATGGATGCAAATATTATGCACCTATCAATATTGGTATCATGAAAAAATTAACACAAAGGACATAGTACATTTTAAGAACATATCACTGTGTAAGTAACTACAAAAATTGTATTATATGTTGATCTTGAAACTGTTAAATTAATCAAATCATTATATGAAAGGAGCAGAAAAATCAGAATACATTTTCTTGAAGTACTTGCATTTTGAACTGAAATGTCTTTCTGCTCAGAAAATGTTTCCAGTTTACAAAAATAATATAACAGTTTAAGTTAGCCTTCAAACATTATGAGATTATACACGACACTTGATTTGGGAAAGGGGAATAATGCCGAGATATAAAGGTGTCAGTAACTGTTGCAGTGTGAGATCTGAAGTAGCTTGTCATCTGGTTCAGATCATCTGTTTAGCAGAATATTTTCTTAGGATAAGAGAGATGGAGATACTTTATATTGAAGTTAATGTTTGTACAATTTAATCAAGATTTCTTCTGCATGTACTGTCTTTTTCCAACTTAATCTATACTATTTTTCCTCATCACGCTGAGCTGCTCTAGCCACTCCTTGTCCTAACGTTTTCTGACATAGCAAAGAATTATAAAGCAGGCATTTTTCATGTTGCAGCACCATCAGTGAAACTGCAGTCACTTGCACAAAAAGTAACATCAAAGAGGTTTTTTTCCAAAACTGAACTCTTAAGGTTTTATATTTTGCTATTTCGTGAAAACAAAATAGTGTTTGATATGGGACCTCTGAGACCACATTCTCTCTGAAGTAGACAGCATCTTTTTTTGTTTGAAAAGTTAATGGAGCTAAGTGAAAAGCAGTATGAGTTACCAGAATGGTGTTTTTCAATCTATGATTTGCAGACCCACTGCATATGAAGAGTTGCTGAAGATAACAAAGAAAAAGGAAGTCTGTTGTTGGGAGATTTAAATAGGCTACACTGAGCCTTCACCTCTTTTGGGAACTTTTTGTTAATCTGTAAGTGGAAAAGGTTGAAGACCACTGATTTGAAGGTATTTTCATTATAGCAATTATTCTTGTCTTACATGGGCCCAAGTAAAATTTTGAAACAAGAAACTTCAAGGAGATCATGAAAACAAATTGCGTTCACCACTATGTAAATTGAAAGTTTTCACCTGTCTGCATTTATTCTTTTCTTAGGACTTCCTGCTATTAAATGTTTACTGAACTAGTGAGTATGATGATGTTTTCCCCAGATGAGATGTAGAGAATCTAATTGTATTTATCAATAGAGTCCAGTTTGCAGCATGGGAACTCCAAAATATTAAGATGTTAATTGCCAAGAGTAGGTATAAGAGATGTAACCTACTAAATTCTGTTTGGTATGCTCTTATTATATTATTATAGAATAGTTTCAGTAGTAAATTGTCTTTAAGGGCATCTGTAGCTTTCAATTTCAATTCCATTAAAATAGCCACGCTGTTGTCATTCATGAACAAGTATATTAAAGCAAGTTCCAGATGCTCAAGGACCTTTAGCTGTAAATATTTCAAGCGATGTTTTTTTTTCCAAACATTTGCCCCTGATGGACAGCTCTGTGAGCTGATAGAACCTGTTGTTTGGTGTTAGTGATAAATGAACTTGAAAAGAAAAGAATGTAACTTATAACATTGTTTAATACATAGTAGTCCAGTTGCAGATCCTGCCTATGTAATAAATCCATTCTTTTAAATCAATCCTGAATATAAAGTCTTAATTTATAAGGTCCTTTCTGGTGGATTTAATGGATAGATGGAACTAGTGTAATTCAAATCTATGTTGTATTAGAAGCTTATAAAATTGTGTTAAAAAAACCTACGTGTGATTTATAGTTAGCATTCAGTTTAAATATTGGATGTTTAATTTGTATGTTGGGTTGCACTTTTTCTACTTGTTAGTTTGTTCCTTAAAGAGGCTGTTCTTAAACTCACTGGGATTTGTTAGCTAAAGAGAAAATTGATGATGCTGTAGCTACTCTGTAAAAACTTAGATTATCTTCAAGATTTTAATTCTGTAGGTAGCAGAGATCTTGGCTACAGACTGGTAGAATAAATATTAGTTTTGTGTTAATACTCTCTGTCTGTTTCTACCATGCGTGTATATACATACGGATGCACTCTCCCCCCCCCCCCCCCCCCCCCCCCCCCCTAAGATTGCTATAGTTGTAAAGCCAAAGGGAAGGTGGAGAGAGTCTACTTTCGACTTCACGTATCTGACAGTTTTTAATGTACTTCGATTAACTGAAATATTCTCTTTATGAATGAAGAATATTTTCATGTAGCTTAGAAACACCAGAATTATAAATTTTTTACTTTTAAGTATTTTCATTAAAAATAAACCTTTCTTTTTTTAATAATAAATGTAATGTAAATATATTTTGAATTTTGGCAGCAAAAATGGATTTTTTTTTTTAATCTATTATTCTTAAAATACAATATTGAATTTTACTTATGGAACATGGTGGTTATCATCATGCAAACTTGCATATGGAATATTTTTTATGCTGATTGTTACCTGTCTGTCTGATATCTATTGGTGTCACGCAGAGCACTTTCCTTTATAATAAACCATTTTTGGTTAATTCTACAGATTTTGACAAAACAGTAATCCTTCTCTCATCATGGTTTCAGTTAGAAAAGTTCCGATCTCAGCTTTGCTGTAATGGTAAGAGGTAAACACTGATGCTGCATTTATCTTATCTAGTTGATAATTTCATCTAATAGTCCCGGAACTTGATGTGCCAATTGTTAAATGCACTGGGCTGTGAAATAATTGGAACTTCAGCTTGCAAATACCAAGCTATTGTTTTCAATAAAGTTGAGTTGAAATCAGCTTTCTATGCTGCATTGCAGCGGAAACCAATTAATTACAGTGTGACAAGATGTCATTTTTTATTGCCAAAAGAAAGTTTCTAATATTATTCTGCAATATGATCAACGTTTTGGCAGTTTTGGTTGAAATTTAAGTTAATTTTATGGACAAATAGGCTAAAGAGCCTTTGGTTGTTTAACTTTGAGTTTTAGAGTTCGTGCATATGAAATAGCTTCTCAGATGATTTCTGTAATTTACACTGCTGCTAATGCCATGCAGTATGTCCTTTTTATTAGTCACTGAAGTCTAGATGGCAATTCCGTTTTATTTCATGTGACCCATCTGATAAGGGTGCAAAACGTCTCAGTTGTGCAAGATTTAATAATTTCTGATATGTGCCCATGATTTACTTTTTAACTTCTACCATTTAAATATCAGAGATTTATGGTTTAACGGGTTTTTCTTATTTTTTAAAAAGGCATGTAAGAATTGACCAGATCAACATTACTGCTATGTCCAATGTTACTATCTTCACTTATGTGGCCACATAAAGTGAAACGAGTTAAGAAGATATCACAGGGTAGGTTGACTGTTGAGATACATCAGCTTTGTATGAGATACTGTTTGCTTATCTGATAGCAAAGTATTTTTGAAAAACGGTGCAAGAGAAGTGCACCTTTTGAAATGCAGCATTAGTTAATATGACTGAGTAATACTTAAATAAGCTAACATGTGAAATTAAGTCATACTGTGCATATAGATTGGTTACCTCTAATACAATTTGATTACCTTTCAGTGTGACTAATACAGCTATTTCACATGCTAAAATGGCATTCTTGTGCTTTTTTACTAGAGTACGAAGGGCTTAATATTTTTAATTGCTGATTACATGTTATCTCTCATTGTTTTACTGTAATTTGAAGTCTTTTATTCAACGAAGCACAAACCAATATGAATTTAACTCCCATGCTTCATAAAGATTTGGCATGTGGCTTTTAGTTAGCTCTTACTCCTCTTGGTAGCTATCACTTTGCTGCTCTGTGCTTCCAGTAGTATATTTTTGGTTTTAAGTACAAATTTTATATTGCATCCTACTTAGCTCAGGTAGCATTTATAAAAAGAAGCAAAATGAAGGTAGGGCGTTTCTTTTGATTCTTAGGAGAGGAGGACATTAAAACATGTAGTGTAGTTTGCTTGAATTGTGTTCACTCCTATGACTTCTGTATCAAGAGATAATGAATATTTGGTATTTTTTTTCTGAATACTTTTCAGGCTTGCCCAAAAACTTTTAAGGAAAAGTAGGTCATGTTGAGGTGGGTGCTTACTGAAAAATACAAATGTTTCAAGACAATTTCATGTGGAGTGCAAGGTGTATGTGAAGGTGTAGTTAATATGAGGACTGATTTTATTCTCAGAAACGTTTTGATTAATGCAAGTAGACAAGTTTAATGTCAATATATTAGTTTTTAAACTGTTGACTTCTAAAACCACTTAATATAGGAGGTAATTGTGACTTTTACTGAAAAAGTTGAACTAAAGGTACCACCTGTGAAGAACTTCCTCTGAGGTATACCCACTGTTAAGGCTTTTTCATGTGAGTGATAGGTCCTTGCATTACATTGGAGACACTAATGTCTGAATGGATGTGATGGCTGCCTCGGAATGATGCTGCTGTTAGCAGTGAAAAATGTCTTCCTTATGATTCTTGTGCAGCAGGCCGTGGAGTGCAGCACATTTTTATAATAAAGGTGATGAATTTAATAGCAAACTGGCAGCCAAATGGAAATTGCAGACCTTGATACTGGGAGAAAATTGCTTATAAAGCAACTCCTGAGAGAGCAGGCTTTAAATTTATCCACCCATTTCGACATTGAGGAGAACATAGGAATTGCAGGGTATTTTGCTTGGCCTGTTTAGTTCAGATGGATGACGCTTCAGTCTTCCTTTATTTAAGAACTAGATACAGTGTTGTGTTGTGTTTTGGTTTTTTTTTTTAAATAAAAAAAAAATTGCCCTTGCTGCTTAAACTTTACATGGTAAGGCTTTTGGAAAAAATCTATTCCTTTATTAGCTTGAAATTTGCTCCTGTTATAAAGGAGGACCTAATATGCATAATTACTTGAAACTTATCAACTGCTTCACAGATTTCCCCTTATGTCAGATTTAACCCTAATGTGATTTGAGATTTAAAAAAGCATATCCATGTATTTGAAGGCTGTTTGCAGCATTACACTGATATGAGAAGCAATGCCATAAATGATTTAACTGGTCTTGAAGTCCCACTGGAAGTAGGATACTTTCTCTAATAGTATGTAACACATTTTCTGATAGAGGCACAGCATTTTTCAAAATTGTTGGTACTGATACATTTCAGCAAGCCATCCTCTTAACCTCTTATTTTTAGCAGTGCCGAATGCTGATGTTCTTCCTATATGATAACTAGGAACTGAATTTACAAATGATTCCATATATGGTAAGCGCTACATTAAAAAAAGAAGACAAAACATTCTTTAGGGAGCTTACTAAAAGATGATATGTTTATCATCTGCTCATAGAAATAATTGCAAATAAATTCATTTAGGAATATATACTTTTATTAGACGCTTAACTGAATGTCCTCGCTGCCACACTTTTGGACTGCTCTTTTGGGTGCTTCGAGAGGTGTTCATCATTCAGGCAGAACTAAGAATGAATAGCATTCGATTTTGTCACTGTCTTTAAGGTGAAGAGAACAGGAACACATAAATATTTCACTGGTCCAGTTTCTCTTCCTAAATGAAATCAGAAGCATGGTCTGTACTAGAATGATTCTCTTGGTTATATGACCCCTAAGGTAAAATTCCCAAGGGTAAAAAATGGCCTGATTTCTGGGCCAACATGAATAATCTTTTTAGCAAGTATATGAAACAGCAGCTGCTCATTTCTTGCTCTCGATTTAATTTTGTTCTGCCCTTTAGAAAATCAAACCTGTTACCAATCCTGATAGATTTTTTTTTTTAGATTTTATTTATTTATTTTTAATTTTAGTAAAGTAAAGCTTCCTAAGAGGTAGTACCCTTTATTAGCAGAAGACGTAAGGATTATTAAGTAGTTGTGTGGTAAAAACAGTTGAGCCTCATTCTGGCAGTTGTTGGAAGTCTACCTCACACCATTTCTATAGTTAATGACTAGCTCATCCATATTCCTTTGCTTAAACTATAGAATTGTGGCAAAATAAAATGAATGGTTGACAAGTTCTTGAATGTGTTTCACATTTTTAATAGAAAATATAGAACAGAATTTCTAAAGAATGTATTTTCTATATAAATTTCTATATTATTTTCTCGTCACAGGAAAACCATAGCCTAACTTGCTTGAGAAATGTGCAGTAGCATTTATAATCTTGTTTTACTTTATGTTAATTTTCTGAGACTGCAATAGATTCAAATGAACACGTTAACTGGACTTCCACGCTTTGTTGTAAGAGGGACCAACTTTTCCTTAGAATTCTTATTTTACCACAGGTAGACAAGTTCAGATGTGTACAGACATCCAGAGTTAGCTGGTGCAACTTTTACTCCTGTTCCTATGCTTTTTATTGTCTTCTGACGGTAAGCATTGAGAGGCACCCGTTCAATTAGGAAAGACCAAGTTACAGGTCTTGTGTAGAGTTGTGATGGGAATATGTATGCTGAGTTAACAGCAAAAGAGATTATGTCCAACCTGTTTACTGCAAAACAACTGTAAGACCTGTTTTTTTAAAAAAAGAAAATACTGGAAAACCTTGGAGAGAAGTTATGGAAGATGGTTTTTGAACTAATTTAGTAGCTTGATGATGGAAAAAGGAGATTCTTGTTTGGGAACGTGTCCGTGTTACTTCCTTTCTGCTAATTCTGGCATTCAGTGGATTCTTCAGTGATCTGTTTCAGCTCAGTAACCTGGAAGAAAGCTAATCAAGCAAAAAAGAGAAAATGTATGAATAGACTTTTGCTCGATTAGTGAGTTGAATTGGCTTACTAAGGCAGAGCTGGTGTGAGAGATGTTAAGGAACTATGCAGCTGGGAGTGAGAAGACAGGCAGTGATGACTTCATTTTTTCAGCAGCACTGTGCTGTTAAGTAACTCTTCTTACCCTTCAAAGGAAGAAGTGGTATAGCAGTCCTGACGTTTTGGAGTAATGCTTTTCTGATGGTCCAGATTTCTGATTTCTTCTGGACTTTTGTGTATGATTTCAGATATGCAGTCTCCTTCCTTTAGAGTAGTGAACTTTCTTCTAGTGTCATAGTTTATTTTTTACAGCTTCCTCAAGATCTGTAATTCTCTTCTGGGATGAGTGGTGTGCTGCCTTTTTAACTATGCAATTTTTTGCTTCTTTAAAGGAGAGCAGGAATAGTGTCATACAGCTCACTGTGATAGTTCTTTGGATCTTCCGTTTGGTTAGGATTAGCCTTATTTTCACTGTTCTTTCTTCCTGCTGATTAAATGTCTGTGCAGACTTAAGCTTTTGTGTTGCCATTCATCTTTTCTAAGTTTCAGATAAAAAAACAAACAAACATAAAACCTAAGAAACAAAAGAATGTAATAGCCTCTTAAAAATGAGTTGCAACTCATGTTACAGCTAGTGGTAGGATGTAACACAACTGCCAGTAGTAACATTTTACTCTCAGTACAATGTATGATTAATGCTCTATTTTCTTTGAACGCTCTGGTATAGATCGATTTTTCAAGTTAATTTTTTCCTACTGGCTTTTGTTTGTATTGCATATATCAACACAGAGCAAATGCCCATCAAGGAAAGAGGGGAGGGTATTCTAACTTCTCATCACTATTTCTGTGTGTGTGGGGTGCACTTATGAGCTCGTATGGTCTATTTCTAATGACAGTGGTTACACTGGCATTTATCCCCTGTAGTTGCATAAAGTCATGTTCACAGTTTGGCAGTATTGTCTGTATTACATCAAAATGGGTTTCCTTTTGCCTTTGTTTCATCCACTGTGGTCTTCACCTTGCATTTCAACAAGGGAAATTGGCTTGGTTTAATTTCTTTATGCCGTTCATCCTATCTCATCTTCTTTATCTTTTGTATAAACTATTTTTTCTTTTAGGTCTGTCCTTGTAACCAGATACATTGTACTGACTACTTTCACCTCATTTTTCTACTTTCCCATACCGATACCTACAGTATAAACTTTCAGAAAGAGCTTTTTTTTGAGATAAAGTGAGAGCTTCTCTGTATAGTGCCCAGTACAAAAGGTCTTGATGCTGCTATAATATAAACTACAATGAAGACACTCTGTGTCTTTTGAATTTCTTATTTATTTAAACTTTGATGCGTGTTCTGTGCTCCTCATTTACTCACTAATGGTAACTATTGCTTTATTTTCAGCATGCTCTGTTTGTTATTTTCCATTATGTTTCTTTAGGGGTCCTAAAAGTCATTATTTTTTAAATGTCTTTGTTACGTTACTCAGAATGGTGTGGACTTTTTTCTGAATTGTTACTGTTGAACCTTAGTATAATGTATAAAAGAGCACATAATTTTTTTCATGGAATTTACTTTGCATGTAGCATTGGATTTAATCTACTACATTTTATATTCCAGTCCTGAAGAGTCTCAATCTATTCTAACATTTCATAGCTTTCATAAGTATTGTTTACTGCAGCCTTACCATTCATAGTTTAGCTTCTGTTTTGCTTTGTTGACTGAATTTGTAAAGCTCTATTTTCAGTTTGTCTCTAGCAAATACATATCTTGGCATTTGTCATTAAGGAAGACTTTTAAATAGGGCATCTAGTCATTCCCAAGTTTAGGAATTGATCTGTGCATCTGATTGTGGGCCAAAATCTGTTAAATTGAGTATTAATATCTTTTGAGAAATCTCTATGAAAAACTTGGAAATCCAATTTGTTGTTGTTCTTAGTATTTCATTGAGATGTTTTTAAAAACAAAAACACCTTCTCAGCCCACCAGATGTGAAAGTTGTGTTAGGAGCAGATTATTTCAGAGTAGAGATTGTTTATTTAGTACTGTTTGCTTAAGTATGGGAAAGAACTGAAACATTGAGGCGGGGTGTGAATCTGTAAAATTAGACTTGCCTTTTGGTTACTTTTCTTGCAAGAATGGAAAATGAAGGGAAGGAGATAGGAAGCTGAGTTTACTTTCCAGTTTTACTGATTGCCACTACTTCTCTAAGCGGGCAAAACTCCCTTTACTGAAATGCAGAAACAAAGTAAATTTTAATAAGTTTCTCCAGTGCAAGCTACGTGATTCACAATCCTGAAATAATTGGCAAAGTCTTAGTAAATACGAGAAGTAGGTTGCTTAAATACATTGGTCTCTTAATCTCACTGCAGAATGTGTTTCTATATTGATACCATCTAAAAACTTTAATTTAGGATCTCCTCCCAGTATTGGAAGTTCTGAAGAGGTGTCCAGATATCTATATAATTTGCTTTTCCTCCTTCATCATGCAATCAGCAATATCTCCATGCTTCACTTTAATTTCGTTACTGACCTAAAGGGGTAATGATGCAGGTGACAGAGATTATTTCCCAAAATATTTTTTTTTTTAAATTCGCTTCTTGAGGAGTTGGGGGATCATGGCAGCCACTTACCTAAATGGAGTGCAAAGCCCCCAATATTTATGTCCCCATTTGCAGTGCACAGCTACAATTTGCAGTTCACTGTTAATGTTTTGATTTTTTTTTTTTTTTTTTTAATTTTGAGAGGAAGCATGACAGTTGATACCAATAATGCCGTTGCCTTTCAAAGCTGGAAAAAATATACCAACCAAGATCTTTTCATTCAATACTCATCACTAATAGAGGGAAACTAATAGAATTTACTCACATAAGCTTTTCCTGGCAAGCTGAAATATATTCAGCATGCATCCAGGCTGTTTTGAATAGTAATTATAACTAGTGTTACTGGTTGTATTTCCAGTTCCTTGCTACACTGTATGGAGCTTTATAAACTTTACCTAGAGTGCTTGTTGGTACTTTCAAGAACACTTTATGGTCTGATAGTCTGGTTCCATTTTCTATAAGAAAATCGTGTTGAAATGAGTTTTTAAAGTGTAAGTGATGGATAGAGGACCCAATAAAACTCTTCTACGCTCTTCTGTTCTGTGGGGTTTTTCTGTTTGTTTGGTGGTTGAGTTTTTTTTCCACAGCACAATGTAATTGAAAGCAGTCAAGCTCTTACGAGATGCTCTGCAGGTCTAGTGGCAGGAGGGGATTGACTATTTGCCTATGCTTTTTTCTTTATCCTTCAAAGATGATTTCAAAAGAGAATTGTTTCCCCTGCAGCCAGTATGTGGGAATAGGTGGGTGAAAGAGAAGAGTTAGAGGGAAAGAAACAGAGACTAGCAGAAAATATAAGCCTGAAAGGCTGTTTCAGGTTTTGGCTGCTTTTGTAATCAAAGCTTATAAAAAGAAGTCTTGAATGTTAAATGGAGTAAGAAAATGAAACTTTCCTACTCCCATTTGATGTAGTAAGTGTTAAAATTTTATTTCCCTTCTGGTAATGTAGCCTCAGCTATATGCCATTAGTAGTTGTGCGTGGCTGTGATTTAATGAGCAATGGTTCATCTGCTCACGCAGACTATAGTTCTGGGCAATTAATGTTGGAAGCAGTAGTGTAAGTGTATGATTGAGGCCTCATCTTGGTTCCATTTTGATACCCTGTATTTAAAGTTGAAATACATCTCAGCATAGTGGTGGTAGCTTTTTGAGGGAGAGGGTTGTTTGTGTGGTGGTGTCCCCCCCCCCGTCCCCCCCCGGGGGTGGGGATTCTCCTTAAGATGCATAAGATAAGCCATGAAACAAAATTCAGATAGTGACTTTATGGGCAGGCTAGCAAATGTGATGTTACCTTTCACTGTAGTATCTGGTACCGAACACTATCACGCTGAAAAGAAATATACTGTTAATAGGATACCAGTAATTGTGGTATTTTTGGTGCACAAGTTGAAATCCTCTTTCAGTCATCCAGAATATGGGTGTGTTTTTGAAGAAGCGTATGAATTATGTAATGTAAAGCTGCGGATATAACCTCTGGAATGTGCCGTGCTGTCACGTATCTTTTAAGTAGCTCTGGTACAACTTACGATTAAGGTTGCACTATATATGCCACTAAATGACCTCGTGTTGTATGTAACTTTGCAGAATTACCTAAAACTTCTCATGCCAAGTGCGTGGTTTAGGTTGAACTATACTGAAAGCTTCAATTAAAACAGTGAAAAAATTTTCAAGAATGAACATGGGGAGAATGTCTTAGTATTTTAAAACAAAAAATACACTTTAAAAATTTGCTCTGAGAGGTTGCTAAAGTGAGTGCTTTTATAATTTTGTCTAGCAGTCTGCCTAGACTCAAATGAGACAGATAGCATGTTTGCATTTGAGCACTTAAATGTCCAAAAAGACTGTCCTGCTGAGTATGTGCTGCACCTTCATCCAATTTCTCTTATTGAGCTATCTTATCGTGGATAGGCATGCTTTACTCCAACCTGAGAAGGCCATGTAATTGCAGCTGTCAGCTTCTGTGGATCTGGGGAATGGAGTTGAGAGAACGGACTCATTTGTTGTGAGCAATTGCTTTGCTCTCTTCTGAAATTCCAGCTTTTAAGAAGGAAATTGTTTTGATTTTTAAAAACAGTCAGGAAGATGCTGTGTTTAGACAAAAAAGTCTGGTGATGTAGCCATCCTTCATGGTTTGTGGACTGTTTGGAGGTATAAGGGAATGTTGGGTGGGAACTAGAACTGACTGAAGAACTAAAGGAATGAAGAATCATATCTTCCATAGGTAAAAAGTGGGACTTGAGTATGGAGAAAAGACACTGTGGGAGTAGGAGAAGGTTTGGCATGAGGAAAATGGGCAAAAGCATACATCTACTAGAGGAAACTGCTTTCCAGAGCCTGGAGTAAACCCAAAGTTTTGGAGTCTTGCCATGTCTTTGCTGTCAGGAAATATCTGTGAAACCCAGAGGCAAATTCTCATTCCTCCTCTGCTGCTGGACAGTATCTTCTTCTGCTGTCAGTTAATACCTTATTTCATGTGGCAGAGGTCTTTGAATGTAAAAATGCCAGCTTAGCTGACTGGTTGAATTTAGCAAGTTGCCAGATATGAGTACAATTGTTTTGTGGCAGTAAAACCGATCCATAAGATGCACACAGATGAAGACTTTCAGGCATGCTTTTTTTTTTTTTCTCACAGGAAGAGTGATGTTTCTGATACTGGGGGATCTCTGAACTAATTTATTTATTTATTTATTTTTTAATTATTTTTGGCAAAGGAGTAAGGACCAGACCTGTCTTTGTGAAAGGTGCGGTATCCTACCATCTTGCTACTGGATTTGAGTGACTGTCACAGGTGACTTGCAGAATAATGATGAGCTTATTAAGGAAACGGGTTAAGTAAGGAAGAGGAAAAAATGATAATACTTTTTCTTCATTAATAATAGTCACAATTACCTAAAAACTTGTCAATTATCTTAAATACATTGCTTAGCACATCTGTGGTTTTATTATGCTGTCTATGTGTATTGTGCTGGATTTTGCTGTCTCAAAGTAAAAACAAAAATCCACCAAACAAAAAAAAATCATCTATGTAGAGAAGGTTTATTTCATAAAGGGTCTGAATGCTTATTAAACAGACTCTTGTGCCCTCAGGTGCATGGTAAAATCATGTTTCCTTTTTTGGTGAAGTATACCAAAGCATGCTATATAAGTATATTCCGTTTTCAACTTAAAAGTTAAACATATGCACTGAGTGTTTTAACAAATACTCAAGCTTGGGATATGGATTCTAGAATCAATTGTATCGACTCTCTTAGGGAAAAAAATCACATTTGCAAGCATTCTCTTTGATTTCTTTATAGTGTTTCATGAGATTGTTCATAAAGGTCTACTTCCCAGAAAAGTGCAATTCCTTCAGCATTTTTAGAGAATATCTCTTGGTGTTGAACAAGAGAATATTAACTTAAAGACGTAATAAGGTATAGACCAAGACAGTGTGTATTTATTTACATGGAAAGAAGCATTGTGCTTATTCTTGAAGGTGATATCTTATTGATGCGTTGTCTCAAGGCAGGGCCTAAATATCTGGTAATAGTGATAATTATTGTTACTGATTAGTAATAATTATTGTGGTTTAGAAACCTGAAGAATTATTTCAATTAATAGTGGCATTTTTGCTGTGTATTTTGGAATCAAGGGTATATGAGAATATTGTCGTAGTTTGCAGGATAGTTACATTGTGCAACTCTAAAAAAGTTAGTAGTAATTTGTCAAGACATACTAACCTCTTCACGTTCCTGAAGAGAGTACAATTGATGTCTTTTGAGGAAAGGCTGTGGTTTCGTTTTACTAGGTTTTAGTTGATTGCTGTTGTGGCAGTCTATGTAACCATGCCGTTACATAGACTTGGAATCTCATGGCAAAGTGCATAAGTTACCTTTGATGTACCTGTAAAGTGATGTACCTTTATGAAGATATCTTCAAGGTAGTTTTGACTTGTACTGACCAAAATACTCTGAGGGCAGTTTTGGCTATGGCTACCTCACCTCTCAAGGCAAATCTGCCTAATGGGGGCCCGATGTTACATGCAAACTAAGTATTGTGTGTGAAACGGAAAAGGATGATCGGAAGGCCCAGCCTAGTCTATTTTATTCTGATTACTTATAGAATTAAGCATAGTATTGCTAACCAAATGTTTGCTACTGTTTACAGAGTAGGCAGGCCATCTACAGTCTCATTATTCTTAGTGAAAGCTCCGTTACGGTTGAAGGGAGTGAGCGTGGTTCTGTGTTTATCGAAATAAGAATCCACCTAATAGGGCAGATAACACTGTAGTTTTTGGAAAGTGAGTATCTGTTTATCATGTAAAGGAGCAAAAAGATTGTGAATCTGCCTATAACTCTGATAGTCAATGGGATTTTGTTGTAGTATAAAAATGCTCTTAATGGAGGTTTTTTGTAGTTGAAGAGCTTTACTTTTTCTTGAAGGAAATGAAACTTTGAAGGATGGGCTAGGTATGTTTTAACATACCCAACTGCAAATTAGATTGTACATTCTGTTCACTATGTGGAATAACAATAAATAAAATAGGGCATATAACAGCTAGTACCTTTCATTGCAGTAAAAGAAACCTAAGTGGCAATGTTCTTGTTTCTCACTTTACCAGAGGTTGATGCTTTAGTGGTAGTGGATTCTCTTCATTAAAGTTTTGCTGGCTGTGCACGTTTAGAAAAAGTTAGTTGCCTTGCTGATTTCCTGCCTGCTGGTAATGTGTTGAGTCAGATGGCTGAACTAATGCGTGGTACAAAAGGATGGATAACAGTAAGATTAGTATACTAATATGTCTCTTCAGTTTAACTTATGTTCAAGTCTGGAAAAATACTCAGGTTCAGTAAAAATGACAATTACAAACAGCCCATTTTTTAACCTTGAAGTTAGGCCTCAGTCATGTAAGATTTAGTTTGATTGTTGCCAGGTTTCAGTTCCCTGGAGAACCATGTTTACATAGGTATATTTATCTTTTAGAAGATTATTCAGGTGTATGTATTTGCAGTGAATTCAAACACATTTTTTTTTTTCTCTAGATTGATGAAAAACAAGCAGCTTTTCAAAGCTGACTGGTTATCTTAATCACTTCAATGTGAAATTGAAGTTGTTTAACAGTTGTAATAGAGGAACTCAGTGACGGTTTTTAAGTAGTGCTATTTTCTGCATGTACTACCTAGCATAAATACAAGCATTTTTTTATCCTCTCAACACCTTGGTTAAAGTATTTAATGTTACTAAAATTTTTTACTTGTATTTCTCATATATAAATTTCTGTCATTGATTGTGCTTGTATAATAAATTACAGTTTGCAGTAAGGTAAAACTGTACTTATTAGCACATGTAGTGTAGTCTTTTTAAGACTGGCTCTTGAAATAAAAACTTAATCTTTACTGTACATATGATAAGCGTGGGTCATACAGCAGTTTGATAAACCATCTGCATACTGAATTATTTTCTTCTTGGTGTGTGATCTGTCTAATTTGTTGTAATTTGAAGACTGTCTTGGTAGGGAATTCCTATCCCAAGCTATGTATCATATATGTTATCTGAAAACAGATCATGTTTTGATTTAACAATTTTTTTCCCACCAAAATTGTAATTCGCTATGGTGGGTTCCTCCAAAATCATGTGTCTCAAATTCAGAATTCTGGGTTTTTTTACTGTTATACTTGCTTGTGGCCAGTTAAAATCTGTTTAATTTTACAGCACATGTTGCCCTTTTAACTCTTATTCTGGTGGCAGTTGTCAGTGTCTTGATAATGAGCAAACCTCTCTTGGTTGGGTTTTTTTGTTGTTGTTGTTCTTGGGGGGTTTTTTTGTGTCTTCCCCTCCCCAAGCCAACCTCTTTATTTTTTCCTGTGAGTGGCTGTCCATTTTCACATGATCCAAATATCCTTTTATATCTTCAGTATTTTGTCTGAATGAGGATGACCGAAATTATATACAACACTTCAACAGAGTTCTTCATGCATTTCTTCTGTTCTTTATCGAAAATACCATACGGAGCTACATCAATTAAGTATTTGCTCTTCCACTGCTGTCACTGTTTGGTCCCTCCTGGTTAGTGTGTGATTGATAATGGGTTTTGCATCCTGTGGGTGTCAAACAGAACGTTCTTCACTGGGGGGGTGGGGGGGTGTAACCTAGTTTTGCGGCATTAACAATTCAGAGTGAGAATCTCTAATTCATTTTTAGAGATTATTCAGTTCACCTTTTATGAGGTTTTCCATCACCTTTGGTCAACCTCCTTTTAATTAGTTCTACTTTTAGCACAGCTATTGTCACTTTGTTTTAGCTTATACCTTGAAGAGCTTTTCTAGGAAGCACCGTTTCTTTAGTTAAATTCCATGCAGAATTTTGCATGGGAAACTCAACTTAGCGCTGCTCTGTTTTCTTAAGCACTCTCATAGTTATTATGTTAGTCTAGCACAGTCTGACTCTGGTAAACTTGTAGTGTGCTTTACAGACTTTCATGCCGGTATTTTAAGTTCTTCAACATTTCTGGAATTTGGCATAGTAATACAAACGGACTAACGTGTCTGGCTGGAATATTTATTCTTGAACTAAATTTTGGAGCCTTTTCCTGCATGAGCATGTGTTTGGTTATTGTACTTCCAACTCAGAGTTTCCAGGTTTTTTTCTTTCCAACATTCATCTTTGATCTTTTCTGTTCAGATGATTTTGCTAACAAGTTCCATTACTTCATCAAAGTCACCTGTTTTGAAATCTAAGCTTAAATAAAATTCATTGTTCTTCTGTTTGTTCAAGGTTTATAACTTGATTTGATGGCTATCTCCTTTGAAGTCTTCTCTGCTTACTAAAGCCAAATCTAAAACAACTTTGTATGTTGGTTCATCAACAAATGTTGATGATAATGGATAAATGTATCAGTTTATCACATGCAGGAAAATTTGACTACTGCGGTATTAAGAATTGATGTCTGTGCTAATTAAGCTTTGTAACTTAATAAATATAAGCTAAAAGATATGTTGGACATGTATAATCTTTTAACACAGATGGGTAATACTTAATTTAGGGCTGTAGTTTGGTCAGCTGTGTTATAAAATTTCTTAAGGTATGGTGTTGCTTATATATTTGGTTAAGTAGAGATTGTGATTTTGTTTATGTACTGCCTAACTCTGGGAAGTCTTCCAATACTTAAAAGTTAGTTTGAAGTTGCACAGTGCATCTTGATAATGTATTTAATGTCAGAGCAGTGCAATAGTTAATGTATTTAATGTGGTAGATGACTAACTTGTCAGTGTCAGTGTTGGTACTTGTCAACCAAAAATTGTTACTTTCATACAGTCTAGTGAATAAAATGCTGAGAGAGCCAGGGTAGGGCAGCATGTAAAACAATACCGTGTGATAGGGAGCAGTATGTTTAAAAGTGGAATTGTATTACTGTCGTACATGATCAGTTAAAAAAAGTAAATTGGGAATGAGAGGAACTAGTCAGTCCTATTCAAATGGATTAGATTCCAGTTGAAGTGATGAAAGTTGTCAGGTCAGCCTCTTATGAAACAGTACTTCGTATATGTAGAGACATTGCTTTTACAAATACTGGAATAGCTTTGTTTTGATATGCTTAGCAGGTTAGAATTAGAGATGTTCACTTTATAACTAAGTCATTTGCTTATGATTAGATAAGTTTGCTTTCTCAGTTTTTGATGTTTCATGTCTTGCAGTATTAGGTAAATTTGTCAGTTGATAGCCAATGATCACAGGTTTTTTAGATGTCAGAGGTACAAAAACTTAGTGCCAAAATCCAGGTTTTTATAATTACAAAGTGTCGTCTTCAACATCTCAATAGCAGTATAGTATATTTTTTTAATAAAGAATCCGTAATGTTAATTCTGCATGACTAATCAGCTAATCCTGGCTAATTTTTTTTTCCACCTTCAACTCACTGACTAAGTACATATGTATGGTCCAGATATCTAGCTTTTTTTCATGTATCAGGTGATCACTGTGTGCATATACTGTAGAAGATTCAGTTTTATGACAAGAAAGAGACTGATACAAAGCTATGTGTAAAATTGACAAAGGACATAGGATATGCATCTTCACTTTCCAACAGTTCCTGAAATACTTTATATTAGCTACAAAGTTTGTGTTCCCTCAGATTGCCTTTGTATGTGGAAGATGTGGGAAATTTACTTTGGCCTTAAAACAATGAGTAAAACAGAGAGAAGACTCTCATGACATTACTGTGTTAGTGAATAGTTAATTATTTTTGTGTGATCATGGAAGTAAAAAAGATGCCCTCACTCCTTTCATACAAAAGACAAAGAGTGCATGAACCAATGGAATGTTTTCTTGTAATTGCTAACTCTGTGGAGGATGGTTGTGGATGGTTTCCAAAAGATTGAGAAAATAACCTTCATGTGCTTTACGTTATTCTTTGTAAATGGTGAGTGTTAAGATGCACCCTTGAAAAGCAGGAAAGAATCTAATGGTGCTGCTATTTAGTTCTTTCAAGTAGGTTTTTTTAGTAGTTTTCACTATTTGATTTCCTCTCAGTTCCAAGAATAAACAAAACTGAAATTTAGATAACTCCATCAGAATTTTAATTCTCCACTAAGCTTCAAAACTGATTATTTTGGAAGGTCTCAACCAGGAATTTGTTTAAATTAGTTTGTTTTGTTCTAAAGGTTGTAAAATAGCATCTTGCCTTTTACTTTTACTTGCCTTTTCCTTGCACGTACTGGTGGGATAGCATAGGGTGTGGGATTTCTTTGCTGATACCAAGGGGATTCTGATGTGAAGTAGGTTATTGTTTTCTGAAGTGCTCAGTATACTTTTTGAGAGAATGTTCTGGCTTTAACTGGAGAGCTTCCCTTTACATAACTTCATAGTTGTTCAATATAAATACAGTTTATTTCATATGCTGAAGATACCTGTAGAAATTGGACAGCAGTTGATTCTGTTGTGAATGGATGGATTTAAACGTAGGGAGCATGGAACGGGTAGAGAAGGTCCATTGCAGACCAGTCTATCTTTGTTGTTCACAAAGAGCAATTTCAAAAGCAGACAGTAAACTGAGGTAAAAGATTTTTGTTTAAAAAATACACGCGTGAGGAACTAAAACCATGGAAGTTCTGTCTGATTGAGCTCGTATTGTTAAGCTGATGTTTTTAAATAGCAACAAGTAAATTTGTTTAAATCTCATAGAATGGATGGCTCCTTTCTTTCATTTTTCTGATCATGATTAGTAGTTCGGACAGAATTGTATTACTGCTGATTCTCCTGCATCAAAGATACCCATGTTGTTTATTATTATGGTTAGCTGCCAAACATTTGATTTATGCTACTGGGTATGGGAAGAACAAACAAACAAACAAAAACCTCGAATAGATTTAGCAGCTTGATGTATGCATAACTGTGCTACTTGTAACTAAGTATCGGGGGCAACTTGGTGCTAAAGGGAGCTAGAGTAGAAGATTTTTGAAAGTGTAATAATTAAGCCTGCGTCGGGGTTTAACCCCAGCCGGCAACTAAGCACCACACAGCCACTTGATCACTCCCCCCCGGTGGGATGGGGGAGAGAGTCAGAAGGGTAAAAGTGAGAAAACTCATGGGTTGAGATAAAAACTGTTTAATAGGCAAAGCAAAAGCCGCGCACACAAGCAGAGCAAAACAAGGAATTCATTCACTGCTTCCCATGGGCAGGCAGGTGTTCAGCCATCTCCAGGAAAGCAGGGCTCCATCATGTGTAACGGTTACATGGGAAGACAAACGCCATCACTCCGGAAGTCCCCCCCTTCCTCCTTCTTCCCCCAGCTTTATATGCTGAGCGTGACATCATATGGTATGGGATATCCCTTTGGTCAATTGGGGTCAGCTGTCCCAGCTGTGTCCCCTCCCAACTTCTTGTGCACCCCCAGCCTACTTGCTGGTGGGGTGGGGTGAGAAGCAGAAAAGGCCTTGACTCTGTGTAAGCACTGCTCAGCAGTAACGAAAACATCCCTGTGTTATCAGCACTGTTTTCAGCCCAAATCCAAAACACAGCCCCATACTAGCTACTGTGAAGAAAATTAACTCTACCCCAGCCAAAACCAGCACAGCCTGATATGAATGTGAGCCACCAAATCTGCTTCAGCAGTTGTGCTGTGCTGATGGACTTTACTAGTGGAAAATGTTTTGAAGAGTTTGATGCTGTTAATCTAACCCATGTTGTAAGGAAATTTTGTAACAAGCAGAACAGTATATGTTCATTTACTTTAACTGAGTTATTGTGTAAGCTTGATCTAATGCTGAGACTTAACAAAGAGATGAATATTCTGGATTCATTTTTCTGATTTTTAATGTTGACTTTTAAAACGCTTAATTTTCATTGACTCTTAAAAGTTTAGTTTAGTTGTACTGTTTTCTGTCTGTCGGCTAATTACTCACCTCAAGAAGCTTTCAGTTTTACAAAGATACTCATTTGGATGTGGATGGATAGCATATGTCAGTTGCTAGATGATGTTAGTTGACGATACCAAGTAGACTGCTGAAAGGCTTGCCCAACTATCCTCTTAGGAACTTCTAAACTGATTTTTATCTTAAAAGATTTGTAGGTTTTTTGGAATGTAGTACTGGGATATGAGGAGACACAGGACTTCATCTCAAAGGTACAGCTTTTTGAGTTTACCAAGAAAAAGAGAGGAGACTGTATTTAATCTTCTTTATATTATTTTCTTAAGTGAATGCAGATTGCCACTGTCAGATGTAATGCAGGGTTGATGGACTTTTGATCAGACCTGTTCTGGCCATTCTGACGTACTATCGTATTAAATAACGTAAATGCAAGTTTTAGTAAGTGGAAACAAATGCATGACTGTTTTAAATTTGCAAGTTAATTATGTCAGAGTTCAATGTCATGCTCTAAACCAAAACTGCTGATGTATGAAAATTTGTCAAAGTGGACTGTGTTTTATCAGCTGTGATGCTTGATCATGTTTGTCTGAATTTTTATTTTTTTACTCCGTATTGGTTTCTGAAGGAAAGGTTATAGGAATCTTGTTTGCCTGATGCAATTTCACTGATTAATAGCAGGGGGTGGGTAGAGTAAGTGCTTGCCAACATTTTAGTCTGTACACTGATGATGCATGCGGGGTACAGGTCCATGTGGCACAATATTAAAAATGACTTGTTTTTTTGCTAGCATTGCTATTCCTGCTGCATCAGCAATTGTAGCAAACGGCACTGGTGTTAACAGTGAAGACTGTTAAAATTGTAATGAATAAAACCAACTACTTCTTTGCCAAGTAAGCATACTAAAGCTGCTAGATTAGAAAACACATGAGTTGCAATGTTCCACCAATAATAAAGCACTTAAAAGCTTTCTGTTGACATTTATACAAAGAGAACAGATGAGTGTGCTCTATTTGGTTTTGAAGTCAGTTTGATGCAAACCTTACAACTACCCACAACAGAAGGAGTTTTGCAGGCTCTTCCTGCAAAAAGAAGTGACTGAATTTTGATACTGAGAGTGCTGACAAATTGCTGAAAGTGCTGCCCACTTATCATTGGTCTGACAGTTTAATCATTGAATGTGTACTGCTAGATTGGGTCAGAGGAACAAAGGAGAAGAAACTAGAGTTTTTTCAAGCAATAAAAAGATGAATTGAAATTTGAAATGCAAATAATTTTTTTTTTTTTTTTTATTGGGTGACACTGCTGCGTGACTTGTATGCCATATTTTCAGTGGTGGTGTCCAGAACTTACAGATTCTTCTTCATTTTTTCTGAGAGAAAGTGTTGATCAATTTAGTGCATAAATGGGGCGATGTCACATTGTTTTGGTTCTTGTTTTAATTTTTTTATAATAAAGGTTGTATTTAAATTTGGTATGTGCTGTGTCAACAAGGTTCTTTTTGGGTAGGGGGTGAACATCAGCACACTGCTCACCTTGTACTTTGAACACATGCTCTGTATTAGCCTTCAGAATGCTTTCAAGAGAGTTTATAATCCACCTGTCTTTAGAGATTTTTCAATAAGAGCAGAATATAATAGTTACATACTTTTTCTGCTCTTTTCTCTTCATTCTTAGTTACATTTTTCAGGTGCTTTGCTTACAATATTACTGGATGCTGTTTGAAGAAAACACTGTATTATATAAAACTGGTATCTAGTTGCAGTTGTCTAATTGATGGGTACTGCTTTAGTGGAACATGGAATGGATTGTCTGCCTGGATAAACCCTGGATCCATATTCAATGGATTTGATCCATATTCAGTGGATTTGGATCTTCCAAAGTGATAATTGTATGTCTGTATGTTAGAACGTTTGTAGCCTTTGTTTACTAGTTTGGGGACCTATCTGATTGCAAAAGAATTGGAAAAAATGTATTTTGTTGTTTAAAAGTACCTCTTAAATTCCTAAATTGATGATCCAGCAGCAGTTGTGTGCAGTAAAAATATTTTATAAAAATATTAACTTTTTGCACGCATTTTGTTGCATTTCACATTAAAAAAAACTATTAAACTTAGTAGTAAAGAATGAGAAGGGACTTGAATCAGTTGTTTTCCCCACCTGCCTCCTCAGCTCAATGCATGCTGATCTCATGAATTTGAGTGGACTTACTAAAGTCATCTCTGATAGATAGTTATCAGAATTTCTCACTTTTCACAAAAAATTACTGTGGAAGTATTGAAGGCATTATTTACACTTGTTTCTAGTGCCATAGTCTGTAAGAAATAAATTTATTGTAAGAATTAACTTTTCCTGTCAAAATGCATAAAATTATGCTGTATGTAAAATTTTGTCATTGATATTTTGGGCATAACTTGATTTCTGTGAGAAAGTAGAAAACTGAAACTGAATGTTCTATGCATCACTGAGATCCAAGTACCGTGTAGATTTTTAGCTATATGAACATAACTGTTTTTCTCACCATACCTCATAAAGTTTTAACTTTTAAAAATTTGCTCGTAACTTTTTTTTTTCATATGGAAACTAGCTTGTGATTGAGAATCTTTGAGTGTGGTGCTTTGCTTCTTTAAGAAAGCCTGCTGAGTGGTGTTATAGGACAGTTAGTGTTTTGATTCATTCTGAATCTCTTGCTGATTGTGGCTATTGGTTTGTTCCACCCCCATTTGCTGTGTGTTGTAAAAATCAAGAATGATAGATGAGTGGCTCTTCCGTGACAGATAAACACTTCTTATTTTCTTCAGTTTAAAGAATTAAATTCTGTGTGCATTGATGCATAACGTTGAGTTAGACTTAGGAAAGGAACATAGGCTGAGAGTGGCATCAGTTTAGCTCTGTTTAAATGGCTGTAGCTAAATTGGAGCAAATTGTTAATGTCAGAAGATTTGTTTCAGTTCTTCAAATTCTTAGTTCTAGTTTAAACTGCAATGGTGAATGCATTGGTTTAAAAACAGTGTCCAAGTCTGCTGCTCTTTCAAAAGATAAAGCTTTATAATTTAGAAGAAGCATTTATGATGAGAAATTCTAAAGCTATGGGCACTGGGGATGAGGGTGGTTTGCAACTCTGAAAGTGGTGGGAGAGGAAGAATTTGAACCTTTCAGTGATTTCCTACTTTGAATATGATTGCTGAGTGGTTTATGTAAACCCATTTTATGTTGCAATCCAACAGTCTTAAACACATGTGCAGAGTCTTACTTCCTCTAAGGGAATGATAATTGGCAGCTGAAAAGCAGTAACTTCTTGGTGGTTTTTAATGTGATGACAAACATTCATCTGAACACAGTCCTTCATGTGCTCAAGAGGGAAGAATACTTTTGATCATTGCGTGTCATGAAGAAACCGAAAAAGTACATCTCTGTGCTACACTCTGTGCAAAAGTAGTCAGTATAAACAGTGTGTCCTTCTTCAGATCATATATTAGAAAGGCATTAGAGAGATTGAAAAATACTATCTGTAGATGAAGGAAACAAAAGATTACATTACTTGCATAGTTTTCAGGGACAGAGGAAGAAAAAGGTTCTCCTGGACCAGAATGCATATCATTGCCACCATAGGTGACTATGTCATGCCATATTAAGGTGGAACAAGATAATTACATTGAAACTAGTTTGGTTTTGAGTCTATTCGTCCATTGCCCTGCTGTGAGCAAGACAAATTTGTCATTTACTGCTAAACTTATTACTTACAACGTACGGACCCGAGTATTGTTAAAGTCGAATAGTGTGGATTTTGAAATTATTCATATGAGTTTCTGCTTCTACCTACAGTAGAGATGGGTACTTAGATCTTTTCAAAGGAAGGCCTATTTACTGCATTTGCAGAGCTCACAGCTTAGAGGAATGGTGAAACTGCTGTATGCTTTTTTTTTAGCCATATCTACTATTATAATTAAGTCTCACTCCTTACTAACTCTCTTTTAAATCCCTAGAGTGTTATGCAACATAATTACCACTGCAGTGTCAAGATAGAGGTAAAGTAGTTAGAACTGTACTTAGATGTTCACTTTGAAAGTAAAGCTTTCCTTATTTTTAAATCAGTTGGCTTCCTGTGAGATAACATGGTGGAAGAATTTGTAAAGAATTATAAATGTGGAGGAGCTAAAGCCTTGCAAATGAACTTGGGACGTGTGATTTCATGAGAGACATGCCAAAGAAGCTTTTGGGAAGGGAAGATGAGACATCTGTTTGGTAGTGTGTAAGAAATGATGTGAAATAAATCTAAATAAAAGGCTGTTTACTTGAATTCCTCTTACTTTTAATGATATGTGGATTCAATGGTAAAAAATAAAAAGGTGTGCTTTGAGGGTGTGACCCTCCTGCTTTTGTACTACTCCTGTCCTCAGATTTTTAAGTATTTTTAAGTATTTCGGAACAGAATAAAATGGATACTTGGTAGAGATGAAAGGGGAGTAGAGCTTTTAGCTTTTCTAACATGCTGCTGGTGAGGCTTTCTGGAGTCTTACTGCACTTCTGATAAACTCTTGAGGGAGGTGCTGGAAATAGAGTAGCAGATAGTTCTATAGATACACGTAACTGCTTAAAGTGAGTGGCAAAGTTGCAAGATACTTGAGACTAGAAGCTTGAATTTGGTTTAATGGAGATGATAAAAGGACAGATGTGATGAAAATTCAGTACTTTTGTATGGACTCGTGTTGAGACACAAGAGGTGTGATTAACCAAGAGGCAGGAATCTGAGAAAACTGCTGGTAGTCATAAAAGAAAAAAAAAAAATATCTTGAAGACGTGTAAAAGGTTTCAGCAGAATCTGGAAAAACCCAGGATGCATATTAAGCAGATAAATAACTTTGAGTTGTGTATTTGGGAGAATGCTTGTGGTCGGCTGGGCTAACAAGTTGGGAAGGAAGGTAGGTTGTATTCTATCCATAGTTGGAAGTGAGAGAGAATGGGTGAACTGGAGATTTGATCTAATTATTTTGTAATTTAAGCAGTAGTCCTTCAATTCTGCCAAATACAAGGTGAGTGAAAAGAGAGGCTCCTAGATAGTGTATTATACAGAAAGGGAGTTTGGAAACCTGATCAGCAGTTAAAGAAAAACTGGAAATACATGCTTGTTATTTCACCTATTGCTTCTGAATGTTTCTTCTGAGGTGGTAGGGAAAGTATCTAAGGCAACAGAGAAGATAAAATGTCAAGAAGCAGAAGAAACAGTAGCACTTGAGGAGCCCGGGATAATGCTGAGTTGCTGTAGCTGACTATCCCTGTCCTGATACTTGTCAGTGCTACCAATGGCTTGAATGTAGAGAGAGAAGATAAAACCCTACATATGCAAAGAAAACTAAATTTTAGGTGTCTGGTCTTGTAGTGGAGTAGAAAATCCTGAGTTGGTGGGTGTCTTCATTCTGTGTAACATTTGAGGTGTGATAGATGGCTTAGGTTTCACACAAGCCAGAATTCAGTGGTAGTCCTCAAGTCAGCTTATCATACTATCTGTGCGTGTTCTGAATGTTTGGCTCTACAGTGTCACGAATGTGACATACGAGTATTTGCAAGGGAAAGATTAAAATAAGTGTTCTTTCTCTCCTGTGAAAACTAGGATATTTAATGTTAGTGATTATATTCTACATGAAAGATACAATTTAAAATGCAATTTTCGGTGCAACTACTCTGTAGCTGCCAAATATAAATAAAAATGACCATGTTGCTATTTATGCTTCAGTACTTCAGCAGGCTGCCTAGCTTGTTTCAGTGTAGTGTAAGTTAATGGAAAATCTGAAGAGAATGAAAAGGAAACAAAGTCTGCCAAAAGATAATAATATTTGTTCGAAGAGATGTGCTAAAGAATTTCTTTACATACTGAAGCCAGTATAAATACTGCTTGTAGTTCTGAGGATTTTGTGGCTGTTGCCAAAATTGTCAGTGTAGAAACAGCTGTGGATTTTTTCCTTGAGCTATGATTATATGGTGACGAAATTTGTGTTCTCCGTTCTAAACAGGTGTTAACCACCAAATCGTTATATAGTATACATGATTGAGTATGTCAGTTTCCAGTGGAGAAACAACTTGTTCTTGAATATGCAGAGTAAGTTTGTTAGAATTAATTCAGACTAACTCGGTTGAAAATGAGGTCTGCTGCATTTCAGAGATTTGTTGTTTCTGATGCTTTCCCTCCCTGCCCCCAGCTTTTCAAGTGGTGAAATCTCAGCTATAAATCATTTGCCAGAGAAGAAATTGATTATGAAACAGAGGTTATATTAAACTCTTGGCTGCTGCTAGAGTTTCAAGTGACTTCCCATTTCTGTGGCTTCCTGTGGTCAGATGAAAACATAAAATTTCTGTGTTCAGTTTCATTTTAATTCTGAAGCTTTTGAAAGCGGTTATAACAATTCTGAGTAAAAGACTAGAATTATTGATACCTGTTTTTTGCTTTATAGCCCCCACTATCAAAAGTCTTAATGCTTTGGGAACAATGCCTGTTTAAATGTTAGTTTTCAGTTTGGAAGTTGGTTAATACATTCATTTTAAGTAAGTCTTTGGTGATATTGGAATAAAGTCATTGAGAAAATTTTATACTAGTTGGAATTCTGTAAGTTCTGAAATACGGGGTTTTTTATTCTTATAGCAGCAATTTAAATACCAGTTTAACAATTCTAGAAATGAAATATAAGCTCTTGTTAAATATGTTTTTTGGTTAAATAAGAGAAAGCTTTGTGTTACAGATTGTTACATTTTAGTGAAACTAACCTGGATTTGAATCAAATTATCCATTTTTAACTATCTTGTTTATAACTACTCAACTACATCTTGCAAGTAAATACCTCAAGGTGTGGGTAATACAGGTGTAATTGGTAGAAACAGTACTTACAAGTCCACTTGTGACATTCCCTGATGCTGTCGAGGAGTTTTTCATTACTTTGCAATGAAGTAGTAGGACTTTTGGGTGTATATAGAAGTTGCCCAGGTCTCTGATACCATACTTGTCTTCATTGTTTTCATTATCTCACTGGGGGTAGTCAGTAGAACAATATTTACTAGTTTGTTGTCACACTGTGTGCTCAGTAACTGCACCTTTGAGTTGTCAGATTTCTCATTGCTGAAAGATGCACCATTTCATTTCCAAATGCTATAGTTAATCTCATAACTAGCAAATAGTACTGTATAGATGCATTTTTGTATTTTTTGTTAGGTACAGATTTCTAATTTTTTTGCTTTCTAGATGCTTTATTATAAAAAAATACATAAAAGAACTGTTTTTATACACCTTTTAAATGATGTGAATAATCTTGTAAGTGTTCTAAGGAGCTGCACATAATTTTTATTTCAGTAGCTGAATTCCATAAACAGGATGAATAGGCAGCAAATTTACAGACATGAAGAAAACATTTAGGAGGGGTGCTGCAATTAAAAAAAAAAAAACCCACAAAAAACTAAACAAAACCAGAGTAGATTTTTCTTTCAAGTTACCATGATGCTCATGAAGAGAGGAAGAAAATGGCATTAAGATTTGGGAAAGATTAGAAAGAGAAGACTGTCATGCTAGATTATAACCTGTTACTGTATTTAATACCTAATATACGTTTTTCCCCCCACAGAAATTAGCAGAGTACGGAAAGACATGTATAACGACACATTAAATGGTAGTACGGAGAAGAGAAGTGCAGAATTACCAGATGCTGTGGGACCTATTGTACAGTTACAAGAGAAACTATATGTGCCTGTAAAAGAATATCCAGATGTAAGTATATCTTTTTAGTCCCTAAATTATTTTTTGATCCTTGTGGTCGTCTTTAAATGTAAATTTCATGTGATGCTACCCTTGGATCACACTGAATTGCTTTTGACAAGATACTTCTTAGGGAAGCAGTGTATGTTCCACTTGGTGGCTTGATTTGTAGTGAGTGTGAGTGGAAGAAGGTTGCCTTAAATACCAAACCAGTATGGATTATAAAGCTGTAGATCTAAGATCTGAATTATCGTATTCATTCTGTACTGTCAGTCCTGAGACACTGTGTAGTGAGTTTTATAAGGGAAATAGTTCTTGGGACAGTGTTTTTTCCTCTTAGTATGTCTCGAAAAGTCAGCTGGAGAATCCTTAGAGACCCTTTAGAGACCTTTTGGAGACTGTACTTAATTACTGTTTGTCCCATACCTGTGTAACCAGTTCTGTCGCATGTAGAAGTGTCTTTATCTTGGGGTTGGGGTTGTTTTCCACCTTAAGCAAAGCTCCTTGCTTGCATGCCAATGTTACGTTCTCCATTGGGTGTTCTGTTCTATTATACACCTACCTTTTTGAGGGAGAATGGTTTCATTTAACTAGAAGAACTATTTGGAACTCCTGTGGTCTGAATGGTTTCTTAAAACAACTTGGGAAAAATAGTCCTGTCAAAATCTACCCCAACGATTTTCATTGATCACTGACAAAATAAGAAATTGTGTTATTCCTCCATAATAGAATTTAGAGGTCATGTTGCAGTGGAGGAGTGCAGGGTCCAAGTGAGGCATTTGCACATTGAAGTGGTATAAAGTAGGAGAAAGTACAGAACAGCAAAAAATGGAAGCAACACTTGTGTATTTCTTTGGCTTTTTTTTGTATCATTAGCTAGATTAAGCTCTCCAAATTGAGCTTTATTATTTTAATGCTGCTTAGAACATACAGGCCTCTAAATAAAACCTCATTGTGCCATACTCCATTAAGAAAATTAAGTGCAAGTCATTATTCAGAACAGAATATTTAGACAAATGTCTCTTCTCCCTTTTCAGTTTTCACGAAGTTGTTTTGTTGCTTTTGGGTTAAAATACCTGTGCTGGGAAAAGTGTTTGGAGAATTTGCATTGGCAGTAAGGACATCTCTCTCCCCTTCCCTTCCGTTTTTCTTCCAAATTAAATATATGCATATGCATATCTATATACATATATGTACATATATGTACATGCATACATATCCCCACACCAAAAACAGTGTTTCTTTTGAAATTCCTTGGAATTACAGATTTTTGAGAGGAACTGTGCTATGCAATTTTTCCCGTAAAGCGATGCAAGTAGCTCTGTACTTAGTTATCTGTATATCTCTTAGAGTTATATTACTTACTGGCTTTTTGAAACATAGCTTAGTTGTTGAAATCTTTGTTTTATAACTCAACAATGCATCCTTTGTGAAGAGTTGCCTTAGTTATTGGTTGTAGTTTTTACAGAACTTGAAGCTTGCTGTACCAGGATCGTGAGATAGCAGGAAGAAAAAGGGGTTGGACTTCCTGTAATTATTATTAAGCTTTTCTTCTAGAAATCAAGGGTGTAGTAGCTTAGCTCTTCACTGCCAGTTAATTATCAAATATAGTGTAAATAAGCAGGAAAGAGTTTTGTCTCTAGTTACTGTTAAAGCACTTGTGTGACTTTGGGTGTATGATTTCTCTAGCTAGTGCTAGCTCTTTGTGTGCCTTCAGAAGAGTGCCCTTGAAGTGGTCACTAATTTATTTTAATGGAGTCTTACAAATTCAGAAGTTGGAGAGACTTGTGATTTGTATACATGTGACCTGGAATAAAAAGGTAGTTGGTTCTTGTGAGATGATGTGAAATGTTTGCTAGAAGATGTACAGCTTCTACCACTGTGGTGGTACTTGGCAGTTCAAGCTTCATTGGGGAGCCAAGCCCAGCGTTCTCTATGTGCTCCTGCCTGTCTACGTGTTGTCTGTATTTGTTCCTAGCTACTCAGAATGGGATCTGCACAGCCTCAGTAATTGGTTAAGCAACTAGAATATAGCACCACATACAAGAAAAGCTGTGGTTTTGTATGTAGGCCGTTTCTAAGATCTTCTGCAAGTTAGAAATTAAATAACCTGCTTTGCATTCAGGCTAGTACAGCGTTCACAAGGTCTGGAGTACAGTGACTCCAGCTTGTCTTAAAAAAACCCTGTAAAATTCACTTGTAAAGATTAATTTCACCTGTAAAGATAATTTCATTGTAATCACACAGTGTTATGTGAAACTTCTTACTCATATCTAGCAATTGATTTAATTGTTAACAGATACAGGGAGGACATGCTGTGCAGACTATCAGAGTAAGTTTGTCAGATAAATCCAGTTAATTCTTTCTATCGCCATCATTCTCTTCCAGCTGACAATCTTGTGTACCTTACAAAGACATAAAGATGGATAAACTTAAAAATTATTCAGAGTGACCAGAAACAGTTTTCTGGTGTAAATCTTGTGTACCTTACAAAGACATAAAGATGGATAAACTTAAAAATTATTCAGAGAGTGACCAGACTGTTTTCTGGTGTAGATTAGATACTATTTTTAATAACAAAAATTTAAAAAAAAAAAAAAAAAAAAAAAAAAGGAAAAGTCCTGGAGTGGGAGGGAAGCCTTAGTGTTAGTTAGAACTAAAATAATGGTCTGCCATAAGTTTAAGCAAACTTGTGTTTTATAGACATATATAAACATACATATATAAATATATGTTTAAAAGATGAAACAGTACGTTTTCATAGCCTACATCACTTCAATATTACTGTTTGACTGTCCTTTGAGTACCTTAATAGTTTAGGTTTTTATATGAGTGCATATTGAGTATTTTTATTCTAATTTTTATTCTAAGACCATAGTTGATGCAAGGTTCAACTTACCAAAAAATCGATTGTCTGAAACAGCCTGTAGTTTTTAAATGCCAACTGTGTAGAGTCTGCATTTCTACTTCTGTAGTAGTAAGTGGAAGATATGCAAAAATCTTGCTAACGAATAACTAGTTTTTTGTATGTTGTATTAATAAGAAGCTTTTTTCCATGATGTAATCACAATCTGAAAATTGTGTAACTGTTGGGGTGGTCTGCTTTCTGGCTCATTGTTTTTCCATTACAAGCTACAGTGATGCAATTGTGTATGTTTGTATATATTATTTTCTTCTAGCACCCTTGGAAGGTGTTAGATCTTTATGGGAATTTTAGTCTTAAAACTGTGATTTGAGCTACTTAGCTGTTCTGAACCATGTATGTACTCCTGAAACTTGAGAGAGAAATTGTGCAGAAGGCACCCAGAAGATTAAATTCCATTAGTTTTCCATAATTTGCCCTTCGGTTAAAAATGTGTTCTCTCTACAGTTAAATCTCTGTATGCTCATTTAAGCCTTTGGTGTTACAGTTTGAAGGCATTTTCAATTCATGGAGAAATATCTTCCATCAGAGTTTAAAAAAGTAAGAAGAAAAGATGTCAGGAAAATTATTGAGCTCTTAGGAAGCAGAAGAATGGAGGATATGCTATTGTTTGTGGGTGAATAGTTAATAATCTTTAGCATTTCTTATGCTTCAGATAAATGATTAATTTTCTTGAATTTCCCTAAAGAGCTGAGACTAAACTTTCTGTCTGATATCAATTTAAACAGTTTTTGGAATTAGTACCTACAAATGTTGGACTGAATAAATGTTTTTCTATTATAATCATGGCTTTATTATTAATAAGTACCCTGTTAGCTCTGATTAATGTGAAATTCTCTGTTGGAACTCTTCTGCGCCTCTTCAGTAAAAATGTAAGAACTCAATAATTATTGCATCTAAAGTAGCATGTCCTTTGGGTATACTGAAGCTCAAAGGCCAGCAGTGATAAACAGCTTGTGCATACTTTCCTGACCATTTTAGTTAATACTGTTTAATTAGTACAACAGAACGATGAACACAGGGATTCATTTTACTATGGGGAACTTACTGACAAAACGTTTAAATCCTTTTTCAGTTTGGTAATATCAGAGTTTAACAGCATCCCTAATATGGATTAGGAAAATGATAACATCCTCTTTATTTATTGTTCTGATTCTTTTACTTAAGCTCTTCATTCCCTAGTGGTAAACAGGGAAGGAGGCTAAAAGAGCTGGCCTTGTTTACCCTTGCAATAGGAAGGAAAGGGAAAATATAACTGGTCTCTGTAAATAAACTTGGGCTACAGAGTACCAGCAGGGCTGAAGGAACATGTGGCAAAAGGTCAACTACTGATACAAGTACAAATGCATATGAAAAAACTAAAATGGTTCGATTACTCATTTCCAGTCTGAATGAAATATTTGGAAAAACATTCTAGTAGAAGTAATGGGAGCAAAAGAGTTAATTTTGAGTTTGAACTTTATATATTTATGAGAGGCTTTATGCACTCTGGTTGCAAATAGTAAGGGAACGGATTCATTGAGAAAGGTCCCCTTTGTTTAGCTGCTAATAAAACGGAGACATGCCTTAATATTTGTGTGAAGCTTTTTACCCTTTCTGTCTAATGTTTTATTGGATATCCTTCCATTACTGGCCATCTGATTCACCTTTTGAAAGATAAGTTTCTTTTGAGCCCTGATTCACACTCAATAGCTTACATTTTTTTGGTAGCACCTTGCTGAAAGATGACATACATTGTCATAATTTTATTCAGAAATAAGCCTGTCAAATCTCCAGAGCATGTTTGTCCTCAGGGGCAAAAGGATGGAAGACAGTCTAGAATACATTGGAGATAAAAACCCTGTCCTTTAGTCTCTGATGGTAATCTTGCAGGCTCAGCATCAGCTCAGCAGTACTGATGAACTTGGTCCATATCTCATCCTTGTGAGACTTATTTCTCCCCCATTTAACTCTTCAAGCATTGAGTGCTATTAAGTTAGACAGGTGATTACCTAGTCATTTATCTGTTAATATTCTTATTCCCATTTCATTCTTACTTTCAAGTTTTGCTCTTTAACTATTTGCAGATACTCTGGTGTGTGTGTGTAAATAAAAAAGAAAGAAGGCAGGGTGGAGGTAAGACAAGTAAAGACTAAGTAAATAGCACTTGCTTTGGCTAGGAACAATGTTTCCCTTAATATTTTTCAAAGTAAATTCAGAAATGTGAGAGAAGAAATGAGTTGCATCTGGTACTGATACACAAGTTGAACGTATTTGTTAGGACACCAGTTTGTTATGGTGACGCTTGTATTAGTAACTTCTTCAAATTAACATCATAGGATTAAACTTCTAGTGATGTCCAGCATGTATATGACGCTTCTAGTAGAAAGTAGTGGATTATTTTTCTTGTTTAGTCACTATACAGGTCCAACTCATAAGGGTAGGAGTCCTCTCATCTGAGATTAACAGCAAGTGCTAGACATTTGGGCGCCTTCTGTACATCATGGATGAAAAAGTGTGTGTGGGGAAGCCAAGTGCTGAAGGAGAATGGTAGGCTAGAAAAGTAATCTAAACAGTTAGCTTGTAGATGGTGGTTGTTTTTCTGTGAATGAAATATCTAAAATTTTAGTTAGAATAAATTAATCTTACTAAAAATGGTTAACTTCGGGCATTACAAAATTTGAGGTTGCGAAGGATGTGTCCAGCTGAACTTTTTGAAGAGCAGGTTAAGACCTAGTAGTCAACATCTGTCATGCTTGGTTTTGCTCTCACAGTGCCTTTCATTATGGCTTGTCTCTCAGTTGTAACTGTCTCTACAGAGTTAGGCTTTCAGTTGGCAATCTACTTGATCAGAGCTGTCTTCTTAATACCCTCTTTTGGTTTAGAATTCTGTGTTGTATGCGCATAAATTTTAGTTCATGGACTACAAAGATAATTTGGGTGCATGGTTTCAGCTGATCATGTACTACAACTCTCTTGTGTCAGCTTGTCTATGCTTCCTTTTGCTGTTTTCCCTCAGAACTTCTACTTACTTTGTGTAGTAGCTCTTGCAAGACTAAGTATCGAAGAGTTGTGTGCAAATACTGATGATGAAAGGTCAGTTGTGGGGCAGAGAGATTTGTGGAACATTTTTTTTATTAGGTTTTTTGTTCAATCAGTTCTTTCGAATGTTTATCGTAGTAAAGAAGGGTTTTCTACAGAGAGGAGGAAGTGCTTCAGCATGACTTTTTGCTTCCTGTTGTGAATAGGTCAGGTACACTTGGGTACACCTGCTGAACTTGTTGGTAGTTTTTTGTGAATTAACATCCTGTGTACTTTAATTAGGATTGGGGACTGCAGTAAACATGGAAATACATCAGTAAGGGCTAAAGCCATACTCAGTAGAGCAAAGTAGAGCTGTGTTTAAAATACATATGTAGATTTAGAAATTACTGTTTAGGCATCAGAATCCCTAGTGGATGCACTCAGTTATTCAAAGTCAAGAACAGATCTTCTCTTTTCTTCAGAGAGCTGAAGTTGACTCCTGAAGGGTGGGGTTTGTAGTTGAGAAGTACAGTGTTTTAAGGAGGTAGGAAATAGAGAGAGAAAAACCTGTTCTTGAGAATGAAGAGGTTTTTAAACTTTTTTCCCTCTGGTTAGTTGACAAAGGAGACCTATAACACTGAGCTGCTGTACTTTCCCTAGAAACTTAACCTGGCGATTATGATACCATGCTATCTTCCTTTTCTTTTTTTTTCCCTTCTTTTTTTTCTTTTTCCCTCCACATCTGGTGGTCAGTAAGCTTTTTAAAGGCATACTAGATATTTCTTCCTTTTTAGTAGCTCTGTAGTTTAGGTATTACTATTTGTACACTCAGATTTTTATGGAGTTGCCCTTGTAAAAGTAATTCAATACTTTCTTGCCAGAGGACGGCATGTGTTCTGTAACTTCATATAGGTAGATCACTGAAATGCAAGTCTTCACTAATTATGCTTGGTCTGTGTTTTGCCGGGATAAGAAGGTGCCAAGCCCCATCCTGAATTGCTATTAAAAGTAGTTTTGAGTACCAGTCAAAATATCAGGCTGATATTTTCCTTGTACCTCTCCTAAATCATACAGTCAGGTAAAAATCAGTTTACATGTCCTCAATACTAAAAGGTCTGTTGTTTATTACTAGAATAAGTCTGCTCACAAGCCTTGGGGATGCATATTAATTAAAAAAAAAGTTTGCCTTTTAAGCACGAACATGGACTAGTTTTTTAAAGAGGTGTGCTGGTTTTAGGTTCTGCTGTTTCTGAAGTTCTTAACTCATTAATACATTTTAAAGTGTGTATCGCTTGTCAAGGAAAAGTCTTCAGTGTAATGTTGCATTTATAGCATTCATTTCTGATTTGAATTTGATCCATAATTGAGAAGAACAGGATTGTTGTTGTCTGCATTTGTGTCTCATCGATGTTGTTCGCTTGGTCTTTTTCCATGATTCTTGTTGAGAGGAAGATTGTACACAAATATCAGCTTGTGGAGTAAACTTACTGTTCAGATCTTTCCTTTCTTCTTCTGTGTTTTGTTTCATAGCTTAGGAACTGTTGTTTACCTGCCTTAGTTTTGAACGTTGGATTTAGAATAAAACACAAATGCTACCTCGGTAGATATCTCTGCATAGGAGATTCTGAGATTGTGTAGCTAATAGGTATTCGTCCATTGTTCTATGGATCTACTCGATTTATTCAATTAGTCTCTGCTATTTTTTAAAGCCAGTAAGAACAGTAGTTGGACACAGCTGTTTCATTTCAGTTATTTTGGCATAACATTAATTCACAATTTAAGCTTTTATATGTTTCTTTTCTCTTTCTTATTAAGAGCAGTGTAAAATAGTTGAATCCTGTGAAGGCACTGATTCCTTCTGAAATTTGCTACACTTATTTGAAACTGTGTGCATTGTTTTTTTTTTCATATACACTCAGTATTTTAAGAAAAATAATGCTGGTTGATGAGCAGCCAGTTCCTTTTAACACCTTACTTGCACTCATTTTAGTTGTCTTTTATTATATAGCATAGTACCCCGTCTTCTGGGAAGGCTCGTGTACCTGTTCTAATGGTGTACATTCATCCACCCAAGACTTAGTTTAAGTTGCTTAGGTTGATTAATGCTTTTTCAGAAGCTTCTGTTTCTTTAGAGCATGGACATAAGCTTGATCAATAACTTTCAGCTATGTGGTTTATAAACAATCAGAACATGCTGCCCTAAAATTCAAGTTCATTCTAGTTACAAACATTATGATCAGTAGTGTCAAAGGACACTGAGGGCTTTGCCCTGTTGTCAGTGATACAAGAACTGCTTGCTCTGGGAAGATCGTCAACTGAATTATGATTTAAAGTTGTCTTAAATATGCAGCAGTTTCAGATTATTTTTTTTTCCCCGTCAAGTACGGATGGTCTAAAAATGTGAACGCTGCATGAAATAGATATCTCTGTTTTGCTGTTCCAAATTTATTATCGTGATTAGTGGAAATGACCAATTGTTATCTTGTTAATGTATCTTAAGTACTGTTGACAATGAATGTATTATTCAAATTAACATATTAAACTTCTGGGTCATACTGTTTAACCTAATTGTTTGAATTTTATAGTTTGGCCTCATTTGACTGTATTTGATTACTGTTGTTTTTAAAGTGAATGTCATTTGCATTGAAAGTAAAGCAAAGTTGCTGTCACTCAACACAAATACTAAAATAATATTTCTTGGGCTTTGATGTCTTCAGATTTTTTTCAAGTTAGTCTGGCCAAAATGATATGTTGCATCTTTTTTTTTTTTTCTTCCACAAGTGCAAATGTTGTCCTTGAGACCTGGAAAGTTGTAAACAAAGGCTTGTGAGTCTTTCTGAAAGATTTCAGTTTCTTCAGGAGTCAGCAGACGGGCAAGCTGAACGAGAGAGAGACCTGGAACTCTGGCTTTGTAGCATAAATAGGGCTGGAAGATAACTTAGGATACAGAGATATATGTTAACTAAAGACAGGTGGATTGGCATGTGAACCTGAAGTGCATCTCAAAGCTTTATGGTAACTCTTTCTTATGCCTTTTTTCCTGTGGTAAATATGAGGTAGTTCCTCCTTTGTTGCAATGATGGTGGTGGTGGTGGTCATCACAGAACTGTTGAATGTGGTGTCTGTCCGTCTGTCTCCTTACTTTAAAAGCCCCTGGGTAAAAGGCAAAAGCTAGTTAGAAATGAAGCCTGAATGTAGTAATTGTTGATATGCTGCTATTTTAGTAGTGGTGTAACGGCAAATGTTTAGGATAATAGTTTCAATATGATTTGATATGCAAAGGTGCTATTATTACTGTAATACTGCTGCTCTGTACTGCTTGATGCTGGCTGAAGCACATAACGCTATAGTGCATATGTTGTGAGACTTGTACCCTTAAATGCTCCTGACCAGTTGGGCTTTTTAGGTGTTTCAGGTGCTTTTCAGTTTTGCCTCATTTGTCTTTTTATGTATTACCTTTTTACAGATAGAGCAGAGAGTTGAGGTTTGGTAATATAACACCTTTTAGCAGAAGTCATTGAAAGCAAACAAGGTGGATTAGACCTTAAAGCACTAAAGAGAATATTGATAGGGCTATAATTTGAGATATCTTCTGCGTTTCTGACCTGTTCTGCTGCAGTTCTAGGCTTGAATTTTGCAAACTTACTTATTCTGGTGGCTGTACATGTATATTGAACGCTTTTCTAACAGCCTTTTCAGAAAGTGAATGGAATTGTTCAATTTTTCGCTTTAAATATGGTCAACATTGAGAAATGTATTTATGATTTTTTTTTAGTAGAAATAATTGGACAACAGCAAGTAGACATTGAAAGCTACTAGTCTTTTTTTTTTTTTTTTTTTACACTTATAAACATGGAGAGATTAACCTTGTTTGCTTAGCAAAACTAGTCAACAGTTTGTGCTAATTAATTTTCTTTGTAGTTTTTCTCTTGGAAACAGCAGTGGGCTACACCTAATTAGCTTTTTGATTTGGACAGCAACAAACTGATGAAATCAAGTAAAATCCATCTTAAACTAAATACTAATAAATCACATTTATGGCCGAACAACCATTCACATATTTTCTCAAGTCAAACTTTCATAATGAAATAGATACTTTTTACCAATATGTAAAAAAAAAAAATGTAATCTACAAGATGACACAATGCCACAGCTATTTCAGGGTGGCTTGGTTTTTAGGCCTTCGGTGAGGAACATGGTATTATGTCACAGCCACACTTGTTTCTGCCCAGGGAAAGTTTAGAATTTACAGCTATGCCTTCAAACACCACTCACTGACTTTAGATTAATAAAAATATAATGTTAAACTTCAGATTAATAAAAATAGGCCATTAAACTCTATTTTCCCCCTTGCTCCCCAGGTTGGGTCTAAACATACACTGAGAAATGTAATATATTATATCCTCTACATAATGTT
>NW_008794010.1:0-16966 GCF_000699145.1 Aptenodytes forsteri
CTTTTTCACGCCATGGAAAATAGCTGTGTTCATGTTTCTAGCTTTGGCTCATTCAAGCTTCTTTACATTGCTATTTCTTGTTGCAGAAGAGCCATATTTCTTGTCTTTAGCTGCCTATACTTGCCTGGGAGCCTATATAATTCTTATCTTCTTTCTCTTCACTCTAGGCTCTGTAGAGCAGGCTTACAAGTTCTTGGCTGGGAGAGGTGCTAAGGCAGGTACTGGCAACAAGAACAGCAGAACAGCAATGAAAGCAGTTTTGGCAGTCATGCTGACTGTTGTGCTGACTGTTGTCGGGCTGTTAAATGCTTCCCGGCCTCCCACTGTGAATTCAGTGGAGGTTCCACTTCACAAGCTGCCCTCAACAATGAATAATCTGAAAGTAGTGTTGCTTTCAGATATCCATCTGGGTCCTACAGTTGGGAAGACCAAGCTTGCCATGATTGTAAGAATGGTTAAGGCTTTGAAACCAGATATCACCGTGATTGTTGGGGACCTGACTGACTCTGAGGCAGAGATCATACGACCTGCTGTTGAGCCTCTTGGAGAACTTAACTCCCCTTTGGGGACTTACTTTGTCACAGGAAACCATGAGTACTACACATCAGATGTTAGCAACTGGTTTGAGCTGTTAAAATCATTCAACATTCGGCCACTGCATAATGAGAATGTGAAGATTGTTTCACCGAAGAGCACTGATGACTGGTTCTGCCTGGCTGGCGTTGATGATATTGAAGCAGATGTACTGCGCTACTCGGGGCATGGCATGGATTTAAAAAAAGCTCTCAGAGATTGTAGCAGTGAGCATGCAATAGTGCTGTTAGCTCATCAGCCGATTGCTGCAAAGTGGGCCCTTCAGGAGAGACCAGACATAAATTTAATTCTCTCTGGCCATACTCACGGAGGGCAGATGTTCCCACTAAATGCTGGGGCTTATTTTCTGAATCCCTTCTTTGTTGGCTTGTACAAAGTTGGGCAGAACACCTTTGTCTACGTCAGTCCGGGGACTATGTACTTTGGAATACCCATGAGGCTGGGCAGCAGAGCTGAAATAACAGAGATAATTCTATGTTCTCCTTGAGGAGTTTTCCATTTGACAGACTTCTGCCATCCTTTTTGGTCAGTATATTGGCTCTTCTGCTCTGAAAGCAAATCCTTTTTCAGGGAAGCCAGAGAAGATGTATTAGGGTGGACTTCAGCAGGTTCTGTTAAGTTTGAGCAGAACACACTAACTGTATCTTGGGCCTATGAAACAAATCGGGGGCATGTTAAAATACTGAAGAAATTAATTCTTTGAGTTCATTATTATTGAGGTTCTACATTTAAAGATAACACTGATGTCATGGAGATAATGTGTGTCCTGTGCATGTTTAGTAATATCTGTGTCCTGTGGCTGGTTCATGCTCCACTGTTTATTATCCATCAGGCAGTTGCCTTATCTAATCTAAGACAGGTGAAGTTCTGATCTCTTGCAGTGAAATCACTCATGCATGTTTTGCAGAAGGGACTACAGAGTGTTCACTGAGTACGTAAACTCTAGAAGCCTTATGCTAGAAATGTTACAGGAAGGGAATAATTTTGGTTTTTCTATTGAGGCTGGATATCTTTATCCTGCTGTCTGTCTGCAGCATGCACTAGGGCTTCCAGTCTGAGTTGCTTACCAGTACAGTGAGGTGCCAGGCATCAGTTCCCGAAATTCAATTTTTTCCAGTTAAAAAGCTGGGGAGACTGATATCAAAGGGTGAAAGTAGCTGTCTTTCTGCAGGTGTTTTCCCCAGAATAACTGGGCATCTCATAATTACTTTCTGCAAATAGCTCTAATAAAAGCAAATGAGAAAGAAAACTTGTAATTAACATAACTTCTTGTTGCTGTCTGAGCATACAGTACCTGCTGATGTGAAGCACAAAATCCAAAGCTGAAATACTCAGTCTCTTTCATCTTCATTCTGTATTTTTCTGTTTATGCTTAATTTCTGTGATTTTTCTCTTACAAGAATAAGAAGATGCTATTTGAAAACAATGCAGATAGGTTAATGCTTGAATTTTGTTTAAGGTTTTAATATTTCAAGTAAACAGTGTCCTTTTTAAGACGACTAAACTCTGCAGCAGGTGACTTTCCTTAATAGCATTTGCACATCAATGTCCTGGTTGTCTGATAGGCACATAGCAGAATAACTGCTACAGGATAATGAGGTATGGAGAATTTCTCTCTGTCTTTCCTAGAAGGGCTTAACACAAAGTAGTATCATTCTGGGAAATTTGAGAGATCAGAAAATATTAATAAAAACATTCTTGCTTCTATATCTTTGTGTTCATCTAAGAAAGCCAGGATGTAAATTAATGTGCGTATATTGCCCAGGCTGATGAAAGAGTTTACTTCTGCGCATCTTCCCCTCTCCTCCCCTTCCACCTCAGTGTTGCTGTATGAAACACCACGAACAATACAAATCTGGGAATCCTGCCTCTGAGGTCCCCAGCTGTAGCCACTGGGTCTCCCTTGCACTGCCTTTCTGCCCACCCGTACCTGGGTTCCTCTCAGGCAGACCTGTGTAGCATGGGGCAAAAGAGATCAGTGCTTACCCAGGAGGCTGAGGATGGCAAGACTAGAACTGCGGTGTTAGTCTTTTCCTGCCTTCCTGTGCGATACTGAACCAGACATACTTCCTCTGTTTTATTCTTCAGCTCCTGTTCTCGTTTTGCAGGAGGTGTGTGGGGCTGTATTTGAAGAGTACCATAGGCTTTGAAAAGTTGAGTTTTTCTGTAAGTGAAGTTTCACTTCATCTACTCCCTTCAGCCCCCCCCCGGGCAGTTTCTAACTTCTAAGCTGTTTTTGTATCCTATTCTTCTGTACAAACATCTTGCATTTTTACTCACAGGCATATTGAGAAATGCTGTGAACGTGTCATGTGCGCTGGAAGGTTGGTGGAAAAGCTGGAGAAATCAGTCTGCTTTTAGAAAACTGAACACCTGACCAGCCAGGCTCTCTACTTGCTGGGCTAGATAAGTCCCAGCACCTATAACTTTGTAAACTATTTTTATGCTTGTGCAATAATATCTGCTTAAGTATCCTAAAGTTTCCATGTGTATTTAACACCACTCACTGCCTGCATAGGGTCCTTCTGAGATTCTTTCCCATCTGTGGCGTAGTGTCAAATGGTCTTATGTAGAGAGAATCTTGATAGCCTTGATACTCTCTGTTTACTTATCAACATGCCTTCAGTTAAAAGCTGTGTTCTGGGTTTAGTGGTGCAGGGTATTCCCTCTAGGCCAGTGGTCCAGAAGGATAGCTTTTCATTTGTTACACTGAGGGTTATTACTGTGTTAAGAAGACTAATTGTGAAGCAAGTTTCCTTATCGGGAGGCTTTTGTGGGACTGGTTTTAGATGGTGTTAGTTTCCCAGTGAGTTGCTAGTAGTATTTTTTTCTTTTTTTCCCCCTACCCTTTTTATTTCTCTCCCCATTCTGTCCAAATGTGTGCAAAAACCTAGCTGAAGTGGTCCTTCCGTCCCAGGGGTGCATAGATGACTTCTTTATTAATTTGTACATGCCCTGCTTCGAAGATCTTTGTGTATCCTTTTAGGAACAGATACTATCCTTTTAGGAGTGGTCATATTAAAATTTCATAAATTTATTGAGATCTCCCCATGTGATTTAATTCTTGCTGGTTTTTTTTTCTTTAACTCCCTCCCTCTGAAAGCTTGTTTGCTTGATGATGAGTTATCACTTAAAATGTTTTCTTTCTGTGCCAAAACACTTCAAAGACTTTTCTTATTTTGCATTTGTTTTTTTTTTAAAGTATGAATGGAAAGTATCCTTTCAACTTTCTTTTTGATAGTAAGAGGAATTAACCTTTTCTGAAATCATTCAAGACAGCAATCCCTAATTGTCCTTCAAGGCTTTTTCTATACTTTTTCCAATTTGACTTGAATGTGCCTGATGTAGACCTGTGTTCAGTATTCCAGATGAAAAAAAATTGCTGTGCTGCTTATTTTGTAATTTTTTAAATTTTTTTTGGTAAATTTTTTTGGTGTGTATGGAATGTGTTTGATCTGGAGAACTTAACTAAATGAATATATATTTCTTCCTATAAAAGGCCAGTTCACTGGGGGAGGGGGAGTTAATCACTGTCAGAATAATACCAGAACAGAATAGTATCATCACTTCGTCAAAGTTATATTTATTACATTATATAATCAGTATAGAATGGATTTGAAAATATGTAAATTGTGGTATAACAAATGCTTTAAATGTTGGGATTTAATAAAACTTTATTCGCTTATCAAGAAAGATGCCTCTAATGACCTTTTATTTTGTACCAATGTTTATTGTAGCAGTATATGCTGAATAGTTTTAACACACGAATTCTATTTACCAACAAAAAGCTACTGACAATAAATCTGACTAGTTTTGGAAAATCTTACACCCACACTGCTAAGTGAGGCATGGTGGAAAGTGGGAAAGGTAAGGCCACTATTAAATTTGCCTGATGCCTACTAGGGGGAAGAAGTGCAGGCTGAAGAGATGTGGATGTGATGCAGAGAAAAGAACCACTGCAAAGGCAGAGAAAGGATACTAAGAGATGTTTTGTGGTTTGGGTTGGGTTTTTTTTTGGGGGGGGGGAAGGAGCAGGAGAAAATGAGTGGTTTGTGATTCTCAATTTTGATACTTAAGCTTTGGAGTAGAGAAAGGGATGTTCTGTGTTTGAATGGTCTACATAAGAGATGCTAGAAATCTTCACAGGTGGAGAGGTTCATTGAGGATTTGTATCCACATTTGTTTGCTTTCCAAATAAGAAAAAACCCTGTTTTGTAAATTTGGAGAATAAGAAATTCTAGCCACTGTTAAATAGTTTTGTGTGCTGAAGCTATGAATTTTTTTTCCTATGTTGAGAGACATACGCGTTATGAAATGTTGAAAGAGCATTAACATTGCAAAAATAAATTCTTACTTGATTTAAGAAAGGATAAATTCTTTAGTTCTTCCCTTTTCCCTGCAAGTATGTTATAAGCATGTAAGATGCAATATTATACCATTGCCTCTAAGGGTCTGATTTTTCAGCTGGGCGTTAATATGATGTGGTATGAATGAACTGGCATCCTAAACAGTGTGCAGTTAGTTTTGTGTCTGTTGAATCTGCTTACCAGACTACCAGACCCACTACCCCATCTTCTAGGAAGATGCAGGGAATTAATTCCTGCTGTATATTCACAGCCGTGAGTATACAATATTGACAGTGCCAGACATAAATTCATGACAAGAACTGTTTTGTTTTCGTTGCAAACTCTGGTCTGCAAGCAATGGGTAGAGTCATGCACTGACAAGAAAAGAATGTTGAATAATTGATCATGAAGGGAATTCTGTTTAGAATGGGCAATGAATGAGGTGAATCAGAGTTAAGTACTCTGGAAGCTTCCTCATTCTCCTTTCCCCCATAATAATACTGTACCAGGAAGTGTATGAGTAAGGAAGGTGATTTACAGTTATGGTCACAGCTCTAAAAGCATGGCCTTTAAATGGTAACCAGTTCAATGATGATCACTTTCATAATTAATATCTTCTATTCATTGTTTTATTGTTTTAAGAAATTCTTGTTTCTCTGCCAGAGGTCTGTCCCCTGAGGGTGGAACTATGTAAACAGTTGATTCAATGTTCAGCATCTCAACAGTTATCCGCCATAAATGGCGCAAGTGTCTTTTCCATAGGCCTCTTGATGTGGTTAGTCTAAGTGAGGGGGTTAAAATCCTCTTTCAGAGGAAAACAACAGCAATTTATTTTGACTTTCCTTCTTTATTTCCAGGGATAATGGCCTTTTAATGTGCTTTTTTTCCCTAATGCTTCTCTTTTTTTTCTTTTTTTTTTTTTTTGTAATATTGCAGAATTGTGTTGCTGCACCTGGGTTCTGAGTTTCATTTAATCATGATCATTTTGAAGCAGTCAGTTCTGCATTAATGCTGCAACTTATCACAGTGCCCTAGAGTAAAAAACATCCAAAGAATGTGAAACATCTGCTTGGTGTTCCTTAGGGTGAAAGGTTTCCTTGAGGGATGCATACACACAGTACAATTCCATCCTAGTGCAGCATGCTCAGGATTGAAGCTGCAGGTTATAAATTAAAGATCAGCAAAATGTCACTTAGATTTGAATTGAAAGGAGAGTAAGCAGATGGTAGATACCTGTGCATCCTCTGCAGCAGTAATTTACTTGAGGTTTAACAGCCTGGAGTTACTACAACAACATAATTTCCCAGGGAGAATCCCAACCTTTTGAGTTACTTTTGTTCCAGAGCAGTTGGTTTGTATTTCTCAGCTCTGTAAGGGCCTGATTTTGTGGACACCTGGCACATCCATACCTTTGTTTAGTCAAGATTTATTTCAACTTTCATGGAACTATTTGTTAAGTAATGTTAAGAATGGGTCTGTGTTTGTGGGATCAGGGCTTAAATAGCTTCCCCTATGCAATGCTTTGCAGTCCCTTATAGTTCTTGATTCCCTGCCAGCTCAGGGCTGTATCTTCTCACATCTGTTGTTACATGTCCACCGCAGACAATTTCACTTGTTCACTGTTGGCAGAATGTTTTGGATTGCTATGTGCATTTAAGACATTTTCCACAACTTTATTTTAGGTTGCCTTTATCACAGTTGCAACACACTGTAGTCTTCCTCCTCCTTGGAGTTTGTAGTCTTCAAATGTTTGTAGAGTGTTATCTCTCTCAGTTGCTCCGTTTAATGGCAGTCTAGGGATAGGCATGTTTACTCAGCAATTTCGTCCTCCAATTTTCAGGAGAGTGTGTTTTTTCTTTGTACTCTTGTTCTTTTGTCCTGTGACACATTGCACTGGCTCCTTTTTGCTGTCTTGTTGCACTAAGAGTATGGTCTTGATTGGCAGTTGTGTCCAGTTGTTGGCCAGGAGTCTCAGTACTTGCAGCTTTATGGTTATACATGCCTGCTGTATTTAACTTTTTCCATTCCTTTCTCTTTAGTCTACCTGTAGTTGTACACACTGTTGTAACAACATTGTTCAGCGGTTAACAGAAAGAAGTGGTTTCATGGGAAGGTTCTTCAAAACTGTGTGGTCTGTTGTTCCCTAATACCTTTAAAGGGCAGATTTCCTCGGATGGTGAATGGCTCTTGTGGTGTGGGAGTCACCTGGGGTTGTATGGTGGTCTACCTCTCTCTTGCCTTTCTAATTTCATTGCTTTTGTTTCATGAAATCAGCTTCCTAATTCCTAAGCCCCATTCTCAATATGGGACAGGCCAAGGCCCATCTTTTCAAGAACAAGGCCAGTGTCCTTCAACAGCTTTTAATTTATGCTATTGAAAGGTGTGTTTCATTTGGACTAGTATAATGTCCAATGAATCATGAGGTTTGTTTGGTTGACTTCTGACTTATTTTCTGATAGGTATGGAGAACTAACTGATTACATTTGCTGACTTGTGATTTTACTTCAGAAATCCCTACTGATCTTTCATTGAAGGGATTTTTTTTAAATGCGCTCAGTAATGAATCTGATAAAATGCAAGTGAAAAGTTATAGAACACAAAGACAAACAAACAGCTATTCAGTGGTGTGTGGAGGACAAAAGTAGTACTGGTGACAGGGATGCCAAAGATACATGGGAGCTGTAAGATGTGAGATGTTAAGGTTTGTTTAAAAAAAAAAAAAAAAAATTAAAAGTTAAAGGTTCTTAGACGTAGGGCCAGGCACTTCAAAAAAGGTCTTCTGTTTTTTCTTGTCTTTAACAAGCAAAAGAAGTACTGCTGTTGGTCATACTAGTTTAAATCTTACTAAGATCATAGGCTCACTTGAGGAGTAATCCCATGCTCTTGAAGTTAAGGTATTTTTCTTATGACTAGGAAGTGCAGATTCTTATTCTTAATTTACTTACTTCTTTTTAAGTTCGCTGGTTTGGGTGTGCTTAGCTGGAAAAGTATTGAAAGTAGGACTTTCTCAAAAAATGACTAATTTTTAGTGACTTACGTAACTGTATGCAGTTTGCCAGACTGATCTATCAAACAGTTTTATACTTACTAGAAAGTATACTTTACTATATAGTAAAGTATACTAGTAAGCTTTCAAATGTGTATGTATCAGTGTCCCGGGGCATTTAGAATGTGGTATTTATTCCTCAAAAGCTCCCAGCTTGCTTTTGCTTCTAAACTTGAGTGTGACATTAAGTTGGAATTAGGGTTGTGTTTTCCAACAGTTTAGTAAGTTGGAGCATTGAGTATGAAGTGTTGGCACTCACCAAATCTCCCCTAATTAATTCCTCATCATTTGCACTGGTGTAAGCAACTGCAAGATGTATCACTGTAGAAAGACGGTATATATACTCGTTAGAAGTGGAGAATGCATGTGGCATATTTTGGTATAGTAGTGAATCCTGTCATTGCTGAGTGGTTGGCAGATGGATTGTAGTCCTTCAGTGTGTTAGGCTCAGGTGGGCTATATGTAGCTAGTGGAGAGCCATTCACCATCAGTTATTTTACCACTATTCTACCTTCTATTGCCGACAGCCCACAGATGTTGTATAGACTGTTCTCCGTGTCTTTCAAGGCAGAAAAAGATTATATTGTGGCTTTTGTTTGTTTGTTTGGGTTTTTTTGTTCGCAGAATATACCCCAGAGGAGTTTTGGGATTGATTATGACAGTGACTGCTTTGTCAAGGATGGGAGACCTTTCCGCTACATCTCAGGTAGCATTCACTACTCACGGGTGCCCCGGTATTACTGGAGAGACCGCTTGTTGAAGATGAAGATGGCAGGACTTGATGCCATTCAAACGTAAGTAGTTGTTGACTTTCAAAGTGATTTGTAGTCCTGGGAAATGTATGAGAAGTAGTTCAGTGGAATGCTACCATTGTTACTTGGTTTATTAATTTTTAAGTAATAGGTGAGAAACCTCCGGAGAAGTGAAGGGTGGTACAGGATGACCTCTAAGAGCATAGACTGGGACAACTGAGCAGGTTGCAACTGATGGTCCACTTCCCTGCTGATAGGCAACACCTCTTGCTTCACAACCCAGGGTGCAAATATGACCTGAAATAAATTGTTGCACTGTGAACTTTGGCAACTATGAAACAGTTGTATGTGTTCTGCCTCTGCCAAGGGCATCCTAATCTCTGGTCAAAAGGCAGACGAGGTGAGGGGGGACAATAACCTCTTAATACAGCCTAGGTTATATCGCCCTGAAGCCTTGAAAATACTGGCAATGGCTGCAGTAATATTTAAAGCTATTTCACCCGGAGTGTTTAAATTTAGAAAAATGGTTGGGGAGTAGGTGTACTTTAAAAAAAAAAAAAAAAAAAAAAAGTCAGTTTAAACAGCTTTCAGTTGCGTGTACCAAACCTTTAGTCCATCTTTCTTGTCTTTCCTACCTGGCTGTGTACTTATTACAACAGATGAGGCACAGATTAAAAAAAATGCAGCTTACTCTTATTTTTGCCAAAGCTTCCTTGACAAGGGGAGAGGAGTGGCAGAAAAATGTAAGGCACAGTCTTTTCAAGCAATGGTTGTAATTCCCAGACATGTTTGTTTTTCTTTCCTGAATCGTTACTAAGCTTAGAGCTTCTCTTTGAAACAGCCTGCTTGTGTGCTATGGACTGCCAGACAGTGTTGGTTCAGGCAGTGCGGAGCCTGTAGGCCAGGGCACTTTGCTCAGCGGGAGTGTTGGTACCATCTCTCCTTCCCCTCCCTTGAAATCTGTATTTTGTTTGACCTGCAAGTTGCAGGGTTGCCTTGTACACTTGGGGATGTGATTAGTAAGGGTTAGTATGTGAAGAACAGATGGCAGGGAAGGAAAAGAAGTTGCTTTTTTTTCAAATTTAGGGTTCTCTATTCTTTTGTATGTCTTAAAACTCTTCCCTGTGTTGTGATGTAGTAGTGACTTTTTGTTTGGTGAGTGTTTTTTGTTGTTTTCTAAGAAAGCAAGCAAGTTCTATCTTCCCTCACATAAGAACAATGAGATTAAGTAACACACTTGCTCAGGACAGAGTTGCTGGAATTGCCCATATAATTATTTTTTTCTGCAATAAAAGTAATCTTAAATGGACCTGAAAATTATACCTTTTGATGTCTGGCTTGAAGATCAGCCTGGGTCCTGATAGTGGCTCTGTGACTCCTACGATCTGTAGTGTCTCATACTTCCCTTATGTCTCTGATTTATTTTCCTCCTCCTCGCAACACCCATATATCTTCAGTGCCCTCTGTTAATTTCCAGCTTTTTCAAGCTGTCCCTTCCTTTTTTTCTTTGAAATTTCCTGTTCATGTCCCTGCTGCATCACTGGTCTTTTGAGAGAGGAATCTTTTCTTTCCTATTCCCCCCCTCGCTGTTGTTTAATGGCAGAATTGCTGTAAGGCTGGGGTTTTTTTTCCTGTTGCTTCCTTCTTCCTTTGTAATCTCCTGCTAACAAGGTGTTTTTTTTCCTTCTTATTTTCCTTTTTTTCACTTGCTGAGATCTCTTACTCTGTGCTTTACTGTTTTGCATTAATGTCCTGCTGTGCAGGAAGGAGTGGAGATTGTCTTGTGTTGCTGGTGTTGACTGGTCTCTCTTGGTCTTAGGAGAGCTGAGTTGTTTCTGTTCAGGCACAGAAGGTATGGTATAGCTAGCAAGTGTTGCCCTGTGGTTACGTGACCTATGGCCTTAGGTGTTGTTGCTGGATCACTGATGACAGGTAACAGGTTTTTTACAGCCTCCTTTTCTTTTTGTAGAGCAGACTGGGATTCTTTAACTTTCTTCCCCATCATTGGTTACCTTTGGATTTTTTCTACTATGGTGAAAGATAGTTCCTAAATGTGTATCTTATAAGCAGAAAGTACCCCTGTGCCTTGCATTTTCTACAAGAATCAAATCCATGCATCTTTCCATTTGACACTGATCGATCTCTCTCTCGATGCTAAAAAAAACCCAACAAAAAACCACCCACCAAAACCCTTTTGTTTTTCTTTGAAGTTTGCAGATAATTAAGCCTTACTGCTCTTGATTATTTAAGATAAAGCAATAAATTTTCGTGTTACCCCAAACAACTCTGCTGTGATTTTGTGTGGTTTTGGTGAAAATGGAAATTGGTCTAGATGATTATTAGTTGTGTTTTTGTTTGTTTTCTTCTGCCTACTCTTTCCTGGATCAGTAAAACTATTAGCAAGGGACTGAGATACCAGTTGTGTGAAGTTGTTCTGGAATGGGCAGCAGCACTGCCAGACCTTCTGGCAGAATGTGGTAGCTGGACTCCCAACCTTGGGGCCATCTCTGAAGACTGTGATTTTGCTGCTTGGGGTTTTTCCTCATGAGACAGGGAAAGGTCTTGCTATAATTTGAAATATGGGAGCCTTCCTTGTTCTTATCAAGGTGCTCCCAGTGAGGCTTACCACTTCAAGGGAAACAGGATCCTTTTATTACAGGATTGTCCTTGTAAATACCTTGTGGTCCAAGCAAGCCAGACCTGCTCTCCTTCCTGTTCTCTGCAGCCTCATTTCCAAAAGACTCGCTATGCCTTGATGCATCATTCAGCTAATGACTGAGTCAGCAGCTCATCTGGGACTCTTGAATGGGTGAAGTCAGTATATGTATATAACCATCTTCACCTGGAAACATGTTAAGCAATAACAGAATATGAGAAAACAGGTGATGGGAAGCTTGAGCTTACATTAAAGCTTAAAATATCAAGGCCTAAACCTTCCAAATAGCAGGCTGAAATTTGATGTTGTGGTTGTTGTGACATCCCAGAAGATGATGGAGGCGTACCTAGGAGCTCTACTCCCGGCCTCAGCAGGTAGCACGCAGAGGCATCTGGTCACACAAGGGTAACTGTCCTTGTTTTCAGTTCCTGAAATGTGTAAGCCAACTAGAAACGAATGCTATCAAAGACATCTGGAAAGGACTGAAAGTTAGTGGTTTGTTTTGGTTTTTTGGCATGGAGGAGATAAACAATTAACCACTAGATGGGGCTAAATATTTGCAGGATTTACAGATCAGTGGAGACACTTCCTGGAAGAATCGGCAGTTACCTTACAGGGTCATAGAAAGTTAAAGAATGTTGAGTGTTTTATTTGTTTTACTGTATTTGTTGACTACTGAGCAGAAAACTGTAAACCTGTAGAAACTCCCTCTAAGAAAGAGCTGCTGCTTAGCATATCTATTAAATTGTGCTTATTTTTAAATTACTTTTTCCAAAGACTCATAATTGTGTAATTTAACTAGCATGTATAAAATGCTGCTCTATTATTTATGAAATTAGTACAAGCTATTTAATTTTACACTATTAAAAAAAACCCCAACTGGTACTACAGAGAGAATTATGCTGCACACTAAGGTAGCTGAAGTGTGGGGGTTTTTGCCTGTTGACATCTCTCTGAAATAGGAGAGGAAAACTGTGACTTTTAAAGAAAAGGAAGGTTATAGGATAAAGCTCAGAAATTGTATGTAAATGGAGAGTAAATGCTATTACTCAAATACAGAAGAAACACCACGTTTCAAGTTTGAAAAAGGAATGTGGCATTCCTTCATAAATTCATTATTCTGTAGCTAAAGCAGTACAGCATTAACAACTGTCTATAAATTTGTACAATGGTATAAAGGAATTATACTTGCTAATAATAACAATTTCAAGGTAAAATGATTTAATTTGAGGATGTTGCTAGCTGTAGAAATTATACTGGGGTATTAAAGTGTATTAGTAACAATTATTAGACCAGTGTTTAAAATACATTTGTATCATGATTCATTCTGTAAGAAAGCATTTCACATAATTTTTTTTCTTCACTTTCTTCCCTTCTTCTCCACTAAAATCTGCTTTTTTTCTGGCCTTGTGGGGAAGCATGGGACATAAATTAAAACTGTTTCTGGAAGAATTTTTCTATCTTCTTCCATCTTGAGCGTAAAGGAGCTGGAGAAACCCTTTTGTCCTCACATCAGATGCTATTAAGCATATTTAGACCTTCAGACTTGTTTCTAGAACAAGTTCATAAAACTCTCCAATGAGTATATTTTTGTAACTAACAGGTTACAAGGTGTAGTTAAATTACAGATAGAATGCTTTTCTCATATTAACCTGTAATTTACTTACCAGTTATAAAGAACTTGTTCGGTAGCCTAGAGAGAAAGGAGTATAAGCAGTCACTGTATTTCTGTAGTATTATTTTAGGCAGTGAGAAACTGTTACGAAGTTAATATCTAGTTGTCTTTATTTAGCTCAAAAAGGTGCAGCTCTCTGCTAGAAGCATTTTTCAGTGAATGAGTTGCTACATCAACATGCCTGTTAATTCCTCCCAGAAAGAGCTTTGTCTCTTACTGCAGTGTCATGTTGGTGATTCACAGTCAGATGGTATTTTTCAGTGGTACCTGCAGACCCTTTTCCTATTAATACCACTTCCGTATGTCGTCTTTCTCATTTTGTATTTTTTGCCTTTTCCTATGCAAGAGAGAATTAAAAAGTGGTAACTCTTAATTCCTTGTTGATATCGGACTATGTTGCTCATTAGTTAAGAGCATTTAGAATCCTGATTATGTTCACTGACGGATTTGCAACTGCTCCCCATTTGCAAAGCGTGCTGTGCATTATATCACCCAGATGTCAATAAAAGCTTTGGATATAGTTAGACCTACCAAAGTGACTTGGGATACTCCTCAAAATATCCCATTGCTTTCCCAGCAAATTGTGGGTTGTTCTTTTGTAGTTAATTTTTATTCTATGTTAATGTTACACCAACTAGCCTCTAATTTTTTTTTCCCCTTCTTTGCTTATAGGGATGTCATAGAGCAAAGTACCAAAAGTCTTGCTAAGTCAAGAGACATCACCTTTTTTCCTTTTCTCTAATCCTCTAGGCAAGTTTTCCTGTGAACAAATGGAGTTAGGTTTATCTGTCCTTGACAAATCTGTAGTCACATATATATAACTTAAAAGAATTCTGTATTTCTAAGCAATAGTTTTGAAAATAACATAGCTGTTATGGCTTAGAGCAAACTAAAATTGTTCTGCAGTGATAACCTGGATAATGGTATATGGAACAGGGAAAGCAAGCACAATATGATGCTCTGGTATTGGCTTCTTTGAGGTAGGTTGGTCATTTGTTTGTTTTAAATAGTTTTCTTCTTTATCTACTTTGATCTTAAATGTTACCAATCAGCTTGCTTCTCTGCTTGAAATTTAGACCAAGTGCACGAAACTAAATTAACATTGAATGTATTTTCACATGGTTCGTCTATTAATTAAATGCACATTTAGTTTGTTCTACAAGTGAGTTAATCATGTGCTTCGGAAACAATTAGAGCAGGTTGACAAAGAAATAAAATATACTACATAGAGGGGAAAATCTGCATTTTGATGCATGAGTGCATTGGTTTGACTCCATCCTGGCGTAAAAATTTTAAGCTTTACCTTTTCAAACAGAGGCTTAAGATTTTGGCATTTGTGAGGCTATAATATTAACCAATGTTTCTGAAAGATTATAATTTTTGTATTTGATGTTCGTGTGCACGTATGTGAGTGTGGCCATTTCAGTAGTGTGCTCATATGAGGGTTCCTGTTTTTCTTGCTTATTGAAAGCAGTGTTTTCTGCGCTTTCTTTCCCTCTTGGGTAGTTCTTACAAAACTAATTCTGGAACATATAAACAAACCCAGACAGTAAGAAAAGTGTTGCCTGAGAGGATCTTCACTTGACTAGCCACAGTTTTGGTTTTACAAATTTTTCTCAAATTTGTTCTCTCTGGAACAGTGGCAACAGTTTTCTTAGAGGAATTACAAACCTATGTGCAAAAAGGTAAATGCATGGAGAATGAGTTTTCCCATTCTCTTGAATCCTTGCTCAGGCTGTACTCATCCCTAATTTTAATGTCTGTCTATGCTACGACTGCCACTTAGTACTATCCCAAGCCAAAACTCTCATGGTTGTCAAGCACAGGCCATAAGCTACAACACTGCATAGTAGCTGGTAGATAACGTGTTTCTTTGTTGTCTTGCAACCAAGTGTATTTTTTTATCTTCTGTGAGATGCTCTGTGGTGAGGTTGTGGTTTCCTAAGTCCTGGAAGTAGCAGAGAGGTGTTCTCTGAAACGGTTATCGGCTTGTTTGGCAGCTTTATTACTTGGTTGAAATGAAGTTTTATTTTGTCCAGGCTCCTGGGCACCTTAGCATCCTCTAACTTGACCGTTCTTCCCATGCTGGTTTTCCAGAACCTGCATTGCTCCTGGTCAATGAAAACTTTCAGGACCTAGATGCAATACCATTTGAGGCTTGGACATTTTTAAGTTCTTTGTAGTGGCAGCAGCATGGGCCTGTCAGCCTAGTTGGTATTTCCTGTGCAAACTGGGTGATCCATTAACAAAAGGTCATGCGCTGTTTTGGGCAAGCTTGTTCTTGACCGCCTTCTTAGTGAGTGGCTTACAGTATTCATCTCTTCACAAACCTCCCACCACTATACAACTGGCAGCTGACTTGCTAACTTCAAAACTGTTAACTACTTAAATTTTGGAACAGACATCATGGTTTCAAAATGGCACTACCAAAATCTGTTCTTGCATTGATACAGACTCCTGCAGACATACTGCAGAGTACTAAGCCTTATTTCAGTATTAATTTTAACACCTTTTGCCATATGAAGTACCTCACAGAAGAAGGGCCCTAGAGTTATTCTTGTATTTTACTGATCTGAAGACTGGTTCAGCATTACAGATCTCTGGGGCGTGTAGCGCAAACAGTTGTTATTCAGAGTTCTGGTTTACTCTCAGTTTCCTAATAGAAGGTGATCTTCTTTCTTCACAGGTATGTGCCGTGGAACTACCACGAACCCCAGCTGGGCATGTATGATTTTTCTGGTGACAAAGATCTAGAGTATTTCTTGCAGCTTGCTAACGACACTGGTTTGCTGGTTATCCTGAGAGCTGGACCTTACATCTGTGCAGAATGGGACATGGTACAGCCTTTTGTAGCAGTTATCTCACTTCTAGGTTAAATCTAATGCAAGTATTTCTGTCTTAAAGTAGACAAACATACCTGGTATATCCTTGGACAAGACTCTTAGTTTAGCGTGTTAAAATCCATGCATCCTACGTGACTTCTTACAATGCAAGCTTTGTGTTTGTTTTTTCATTAGGAATTACCTGTAGAAAATCAATCTTCAGGTCTCAGTATATGTTTTGGTAACAGGCTAAATTGTTCTTACATTTCCTAAAAATGGTCACTGAAGTGATTCCTTTTCTTTTCCCAGGGAGGTCTTCCTGCATGGCTGTTGGAGAAGAAATCTATTGTTCTCAGGTCTTCTGATTCAGGTAGAGGCATCAAAAAGGACTAGCAAAAATACACTTTAGCAGCAAGGCAACTTGCTGTTTGAGGCCATTACTAGATAACTTAAGCTGAAATATGAATTATCTTGTGAGTAAAATCTTCAGTACTTTTAATTAGAAGTGTGCATTCAAGAAGGATGTAGAACGAACAAAGTAGGGTAGAAAGTTTCCAAGGCATTGACAGGTTTCATGAAAACTGGTGCCAAGAGAGAAATCCTTGTCACCATTGAGGAAAAGACAGGTAGCTCTCAGCTTTGAGTTTTTCGGTTTTGCAACGGCCAACTGGCCACTCATTGTGGGGGTCCTTCCTGGCTGGTCAGTGTGCATATAGTTCCAGAACTAGTTATAGCATTCTTATATGCTGCCTGGTCGTGGACCGGACATGGGTCTGGTTGGGGCCGGTCTTGTTCAATATCTTTATCAATGATCTGGATGAGGGCATCGAGTGCACCCTCAGTAAGTTTGCAGACGACACCAAGTTGGGCAGGAGTGTTGATCTGCTCGAGGGTAGGAAGGCTCTGCAGAGGGACCTGGACAGGCTGGATCGATGGGCCGAGGCCAACTGTATGAGATTAATAAGGCCAAGTGCTGGGTCCTGCACTTCAGCCACAACAACCCCATGCAACGCTACAGGCTTGGGGAAGAGTGGCTGGAAAGCTGCCTGGCGGAAAAGGACCTGGGGGTGTTGGT
>NW_008794010.1:17471-73182 GCF_000699145.1 Aptenodytes forsteri
GGAAGTATTTGAAAGATGTGTAGATGAGGCGCTTAGGGACATGGTTTAGTGGGCATGGTGGTGTTGGGTTGATGGTTAGACTTGATGATCTTAGAGGTCTTTTCCAACCTTAATGATTCTATGATTCTATGGGGGGATGAGATGAGACAGGAGATTAATGTGGTTATTGGAGTGTGTATTAGGGGACAAAGATATATATCATATTTGACTTCAGTTCTGCTTATTGTGGGATAAATTATTTAAAAAAATAGTACACATAGCAACATTCAAATTTGTTTTCCTGTTGAAATGTATTAGGAGAACCTGTGTGAGACATATTGAAGTCCCTCTGGTGATTTTCAAACTTCATCAGTATTTAAATGTTTTATTTTTTAGTAAACTGTACTGGAAGCTGACACTTATGAACAAGTGTAAGAGCACATCAGTTCATTAAATGCTGTTCTATTATACTTTACATATTTAGAACACTAGGTAAAAACTACCCATATATGATTTAAAACAAAAACTAGAAAAAGAAAAGTTATGAAACATTTATACTTTGTGTATCACAGATTACCTGGCAGCAGTAGAGAAATGGATGGGTGTCCTTTTGCCAAAGATGAGGCCTCACCTCTATCAAAATGGAGGTCCAATCATCATGGTGCAGGTAACTTCCTGAATTAACCCAAGCAGTATGGATGCTTATATTGCTCTTGCACGCACTCCATGGGTGTTGGGTGGTAATGTCACAGATGGTCCTTAACAGTTTCAGGTAGCCGAAAGATTCTGATGAAATCCCTTATCCTAAAGAACCAAATGTGCTGTTTCCAGAATTCAGAGAGCACTTGTCTGCTCTATCAGAATTGTTTCCCACAACTATAGAAAGCAATAGAGGAAACTTGTGAAGCCTTTTAGATCTGAGTTTCATGCTGGTTCTCACATAAAGCCACAACACATTACAATTGCCTGAAACCTTTGGACAGGAAAAAAGGGAATAAGGATACCTGCAGATAGAAGCAAAAGCAGTATGGATTAAGCCTAAAATTTGTGACAAAAATGGCCTCAAAATTTAAGCTTTTTAGTTCTTAGCACTTAACTTGAGCTGTAAATGTTTCAGGACACAATGTTGTGCGTCTGTGGTGAGTAACTTCTTTCTTAAACTCCTTCTAGATGTGCAGTGGTGATTGTTCCATGTTCTTAGTATTTGACTGTAACAAAATCTTTGGTTTAAGTTTGCGGGGTTTTTTTTTTTAAACTCCCTGGTTTGCACAGGATGGGATAGGAGACCCTTATAATATGCCCAAGATCATTGTTCTTGAACAACGTATTATGTCTGTTGAGCAAAAGCACTGGGCAAAATTATTCCTTGGCAGAAATAAGATGTTTATAACAGGATTTTCAGAAATAACCTTCAGGTGTGCATGGCATTGGGTCTGGAGCTTGAAAGTCCATCCCCTTGGGAAAAGGGCAAGATGCATACCTCTCAGTAGTAGCAGGGTTGTCATTCTCCCCTCAGTCCTTTGAGTCCATTGCAGGGCTTTGCTGTTCATGTGAGCCCCTTGTAGGTGTTTCTGTTCTGGAAGTCCAATTTTGCTGCAGTTTTGATCATGTCACAACCTGTTCTATGGTTTTATTGTTCTGCTTTGGAGGTGGGTCATAGCTCTCCATTTTTAATAGAGACTGTGTTTTGATCACTGTTGCTATGTGGCTAGGGTAGAGATTTTTATGTGGAGGGTGATTTTGTAGGAAAATAACTTATCTCCACACAATGATTGCTCCACCATAAGGTACAGGTGAGAGGAATGAGTGCCTAGAAGTGTTGTCTTCTCTTACTCCTCAGGTCTGGAGTTCAGCACTGCTGTCAAAGGGAGAGGATGGTTGGATTTGGGCTTTCCATTTTTGGTATCAAATGCAGACTGAAATTGGCTACTGCTTTGCTGACTTGCTTTTACTGTGCAGGTAGAGAATGAGTATGGAAGCTACTTCGCTTGCGACTATGACTATCTACGTTCCCTTCTGAAGCTCTTTCGCCAGCATCTTGGGGATGAGGTGGTGCTGTTCACAACTGATGGTGCAAGCCGGTTTCACTTGAGATGTGGAGCTCTTCAGGGTCTTTATGCAACAGTGGACTTTGCCCCAGGTTGGAGACTGTGGTTTGTTACCAAAAATTCTGTTGTGTGTGTTTGTGGCAGGAGAAACTGACCTGACTGCTTGACAAACCTGACGGCTTTGTTTAAATGGGGTAATAGAATTATAGAATATCTCAAGTTGGAAGGGACCCATAAGGATCATCGAGTTCAGCTCCCTGGCATTTGTGTATATTTGATCTACTCTTAAATGTACAAGAATCACCCACAAGTACCCATTTAGAGAGTCATAATCGCTTCCTCGCATAATGAAATCACGAATAAACAATTTGCGCTGCTCATAGTGCATATCTCCTAAAAATTAGCAGTAATTGTTGGCATTGATTCCATTGATTTTTTTTAATTTTTTTTTTTTGATGCTGGGTTTTTTTGTTGTTGTTTTTTTTTAATGTACTCTGTCTGTCCCAGAATCCAGCCCTCATAGCTAATTTCTTTTTAAGGCAGTGGTTACTGAAAAAAAAATTACTGCTGAAGATCATAATTAGAAATGTGCACACTGCCACAATTTGCTGTGATATAGGCCTGAAGAATGGCTAAGCAACCATAGTGTGGTCAGAAAGTGCCCTTTTGGTAGAAGAGGAGAGTTAAGGATATAAATGTTCATATACTGCATGGACTTGGGAAAATAGGCTTAAGGCAAAAGAAACAAACACCAAGAGATCTTTCAATTTTTTTTTACATGTGGCCTCTTTTGTACATTATTCTCTCTACAGTCAAAGATGTGTGCTTAGCTGGAATTTGTTTTATTACAAGTAGATTGAAACTGTGAACTCCTTCATGTGTATCGTTAATGAGATGGTGACCTACTCATGGAAGTAGTTATTTCCAGTCCCTATGGCTTCAGCCACTAGGATTGATCAGAAGTGAAAACTCCTTTTTAGAGATTGCCTGGCTTCTGTTCTTCCCCATTGTCTTGGTACCACAACCCCAGACCTATACTTTCCGATGACCAAGTAGCAATTCAGACACATCTCAGACTTTTTGGTGCCAGGATGTCATTCCTGAGAAAAGCTGGGTTTTCAGAAGATGTATCTCAAAAGCAGGCATACATGCGTGCATACATGTATGTTTATATTTTAAATAAGTTCTGCAACTTAAACACTGGTATCAAAGGTATTGATTCCTGTGTTTTCTGAAGTAACTTTCTTGTCTGGATTTTTGCTAGATGTTGGAAGGGTGATAAGACACCTATTTCAGTAAAATGAAGGACTGAAAAAGTCATGGGTGTAGCAACTCAATTTTATTTCTATCTGCTTATAGGTGGCAATGTCACAGCAGCATTCTTAGCTCAAAGGGGCAGTGAACCTACGGGCCCTTTGGTATGTTTTTTCACTTAAATTTCTTGTAACATTCCTAATCTTGCAGTGGTTAGTAAGAGGGGAGTTGACAACAGTGTGTTGGACAGTTTTAGGGACATGTTTACAAAGACATAATTTCCAAGTCAGTCAGAAAAACTGAATAAAGGAGCTTCTGTGTGTGTTTGTCAAATCCACATTAACTGCTGTTTCTGCAAATACTATTTTAGACTCAAAAGGTATTGATTTTGTTTCAGTATTTTTCCTTGCTAAAACAAATGTTTACAAAGCAGTGGAAACAGTAAGTATGATTAGATGAGTTAGTGAGGTACGTGTGTGGGTGGAAGTTAAAAGCAAAATTAAAAGGGCAGGTTAGAAGTTGCTTCCTGTTTTCAGCTACCCTAGAGGTTTTACACAAGCTATAATGGGATGTGAGATTGCTGGAAGCCATTTTGACAAAGGAAGAAGGTCCGTTGTGGGTATAAGATTGTCTCTGTGCTATGAAATTGTTTAGAATGCAGTTAGAGTATTTGAAAGACTTATTTTCCATTACATCTAGTCTACATACGCTTTTCTGCAGATACTGTATTGGTTCCATCATTTATTTGAATGCCAAGCATCTGAAACATGTTCATGTTGACAGGTTCCAAGGAAATCCATGCCCTTTGGTACTTAAGCAATTATTTTCAAAGTGTCCCTGTAAAATTATTGAAACAATCCTTTAATTTTTCTGACCAGTAATCTGCTGAGAAGGACTGACTTAGTGTATACTTTGCTGTATTTATAGTAGTTTAAAAATGGCTCGAATGAGTCAAGGTGCCTTTTTTCCTTCCCTCTTACAGTTAGTAACCTTAAATCACATTGCATTATGTTCTTGTTCCCTCTTCATGTTTTCCCTTCCTCTTTTGCCCTTCCTCCTTTCAGGTTAATTCTGAGTTTTATACTGGATGGTTGGATCACTGGGGGCACCGTCATTCTGTTGTGCCTGCACAAACTATAGCTAAAACACTTAATGAAATCCTGGCACGTGGTGCTAACGTTAACCTGTAAGTGTGTGTTCAGTAGAGGTTAATTTTGGGGGGGATTTTTTTTTCCTGATTCAGCAAAACCTGATTTAAGCGGATGGCTTTTTTTCCTCTTTAGGTACATGTTTATAGGTGGGACTAACTTTGCCTATTGGAATGGTAAGAAATTATTTAAATGATACTAATGATGTAGGGGAGCTGTTTATGAGTTGGGTAGTAATGTGTTCTGTGAAAGAATAAGCTATGCCTGCTTTCACATGGCAAAAGATGACTGCTCTAGCTGTTCTCTGTCTGTTGCCAGCACATTGTACTAAACCCACATGGTATTTATCTTTGCAAAGGCTACTTCTGCTTCACTCAGTTCTGTGAAACAGTTGAAACATGGATAAATTTGTTTCTCTTCAGAATATTTCTGAAGACTGTATAGCAGAGCAGTGTGAGCTCAGAAGGACGTTGTCCTCCATCAGGAATAGTTTCTCTATGCCAAATCCCAAATACCAAGGCCTACATTGAATCTAAAAATGTAGCGGAGTCTGGCTGTGATTGGAAAGAATTCTGAAAGTTGATACCTTTGTAAAAAAACCAACTCTCTCACTGTTTCTATTGCTTTTTTTTTTTCCCCCGCCCTTCCCTTAGGTGCTAATATGCCCTATGTGCCACAACCCACTAGTTATGACTATGATGCTCCACTGAGTGAAGCGGGGGATCTGACAGAAAAATATTTTGCCTTGAGGGAAGTCATTGGTATGGTAAGTGTTCCTAGGACATGTTTAGAATGGTTCTTTGAAACATCCCTGGCATGCTGCAAACTCTTCTCGCTCTTGTGGTGGTATAAGTTACTTCTGAATTTACTATTTTCTGCAGGTAAGGGAAGTGAAGTAGAACAAGGCGATTAGGCCAACCTAACTGCTTGTTGTTACAAAAGGGGGAAGATCTTGCACCTCTCTGGCTATCTGTTCTGTCCCGATGGCTCCCTCCTTCCTTTCAGGGTTGGGGATACAGGTGCAGGTCTGACACCGAAATGATTCAGCTCTGCTTTTTTGCTGTGTTTGTTTTCTTTCAGCTCAAGGTCAGTAAACTGAATTGGCTGGCTCAGTCAGATGAGAGCCAGTGCTGGCACAAGAGGAGCAGAGGGAGGCAGGCAGGGAGCAGAGATGGAGGATGAGTGAACAGAGCTTTCCCCTTGCAGCATCTATCAGCCATTCAGTCAGCTCAGGCTCATCACTCGATGTCAGCCTGATGCAGTGCAGCTTAGTGCTTTGGCTGTCTGTATCCCAAGCTTCATGTTGTGGTTTTGGGCCTCTGTGAGAAGAAGCATGCTTATTCAAATGAACACATCTTTTTTTTGTGATGCCACAAACGGTAGCTAGTGGGTGAGACCAGCTTTGCCTTTGCTGTAAAAATGCACAGTATCTCTACAAACTGGAGATTGAAGTGAAACATGGAACCTGTATCTAGATTTTTGAATAGCCTTGCATTGGAGGCTGTTCAGATGAGGCTTAAAAACAGATTCCATGGAAATCCCAAGGCTCAGGCTTGTACTTGTTGTCCTGTTGCATGCCAGCAACATTCCTATTCACTAGAAGACATTTTTTTGATGGGAGTAGATCTCCCAAAAGTGTGTTACACTTCCTCTAGGGTTGGGCACACCTTTACCTCTGTACCTGTGGAAGGCTGGCTGTGGATCACTTTCTTCAATTTCTCCATTATCCCTAAGCTTTCCATTGATGGGATAATTTTGTTAGCCTTTCAAGGGGAACGTCCTGTCTTGATACAGCTTTTCTCACCAGAGAAATTCCCAGTCTTCCTATTTTTGAGTTGTTTTCTTGAAGGCGCGATCTGTATCTGAAATGTAAGTTGTGTTCTAGTGCACTGAGATAGCTTTGATAAGGTCTGAAGTGTTCAGTATAACCTAAGGTGTGTTGGGTGATGGTACAGCTTTTTTTGGTGTGGTTTGTTTATCTCTTAACCTTCTATATCCATAGGATCTTAGTGAAATTTTCCTGTCTCTGCTGTGGGTTCTAAACCCATAACACTCTATCTACTCAATTGCAGTTTGAGGTGGAGCTGATGAAAGAAAACTAAGTTGCCTGTAACTAATGACTGCGTTCAACATGTTAGCTGTGCTACCACGCTAACACATTATAACCTTCCTTTACTGTTTCCTTCAGTTAATAAATGTAATAAAGAAGAAGGGTTTCAGTCTACAGCTTTTTTCAACTGCTGACAGCATTCTCTATTTTTTACTATTTGGGCTGAAACTTCCTACTTTTGACTTCTTCTCTTGGGTGAATATAGTTTTTCTTTTCTTTAAGCCTGAATATCTTGATTATTTTCAAACACTGAGAGGAAGAAATATACTTGTTACTGGAAATATAAATCAGGCTTTCATCAGTCCATAGCTAAGATTTGACAGGAGGGCATTGGGAATTATTCTGCTGTGGTCTATTTTTTTTTTTTTTTTTTTTGCAAGTTTTTTTTTTTTTTTTTTTTTTTTTTTTTTTTTTTTTTTTTTTTAAAAAAAGACCAACTAAACAACAAAAAACCCCAAACCCTTGTCTTGGTGCAGAGGCGAGCTTTTGAGCATGAGTTTTATGCTGGATATACCATGCATAAGCCCAGTAAATCATGCCTTGTGCTAAAACTTTCAAGCTGAAATTGAAGTAAAATCTCTCAAGAAAAATGCCCCTCACCAAATTTATTTAAAAAAACCCCTGAGAAGCTGCCAAAGTAAGCACTCAGAAGTCACCGAATGTGCAGATTAAGATAGCCTTCACAAGGGTGGTCATTTGTGCATGTGTATTAAAATGTAGGCTTAGATTGCTTGGTCACATGGATTATCTCGTTTGCAGAAGTTTTTTTTTCTCTATAATGTGCAGACAGGGCCATGTTCAGTAAATGAAAGAACAGATGGGAAGAGTGGACATTGCAGGAGACAAGTAATGGCAGGAAAGGGATAAGGGGACGATGGCAAGGAGAAAAGAAGGTTGTAGGCTCAGAAAGGAGGAAGCTAGGGTATGGGGCAGAAAGCCACTGTCTAGACTTGCCACTCCTCAAAGGTGTCCAAGAAAGTGGTGGATATCCTTCACCCCTTCTCTCTGCTGATCTGAGGTGGTTCTTCCTAGAGATACAGGGCAAGTAGTAAACAGAAATAGCCCGGCAGTCAGAATGTTTCCTTGTCAAGTTTCCCTATGATTGACTGGGCAGTTGTCTAGACCAGGACCAGAGGGAAGCTAATGATGGGATCTCAAGGATTCATGGAGCTGTGGAGGAGGCTGTGGTCTCAAGGCCTGCTTCTCAAAGAAACCAGCCCAGGCAGTAGTGGATTAGCAGGTGGTGGTGGACTATAGTAACACTGAAAGGAAAGGCACAAGAGGCTAATAATTCCCATATGGAAGTGCTGCTAAGGAAGGCTCAGGTGGAAATACTGCCCTACAGACTTGGAAAGGTTAACTCAAGCTCCCATGGACTGGGGAGACGACTGCAGGAGGGTTGTAGAAGACAGTAACGCAAGCTCTAGCCACAGGAGGGCTCCAAGGGCACTGTGATTCTTTGGCAGCTCGTTTGTTTGCTATGCTTTTTTCCATTACTTCGAGTTGAATAGTTATTAAAAATTGTTTACCATATGTGATCGAGTCAGATGGTTTGGTTTTTATTGGAAAAAAATCCATCTTCAACTAGATGCAGCTGTAGTCTTTTAGCACAGTGAGATTATCTACTTTTAGCCAAAGTTCTAATTTTGTAAATTGTGAAGTGGAAAGTAATTCAGTTAAAGCAAGTTTGTATTTAAGTCTTGTGTGTTTTTTCCCCTCCTTCCCTTTCTAGTATAAGCAGTTACCAGAAGGTCTTATACCTCCGACAACACCCAAGTTTGCATATGGGAAGGTTCGCTTGCAGAAGGTAAATTAACATCTGTAATATGCTGTGTGTCTTTCTGTAATGCTGTATGTTTGCTTTTTGCAAAAAATGTTTGAGGGTGTCATGGCAGTCTCTAGATACCACACAAAATAAAGAGGAAAACCTTGAAAGCAAACTTTCAGGAGGGAGGGAGTAGAGCTTGGGAGTTAGGAGTCATGCCCATGGTGGACAATGAGAAAATGTATGTTCTCTGGACATAAAAAGATAATTTTTACAAGATGCAGTATATGCCTGAAGTTTTACTAAACTGAAATTAATATATTATTAACACAGCAGAATCATAATTGTCTAAGATAACTCATGTATGAGTAATGTAGCTGGGGGAATGCTAGCATGAGAGCTATGAACAAAGAGTGTTTTTGTAGCTGGTGATGCCTCTGAAGTAGAAGCAGCAGGTAGGATATATCTTTTAAATACTTATAGGTGTTTAAATTCTGAATATGGAACATTTATCAATAAGACTTTCAAATTTATTGAAAAGTTTCTTACAAGATTTGTGAAAATCTGTAGCTGATGAGAGAAATTAAATTAGTTTCCTGCCGAGGGAAAAGCACGTAGAACCTAGCATGCCGAACCCAGCCTTGCTATATCCTGTCTGACAACAGTGGTATAGCTGGTCAGCACATGAGTAGCTGGGGTTTGTCCATAGCACCATCATTTTAGGACCAGTGACAATTTTCTGTGAAATACAGTTGAGAACTAGGTTCCTGCAGTGAGTGTAGAGGATGGTTTAAGGGGGGATGGAAGAGACAACAGGTATGAACTTGGCTATATTCATTCTGCTGGGCACAGAAAAGTTGTTTTGAGGTGGAGGATTACTGCAGTTGGTGTACTGGAAACTGTAATTCATATGCTTTGATTTTATACTTTTAATTTGGCAGCCACCTTTCCAATCAGTGATGTATCTGATCTCTTACGCACTGCAGCTGAAGCGTTGCAAAATTTGGTAGTGATAAGGCTTTGCAGATGTTTTCAAGTCATCCCGCTCAAGTGGTGGGCAGAAATACTTTTTGTATAAAAGTGATTCACCAGTGAAGTTGAAACAGATCTGTATCATTTTCAACAACCTTTGAGTATCTTCAGACCTTTTAGGACAGGGGTTGTCATATGAGGTTTCACTCAACTGGCTTATATTTGGTAGTGACTAATTATATACCATTATCAGTACACCCACCACTTCTGCTATCATAGGTTGTCAGCATTTGGGAGTCTAGCAATCAGATTTTGACTCTCCCATCTTCTCATGGTTCACGGCCCTCAGATAGGGCTGTCCAGTTTCACTAGAACAATGAACTTTCATGCCTTCAAGAAATGAATGCTGCAGGGTGCCTGGCCCAGACACCTGTCTTACAAAGGAGGAGTCAGATGACTAAACCTGCTCAAATATCACAGCTTTGACCTGGCCGTCACACTGGGAGCCCTGTTCCTGCACCTTCTCACCTTTTACACTTGCTGCTTTTTTGAGAGGAGGTGTTTTACTCTCCACCCAACAGTTTTAGGAATCCAGATGGCATGTCGAAACTGCCAGGTGTGAGGTTCCTATCATTGCCTGTACATATACTGCCATCTGCACTGAAAGTCTCTAGAATTGTTTTCTGGGAAGAAGGCTGCTTTTTGCTTTGTGAACCCACTGCTTAACTTCAGCAGCAGTTTACTCCTCTACTTGGTTACCCTGCAACACAGGATGAGTCTCAAATCACAGAGGGTTTGTACTGTTCCAGCCAAAGCTGTCCTCCCAATTCTGTCGTTCATTCTAGTCTCTGCTGGGTCCAGCTCCAGTGCACCTTGTTGTATGGAGAAGCCTGAATGTATTTGGGTGAATATCAGAGACTGAATATTTTAAATGATAAGACTTAGCTTTGGTAATAGTAAACTTCCCAGCTATATCGTTTGCAGTGACAGTGCTAAAACAGGTACTATGTGAAGCTTCACTGTGCAGTCAGAAGTCCAGCAGTCAGCCTGTTATGCAGGGCGTTGAATCTACTGCAGTGAACCAACTCCCTTGATACTTTTGCAGAAAGGAAGAGGAGACTCCAGAGTATTTTCAGGAGTCATATGGTGTACTTTACAGAGGTACATGTAACCAGAGCAGGCTGTTCTCTTCCACCCCCCAAGATACTCTGTGACAACTCAATCCTTAAGTACCTGATCAGCTGCTCAGGACCTAAACTTGAGGAAAAGAGATCTTTGCCCTTAGCAGTGCTTCCTGTCATGTTTGCTGTTTTTTGGAGGTTTGCAAATAGGTTGCCCCAGATGAAAATAATTGGGGAACCTAGGCTAGTTAGGGAGGGAAAAGAAATAATAAAAAAAAGAAAAACTCCCCCCCTGCTGTTCCCTGATCAGGCAGTTGTTAGTTTTGAGCTATTGAATTATTTTAAAGAATGCTCCTGGGTGGGGAAAAAAGGTAATTTATTAAAAGATGCTGGGCACACTGACATTGCTACAGAAGAGCAGAAGACAGGAAAGCAGGCAAGGAGGAAAAAATGTTACTGCATAGATGCAAAAGAGAAGTGTTGAAGATGAGGAATGAGGGCAGGCAAAGGCAGAACAGCAATAGATGGGCTCAAGAAATGTGAGCAAGGTGACAGGGTTTAGGGGTTTAAGACCCAGAATGGGGGGAGCATCCTTTCCAGAGGGAAATGAGTGAGTTTTAGTGCCTGCAATGTGCCTGCGTGGCTGTGCAGGCTTGTGAGCAGGTGGTGGTTTCTGGTCACCGCTTGGAGGGCCCTGAGGAGTGCTTGGTCACAAGGAAATGCCTGCCCCAGCACTGCAACTCACAGACTCGTAGGTTCTGGAGTTGTACTCAGTTCTTGGGATATGGAGAGCTCAAGCCATAGCAAGTAGCAGGCAACGCTGATATGAGTTGGGGCTAGAAAGGGGTTAAGCAAAGAGGATGCTGCCAGTAGTTGATATCATTCCTGTTGAGCTATTTTGTTTCTTTTTTTTTTCTTTATGCTTGATCTTACACTTTGGTTTTGAAGACCTTGCTCTTTTGGTCAAAGCCATTGTTTGACTGACAGCCTTCTTGCCAGGGTGAACATGCTTACTTATGGACTAGTGAGGGTGACCCAACCTGCAGGTAGCAATGGCAATTACCCTTTGCATACTTATGGCGTCCTTTTGCTTTCTTGTTCCTAGATAAAGAGTTGAGATAAACTCATTTCAAAAGTCCATTTAGATCTATGTCTACCTGCTTGTTGTGGTTTAACCCCGGTAGGCAGCTAAGCCCCACACAGCTGCTTGCTTGCTCTCCCCCAGTGGGATGGGGGAGAGAGTCGGAATGGTAGAAGTGTGAAAACTCATGCGTTGAGATAAAGACAGTTTAATAGGCGAAGCAAAAACTGCATACACATGTAAAGCAAAATAAGGAGTTCATTCACTACTACCCATCAGCAGGCAGGTGTTCAGCCATTCCCAGGAAAGCAGGGCTCCATCATCTGTAATGGTTACTTGGCAAGATAAACGCCATAACTCCGAATGTGTGGCCCCCCGCCTTCCTCCTTCTTCCCCCAGCTTTATATGCCGAGCATAACGCCATATGGTATAGGGTATCCCTTTGGTCAGTTGGGGTCAGCTGTCCCAGCCGTGTCTCCTCCCAACTTCTTGTGCACCCCCAGCCTACTCGCTGGTGGGGTGGTGTGAGAAGCAGAAAAGGCCTTGACTCTGTGTAAGCACTGCTCAGCAGTAATGAAAACATTCCTGTGTTATCAACACTGTTTTCAGCACAAATCCAAAACATAGTCCCATAAAGCTACTATGAAGAAATTTAACTCTATCCCAGCCAAAACCAGTACTATGCTGAAGGAATAATTGCGTGTACATAGATGATTCATGCTGACTTCTGTCACATACGGGATTTTGCACAGTGATGTACATTTTAATATATAATTTAATATTTCAGCACTGCTGAATTTCATGTATGCTCTGCAAAAATTCCATACTTCTGTTACTGAAGTAGCCTCAGAAGTCTGTATTGCTGTGACTGCTTTATAGTATACAGTTTTATATGATTTTAAATGCCTAATCTTTTTTGCTGATTTTTTCCCAAGCGTTTGAAAGTAAATCTGCATTTGAGAAATATTTTGAATGTCTGATGTGTAATTACCACTGAACAGTGACAATACTTCTGGTGAAAAAGACTGACATGTTGCATGAAAAATATGAATGCAGTTGATTTTTGAGCTTGTAAGACACTAGGCATATTGTGTGCATGTTAACTAACATAAAATTGATAGTGGACTTTGAGAGAGAATTGTAGATGAGTAGAAAACTCTATAATCACAAAAGGAAATTGCAGATGGCAACAAAAGGCAATTGAATTGTACACGTGTAAGCCCTTATTCAGCAAGGTACTTACGCATGTGACTAACCTAAACCTTGCTCCCAGGCTCACTAAAATCAGTCCAGCCACTTATACGTGACACTGAATTACAGCCTTAAGGTTTCTAAAATTATTTAAGACTAAATAGGGTAAATTCATCTTGGATAACTCTTGATGGAACCAAATTGTATCCCTACTTATCTCAAAATGATTTCAGAGTAACTTGCTGGAAATCAGTGGCATTTTCCCTAGCTTGATTGTAAGTAGAATTGAGCAAAATTTAGATAATACAGTTGTTTTGTATTAATTGTCCAGAGCTGTTGTGTTTGTTTATACAACTTTTGTGAGAAACTCCTGGGTTAGTTCTCATTAAATAATAAAGGGTCACTTTTATGAATGCATACCAAATTTAGAACGTCTGGATTTTTAAAACATTGCTCCACATGTAGCATGTTTCTTTCAGGGTTCATTAGTTCTCTGTACTGTATTGTATTATTAATGTGTCTGTAAGGATGATGTAACAGCTTAAGATTTCTTTGCTTTCTGGACAGATGCAGCTAGCTGGCAAAGTGGCTGGATATGCAAGCTGTTATATTTGTATTGAAATTTACTGACCTTCATATATCTGCTTTTTCTATGCTGCAGGTGGGCACTGTGGTGGAGGTTCTTGACAGGCTGTCAGCTGCGGGACCGATGAAAAGCACTTACCCATTAACCTTTGTTCAGCTAAAGCAGGTGAGGATTCCTTCAGTAGGCACTTTGCAGTAATTTTGTGAAGTTTATTTGAACAACCCTCTGTGGTATGACTCTTATGTCCAGTGTCTTACACCTTGTCTCAGCACAGAAGTAATAGTATTATAAAGGTGTACGGGATTTTTGCATTGGAGATCTTTCCATATTCTACAGTGCTCCTGTTTTGCACCCGAGGTTTTCCTCTTTCCGTGAATGTAGGTACATATGCTGTCCAGGCTTTCACCTTTATCTGACTCCTCTCTGAAGTATTGCTTTTCAGGTTCTTAAGAGACTTTTTTTTAATCCATCTCTTTCTTCACTATTAATTTTCCTTATCCTGTTTTTTTTCTCTGCCTCTCCCCAACCTGCTATCAGAGTGAGCATAGTGGCTGAGACACTGCTTTCTCATATAAGTCAGGGGACCTGGAGATTAGGGAATGCAATCCATTTGACGCTTCTGTGGGCCTCCTACTTATTTGTAGTCCTTTTCTTTTACTACATGTATGGTGAGGCAAGAGAATGCGGTGAGAGAAACCTTTGGGAGCAACCTCTTGGAGTTGTTGCAACCCACTGTTGAGGTCATTCACCCCACTGGTTGAGACAGGAAAAATACCTTTCTCTGTTTTCCTGTGGCTTCTGCTGACTCCCACTCTCCCCTATGTTCCCTCTGTGTCAGTCTCTGCATCAGTTTCCCTGTAAATTTTGGTGACTTTCCATATCTTCCCTCACAGTCAAAGATTTTTTCCCTTGCTGTTGAGGGACTCTGTCTTTCCATTAAGGTTACATGACTCCTTGATTGCTTCTGTGCCAAATTTCGCAGAGACTGGAGCATGGGTGCTAATTGCCTGCAGCTAAAATAAACTACTTAGAGAGAATGTGATGGTAGTAGTAGCTGGGGGAGGGAGAAGAGGGGGGAGCAGTTGAGCAGATGCCTGGCATATGGCATTAGTCAAGCAGGGGTTCAAAGCTCAGATTTTTCCTTTCCAAGCCACTAATACAGAGATGTGAGAGAAGCTGCAGGTAGTACGTTGTGGCTGGATGGAATTTCTAGTGGGCTTTTCTCTCTTGTCCTCTGGCCTTCCCACCCTTAGTACTCTGCTTAGGAAAACTCCTGAGAGAAGAGGGCAGCCAGCAGATCTTCCTAGCATAGAATTAATTTTTTTATTTTCCTTCCCTCCCTGCCCCCTTCCCCCCCCCTTTTTCTAAGCACCTTGTCGTAAATGTAATAATTATAGCAGAATGGAAATGGTTTACTCTCACTTCTTCCTGCCAGGGTTATGTTCTAATCCAAGTCTTGAAGATAAACGGTTTTGTGGCTACTGAGTGAAAGAGACGATGCATTTTTTGACTTGTTTTTAACTTGTGTTTCACTTTGTGATGAGAACAAATCCAATGACTGTGACTTTTTTTTTTTTTTTTTCCTGATGGGGAACTTAGTGAAAAATATTCCGAAATGTTCCTGATGTAAATCAGGTAGTTTTTAAAATGGATAATATCAACTTGATGAATATGTCAATTTATGGGCACTGGGTGACAAATGCACTTTCAAGTTTGTTATATAAACTCAGTTATGAAGGGATTTTTCCAGCTATCTTTTCATTGATTTTAATGAAGAAATGATACTGTTGGTCATTAACTACTTTGTTTTTATTGAGGAAATACCCTCATAGCTAAGACCCTTATCTTTTAAAGTTACATAAATGTTCTGATGAAACATTTAAAAATGGAAACTCTGTGGAATTTACACCCATTACTTAAAGGTCAAAGTGAACTCTAATCTGAAGCTGGTATCTGTGATAGATGCTATCTGGAGTGAATGAAAGTTAACGTTTCAATCTGAGCATGTAGGCAGGAATGTGGGATTTCTAATTCATGACCTGAACTGAAGCTACGGAATGACTTGGTTCATTAATCTGTTTGGGTTTTTTCCTTTCTTTTCTTTTCTTAGTATTTTGGGTTTGTACTGTACAGAACTACGCTTCCAAAAAACTGTACGGAGCCAACACAACTGTCTTCACCTTTAAACGGAGTCCATGATCGTGCTTATGTCTCTGTCGATGGGGTAAACATTGTTTGCTGGTATTCATTTCTGCTATGAGTGGCCTTCACAAAAGTCATGGATACAGTCTGCCTTTTTTTTTCTCTCCTTTCTCCAGCTTACCAAAACAACTTTTAGATAATCTTATTTAATAAGATGAAGGAAGTAAGAAAGTATATAGTTGATTCATACTAAATGTTCATATTCATATTTCAGAAAATATGACTATCTGTTATTTCTAAGGAAAATGTAATTGTTTCTGTTTTTGAGATATTTGAATGTTGATACAGATTCATGACTTCAGTGGGAAAAAAAAAACCCAAAAAACTAGAAGAAGGGATTACTTGCAGGTTCATGAAATACGTTAATGATATGCTCGGTGGCTTTCTACAGTGTTTCCATAGATTTTTTTTTTTTAATTTTTTTTAATTCTTTTTTTTTTTTTCCTATGAGGGTAGGGGGAAGTGGAAGCCTGAGCCTATGACTTACCTTATGAAACTGGCTTCTGACCACAAATTAAAAAAAAGTTTATTGTACAGGATGTGAACTTCATCTTTCTTCCTTTAAGCAGGGTTTTGTTCCTGCTTAATGAGAATTAATATCAATTAATGGACTTTGATAGCCTATTTTTTAATTATTCTTTGACGTGTGCTGACTCTCATCACCTTTGTGTCCAGGTCAAGGTCTTCTTTCCTTGTGCTCTGGGAATGGGAATAAATAAAGCTAAATATTGATGTGAGCTTAATTGGTAGATGAAGCCCCTTTTAATCACTGATATTGCCAAAATATTTTCAGTCAGTAGACTAAATTTGAGAACTTGCTTTTTGTGAATCAGATGCATCAAAAACACCAGGGTTCTAACAGCTGCTTGAGTTAGTTGAATTCAGCTAACTAACTAAAGAGATGGTGTCAATTAGAGAAATGCTGCCTAGTAGCACATGCAGTTGAGGGACTAAAATGTGAATATTGACATAGCAGCTTTTTGTGTGTGTGTGTGTGCTTGCATGCAAGAGGAAAGGAAAATTTTTTTTTTACTTTTTTTGTTTGTTTTCTTTCTTACCTTTCTTTTCTTCATGCAAGTTGAAGAGACAAATAACAGGGTTTTGTTGGTTTTCAATGGTTATTGTTTTCTTCCTCTTGGTGTAATTCATATAGGTTCCTCAAGGTGTCCTTGAAAGGGACAAATCACTTATGATAAATATAACTGGGAAGGCTGGAGCAAACCTGGACATCTTGGTAGAGAATATGGGCCGAGTCAACTTCGGTAGATACAATAATGACTTTAAGGTAAGTAAAATCAATTGAGTTACTGGATTGTGGTGGCTTTTCCTCTTTTCCACAGGTAAAAGATAAAGTAGTGGGTTAGAGCAAAAGGATCAGGATTACACAGCTGTAACTTTACTTCAAAATATAACTACTCACTAGTTTTCATTTGAGTTTTTCCAGTCACTGAAATCAAAGTGGAATTAAAAACTGACAGACATCTTTTAAATTTTTTTTTTGTTGGTTCCCTTATGTTGTCAGCCAGAGTGTCGCCCACAAGACTTTCAGGTTGAGTTGAGCCTGTAGCTAACATTTTAAAATGTGCAAAGCTGTTTGGATAAACTCCAAAAATGGTTAGAAATTGGTCTAGATCCTGGTTGTACTTGGAGGCTTGTGAATCCTGGGGTTGTATTTGTGCGTGTATGTGTATATATATACACTTTTGTATCTCTTTCCATGTCCCATTTCATTTGTCAGCAGCATACCCTTGCAATATTTTCAGTGTGGCTAGGAAAAGCTGTCTCACGAGCGTTTTACCATGCAAAATTGGCAGTTCAGATTTGGACTGATCAGGTGTTAGAGATAATTATCAGAAAGCTTCCGAATACTTCTGGGTCCATGCTACACTTTGGGACTATCACCTCCCTGCATGAGTGCCTGTGGTGGGTTGATCTTGGCTGGCTACCAGGTGCTCACCAAGGTGCTCTATCACTCCTCCTCCATCAACAGGATGGGGAGAAAATACAACAAAAAGCTCGTGGGTTGAGATAGGGACAGGGAGATCATTCAGCAATTACCGTCATGGGCAAAACAGACTCAACTTGGGGAAATTAATTTAATTTATTGCCAGTTAAACAGAGTAGGAGAATGAGAAATAACAACAAATCTTAAAAACACCTTCCCCCCACCCTTCCCTTCTTCCCAGGCTCAACTTCACTCCTGACTCTTCTGCCTTTTTCCCCTGAGAGGTGCAGGAGGATGGGGAGTGGAGAATGTGGTCAGTTGACAACACTTCATCTCAGCCGCTCCTTCCTCCTCACACTGTTCCCTGCTCCAGCGTGGGGTCCCACCCACAGGATACAGTCCTTTATGAACTTCTCCAACATGGGTCCTTCCCATGGGCTGCAGTTCTTCAAGAACTGCTCCAGTATGGGTCCTTTCTACGGAGTGCAGTCCTTCAGGAACAGACTGCTACAGCGTGGGTCCCCCAAAAGGTCACAGCTCCTGCCAGAAAACCTGCTCCTGCATGGGCTCTTCTCCATTGGCTACAGCTCCTGCCAGGAGCCTGCTCCAGCGCGGGTCCTCCACGGGCTGCTCCTGCCAGGCCTGCTCCAGCGCGGGTCCTCCACGGGCTGCAGCTTCTTTCAGGGCACATCCTCCTGCTCTGGTGTGGGGTCCTCCACAAGCTGCAGGGCGGACCTCCATGGGCTGCAGGGGGGCAACCTGTGTCACCGTAGTCTTCACCATGGGTTGCAGGGGAATTTCTGCTCTGGTGCCTGGAACACCTCCTCCTCCTCCTTCACTGACCTTGGTGTCTGCAGAGTTGTTTCTCTCACATATTCTCCTCCTCTTTCACAGCTGCTACACAGTATTTTTTACCTTTTCTGAAATATGTTATCACAGAGGTGCTACCAACATCACTGATGGACTCAGCTTTGGCCAGCGGCGGGTCCATCTTGAAGCCGGCTGAAACTGGCTCTGTCTCACATGGGGGCAGCTTCTGGCATCTTCTCACAGAAGCCACCCCTGCAACCGCTGCGCTACCAAAACCTTGCCACATAAAGCAAATGCAGTGATGAGACCACTAACATTAGGAAGGGCAAGGACAAAAAGGAAACTTTCCTGGTTTTAGACTTTATGGGATCCCAAGCGCTGTGTGATATTTGCTGAAGAGATGAGTATTGTAGAGGCCAGTCTTGTGTTGTTTTTCTGCCATATTCAGTGCCACAGCGCGGTATTTTTTTAGTTTTTGATATTATTGGGTTACAAGTAATAATGAAGTAATGACAGAGCTTTACAATTAAGAAGAGATATGCAGCCCTCTAACTGCAAGAATCTCTTAAACACCCCCTAGATTTGACTTGGCCTAAATTGATTTGGCAGCGTTCAGAAGGCTTGTCAAGTGTTTAATGACTGTCCAGATTAATAGCTGTCGGGTGACTGTGGTGCCTTTTGGTGCTAAGGTGATGCCAGGTAAATTAAAGCTTCTGTTTCCTCTCAGTCTAAATTCTGTCTGTGATGGGTGTCTCAGAGCAGAATTAAGACTTGTCCAAAGTGTTTCTCTGTTAGTTTGGATGCAAGAGCTGGAGAAAGATAAACATTACAGGAAAGACGTGCCTGAACAGTGCCATTTAGTTATCAAGCAAAGGCACGCATGCTGTGAGGAAGTAGGATTTTTAAGGTTGTAAGCAGGGGAAAAAGTAAACCCAAATGTGTCTACATCTTGAGTAGTCTAGTTGATGAGACCACAAACTCTGGTTGAGTTTGAACAGAATCCAGTTCAATCATAAAACATAGACTGGGAAGAGACTTGCGAGATCTTCAGTAGGCAGAATCTCCCGTTCTCACACTTGTGTTGCCATGAGTAGGATGGGCCTGTTTGCATTGTTAAAGAAGGATATATTGGTTATGATTAAGCAGCATGGAAGAATTGAAGCTGAGGCTTGTTTTAAAGGAGACTAACTGACCAGTTATTCTTAAATGTGATGTGATGAGGCTTTTTAGGTGTATTTCCAATTATGCTAAGACTCTAGTCAAGGCAAAGCAATATAACTCTCAGCATTTGCAAAGCTGGTAGCCTACAGGCTTTCACCATATCAAAAAGCAGTTTCACCTGTCTTACGCTTTGGAAGGCATACAGTTATTTAAATCCTAATCAGAACAAAACTAAATATATGTGGGAACTTTTAGGATGTATGAAAACCTCTGAATTAAAAGCATCAGCAACTGAGGGTTTTCTGTGCTTGTGGCATATAAATTCAGTGGGCAGCAGGAGTGCCAACTCTGTTTATACTGTCTTTTCAAGGTACCTTGCCTTTATCTGAGTGGCAAGAGAGGGCAGCTAGTTCCCTGATGTTTTGCCCTCATGTAGAGGCAGCAGAAATGTTGCATTTATTTATTTAATAACAGGCCAGGTGATAAGGAACCTATGTGCTTAGTGCTAAATTAAGGTAACAGAATAAAGGGTTACAGGTTGGATTAGGGAGGTGCTCAGTGTTGCTGTGGTTGAGCTGCAATTCACACTTATACCAGGGTTTCAACCTTTTAAAGATTTAAGAGTGAAAGCAAGTTTAGTAGACGTGCATTGTGAGAATAATCCTTCAAAAGCAGGATCCTTCTGTGTAGAATAGGCAACCTTTCTCAAGTAGCTGTGGAAAATGTGCATTTCCATCTTCTTCCCATAGAATCCCTCCCTCATGCTGTTCTTTGTGTTGATTTTGAAAACTAGGAATAATTATGCCTTGGGTTTTAGATATTTTGTGCTTTCAAAAATAACTTTAGGGGAAGAGGTTCCTACCTTGTGAAGCCTCACATTTTTAAGCAAATAGGGTAGCTTTTCTGGGTTTTGTTTGGCTGGGTTTTTAATCACTTTTTTTGAGCTTGAAATGGAACTTGGCATCTAGCTTTTGGGAAAGGATCTTAAAAGGGTTTGGTTTTAAAACATCCTGCTGATCTAAATCTTGTTGTTGAAGGACACAAAGGAAGGAAGAGTGTGGTTTCTGTTTTTTTCTGTATTTTTTCACATGCTCACTGCCACCTATATCTTTGTTTTACTTGGAAAATTTATATCCATATCTGGACTGTTGAATATGCATTCTTATTCAGACCAAAGTAAGAATGCTTAGTAGGCACTTCATCTCATTTGAAAAAATCACACCGTTCGTAGTGCCTGGGGTACTACTTACTGGGGTACTACTACGTAGCCCCCAGTAAGATGGGCTTAGGGAGGCAGGTTAGAAAGTCTGGGCTAAAGTTTTGTTGCATTACTTCAATGGATTGCTAGACAGGGTAAAGTCTAGGCTGTATAGAAAAGTTTTGCCACTTAACTCTGTGCAGATATTTTATTTTGGTATAAGAAAAGTAAGTTCCTGTTCTGTAAAGTGAGCATCTAGGTAAAGGAAGAGAAAACCAATTAGTGCTCGTACTGATGATGAGGCTTGTGGAGTCAATGCAATGCTTATTAGACATCAGAACAGACATATGACATAGTATCAGCCCTCCAAGGCCATAGAAAATGTGGGTTTGCTTGTTCCTGTTTGACATGTGGTGTTTGCAACAGAACTTAAGTTGCACTGAAAAACATCTTCTATGCAGGGTCTATTCAAGTGATTATATGGATGTAGCAGCAATGGTTTAAAATCAGCCCCTTGCATTGCACTGAAACACAACTTCAGAAACTATTATTATAACACAATTAGGACGCGTGCAGGGGTAACTTAATGTTCCTTTCACTTTTCTTAAATCATGACCTTACCTTGCTTTTGCATTCATTGTGTGAATACCCTGGTGTGCTGCACACATGGTTCCATAGAAATGAAACAGAACTCCGTGGGCTTGACGCTGACTGTGGGCTTGACGCTGACTGTGGGCTTGACGCTGACTGTGGGCTTGAAGTACTTCACTGAATCAGGGTCACAAAGCATGTGCCTTGATTTTGTGATACTGTATGTTAGCTGTGGAAGACTTGTAGGAAGTAAATACTGCTTTCTCTGCTGTTGTGCAGGTTAATATCTTGGGTTAGTGACTCAGTGTTACCAAATCCCTTGATGGTATCTCAAGCTTACGATATTTAATGCTTTTTCTGCTTTTTATTAAGCCCCAGGTTTTGGAATTGTGTTCATGCTAAAGCAGAACAAAAATTTTCACAGTTATGGGGGGAAAAAAGTTTGAAAAAAACCCCTGAACATCAGTGAAAGCTCAAAACTTTGAAGAGGAACAGATCTTTCACAGAGAATAAATGAAACCCTTTATTCTTAAGCCAAGCTTATAACTTGGTGAAGACCAGATGCTTGTTTTTTTCATACACAGGTTGGCAGCTGTTGCAAGTACTTTGATTCAGTTTTTATTCCTGACTGATTTATAGTTGCAGCCAAATAACTTCAGTAACGTGAAGCTTGTTATGTTATGTTTTGGTGGTGTTTTTTTTTTTCTTCCTCCTCCTAGGGTCTAGTTTCAAATTTAACTCTTGATCAAGATATACTTGTTGAATGGGAAATCTATCCTCTAGACATAGATGGAGCAGTGAACCATGACATTAAAGGCCACCTTGACCAACCAAAGAGATCTGTTGGCGATCCACTGAGTTATGAAGCACCTACTTTTTACACTGGTAGACTTTCAATTCCTGGAGGGATTCCAGACTTGCCTCAAGACACCTATGTCAAGTTTCCTGGCTGGACAAAGGTACAACTTTTTGCTGTAAAAACTTGAAGTCCACTCAGAAAGCTACTGAAACTTCTATGGATGATCAAAGTCCACCTCTCTTGGATGGGTAGAAGTTGGTTGTAGTGGTGGGGTGTCTCAAATATATTTAAACGACTAGGAAATGGATTCCTTGCTTTAAGTAAATCTGGAGATAAACCATTAAGAGAAGGGAAACATATTCAAAAGATACATGGTATTGGTCTGGAAAGTGGGGCATCACAAAAAAACCCCACAACCTAGTTTTTCAACAGTGAGAATGATGAACTGTCAGGCTATTTAGAAATGCTGCATTTAGTTGTGTTGGGTTTTTTTTGTCTTGAGATGTGGAGCAGAAACAACTTTTTGGAGGGAGGGAGTGAATACGTGCCTGGAGATAAAACAATTTTATTCTGGAGGAAGTGAGATGCTACAAGACACTTTCCTGGTTATGTTGATTGATTAAAAGTAACTAAGAACATATTTGCGGTGTTGTATGAGGAACTATGGATCCTGTTACAAAGCATAGAGAGTGTTGGACACAACTGCTGGTGGTGTGCCCATAGGTATGGATCCAATGCATGGAAGATGTTACTGCTTGTCTTCTGGAGGTTACCTGCACTGAACGGATCAGAGAACACTGCTGTGAGAAGCTTGTGGGCAGATCTTTGTTAATGGGAACTTCTTATAGGGCTGGAGCGTAGCTAAAGCAGCGAAGAGTGTGTTTTCACAGTGCCATGTTTGAAACGGCCAGCATGCAGGATGGGTAAGGACCAGCTCAACTAGCTGGTGGGAGGCACAGAGAGCAGAATGCGTGCACTGAAGTGCCACTCTTCTTGGAGGCCTAAGCATTTAAGTCCAGGCTTCAGGGAAGTGATTGTGATAGTGTTAGGTAGCAAAATTATTCCTTTCTGAAACAATTAATTTACTGCTATTAAAATAGAGTGGGAGAAGGAGTTGCTGGTGATCTATCTATAGTATTGTAGTGGTTATAGCACTTCCCAATTTGCAGAAGACTGATTCATTGCAGGCACTTAGTGTTGCTGGCACTGAGCTTGGATGAGGAAGTCTGACTTAGTCCCTGTTCCTTTATATGTGCATATCTTACACAAGCACTGAATAAAATCCCAAAATAGCTCTTTGCACAGGAACTGGAATCTGAGACTTTTGCAGTAAATTCTGTGACCCTATGAATTACAAATCTTCTTCAGGAAGCAAGATGACCATACCTGCCTGTTGGCAAACTCATCTTTGAAATGGCAAATGAGTTCAAGAATTCCCATGTATTGGTGGGAATCTTTTCCTCTGATCTATTGAACATAGAAACCTCTGTTTTACATAGTTTGTATACCCTCTAGAGCAGTCAAGGTGAAGAGATCCCAGACAAACTGTAAGTAGGGCCATTGAATTGATCCTTTAAACTTTATATGGATTGGACGAAAGTTTTAAATAAGATTACCAGGAGTAATAAGGTTGAGGTGATACTGAGTGTGGAAACTGAGACTTCCAGATAACTTTACCAATGAGCAAATGCCTTTAAGGCAGAGGGCCGAAAGGGTTTAAATTCCATTCAGGGTCCCACTGGATCTGAGCCTTAATTCCTTGAGTGGCACTGTATAAATTGCTGACGATAAGGTGTGGAGAGAGACTTCTAATAGGGGTTAAAACTCACCTGTTTGAGTAGTTGGAAAATCATGGAAACAACGCTTACCAAGAAAACATATAGTTCTAATGATGATCTTGCCTTTGCATATTAAGACAAGGAATATGGCATGCTGGACTGCCTGGAAGAAGGGCGCAGCATTAACAGTCATGACCTGTGTGGTAGCTCGCTTGCCTTCAGTGGTTTTTAAACCCTTCACTATTAATAAAACTTCCATGACCTGTGTGGTAGCTCACTTGCCTTCAGTGGTTTTTAAACCCTTCACTATTAATAAAACTTCCTCCAGCCTCGCTTGAGGAAGCACGATGCTCTTAAGCGTACATGCCCCTGAATGTATGGTTAGTTTTATCGGAAGTTTTTTTTCTTCAACAGAAAAGACGATTTGGAGTCAGGACTGTTCTTGATTTCTGTGGAATCATGGGTTGTAGTTGCTGACCCTAGTAAAGGAAATCTTGTTACTGAAGATAGACATCCCCCCCTCCTTTATTTTGTCTAGGGCATATTTATTGGTGGTGTGTATAGTGTCATGATTTGCTGGTTTAGGGCATACAAATTCCTGAGTGTGCAGTCTTTAGAAACTGCAATGTTAATAAGGACAGTTTGGAATTGAGAAATTAAGTTCATAACTTTACTGGAAAAATGAGTTACAACCAGTGACTGATTAAGATCAGAAACAGACACCTGTCTGATCATACCTCCTGCATTAGAACTCTAATACAGTTGATTCCTATGGTAAACTCCTACTTCCCCCAGGGTTACAGTCACTCTCTGTGGTACGTAGGCTGCTGTCTGGTGGGTACACTCACTAATTCATCTTGTGTGTGGGGAGATTGCATGTTTTCTTCTAAAACTACTACAGAAGCAGAGTAGTGAGCTTGAATAAATAGCTCTTCTCTTGCCTTTAAATACAGCAATAACAAGCCACAAAGCAAGATAAACTTGATTTAAAAGAAAAACCTAAAAAAAAAAAAAAGTTGTTTGAGGTCAAAGTTTATTAACACCTTGACAGAACTGTGCAAGATAGGATCTTGTACCACGGAAGTAGATACAGAGCTGAAATAACTCACTTGCATTTGCAAATGTGCCAACTCCTTATAAAATTTCTCTTGTGAGTTTCATAAAATTTGTTTTCATAAATACTTGAAAAAGAAAACACAAGAAAAATACCTCAAACACAGCTTGAACAGCAATACTCGCTATATTACAATTGTGCTTCTGTAAATCCTTTAAAAGTATTATTCTGATTTCAGCTATCCCAGACAATTTTAGAAATCACCAAAACTGCAGTAAAAGTCCTTATTTTCCACTGATTCAGACTATTTCATTATTTTTATCAGTGTACATCAATGCCACGAGTGAGTTTGTTTTTCCTCTATATTCTGATTACCAAAAGCCAAAGCTAGAGGGAAAACACAGATGCAGCTATCTGTTACCATCCCTTTTCTTGTCCACAGAACTCTTGTCTGACATATGGTGAAAAGACATTTAGGAGAAGTATAGCAAATTATTTGTCTAAATCAGCTGTATATCCTCCCTTATGTCTTGTTTAATGAACCAAGATTCAGCCCAACTCAGTAGGAGTCCCTTTACAGTTTTACTGAACGTTCTGCAACTCACCAATTTATAGACTTTCAGAAGAATCTGCATTTATGTCACTTCAGTGTGTCTATTTTGTGGTGTATAAATGACTGTTTTGACTTTTTTCTTTTTCCTCTTGCCCAATTTTGTTTTATCTTTTGAACTTAAGGTATTTAAAATGTCAGAACAGTATTTTGAACCAGCGGTTCTGGCCACATCCACTATAAAAAGTAATTTAAAGAGTTTGTATGACAAGTTAACCACAATTTCATTGTACTTAAATTAATGCTAGCAGACCCCCAATGATTTTAATGGCTGTAGGTAACTACAACAAAATACAGTACTCTGTTGCAGTGTAATTTTACAAGTTCTTTTGTTGACTAAGCTATTACATCTGAATTTCATGTGTCTAGATAAGCTGTATCGTTTTCATGAAATCATGCAAAAGGAAGGGACTAGCAAGATAATGTAGTCTTATACTTGTACAGACAGCCGCAACAGAATTAGGATCTGCTTTTTTCTTTTGTGAATTCTTTCGCCTTTTAACAATCAGCTTCAAGCAAATAGAATTTTCAGGTTTGCTTTGGTCTGAAGCTTGGTGCAAAATTCAGTGCCAGGAACCTGCAATTCTGTTTTCCTAAGTATTGTCATATTTGGAATTACTGCAGTATTTGACCACTTTCTTTTTAAATATTAATGATGGCTTTAACTCATCAGGGAATTTAGATTCTTTTGACTGTCATTATCATTTTCTTGAACAGATTTTCTGTTCTTGTGTTCTATCAAACTGAAGGATGGAAGAAATTCAGTTACTATGTAAAGAGCGTTATGCTTAAAGCTATTTCACCATTTGATCTCTGTCAAGTTATTAAAATGTTGGTTTTTTTTTCTTTCTTTCTTAACAGGGGCAAATTTGGATCAATGGCTTTAATCTTGGTCGCTACTGGCCAGCCCGTGGTCCTCAGTTGACCCTTTTTGTTCCAAGGAATATACTTGTTTCATCAGTGCCAAACAACATAACAGTGTTGGAGCTGGAGCGTTCTCCTTGCAGCACCCAGGCATGCGAGATAGAATTTGTGGACAAACCTAATATCAATGCAACCGCACACTGTGAAAATGATGCCCCCCAACTCTTTGTTAGAGACATATGGCTGAACCATCTATAATGATTTGAGTATTTCCTTATTTTCCCTCACTTTGCTTCCCTTTCCCTCAAACCATACTTCCCTTTTTTAAAGACTCAGTGTTAATCAGTAAGCGGTTTAGCTGAGGCAACTTTTTAAATTCTTCAAAGACCATTTTTTTTTTTTTTTTTAAAAATCTGCCAGAGTTAAATACTGAAATTCTCTTAAAAAATAAAAGCTGTAGCTTTAGAATTTGCCTTGGACTGTGAAATGGAACTCAACTGGAAGATAACTAGTAAAAATGTAGTCCTTGTAGGCTGCTTACATTACAGTAACCCCCTTATGCTTTTCTTTTTTTACCATGCTTTGCAACTGGAGAGGAGCCTACAAAAGGGGTGCACAGTCCCGCTAGCTTGCTGTTTACTCATGTGGACTGGTAGGTCAGAGCTGCCAATAGACTAGACGCTTTCAACTGATTTTATCATCTGGTTAGTATCAATACTCTGAAGGAGCTCACTGCCAATGTCGAGTGGACCTCTGGTTTTTTTTCACCTCTGTGCAAGTGACCTTGGAAAAATTTCAGTTGGCTTCTCATGGGAGCAGTGAGAAGAACCATGGACAAGAGTGCTCAAATGCAAGCTGGTCCAAACAGCAGTAATGTGGAGGGACCTTGTAGTCTGCATTTGTCCCCTCTTGGAAAGCCAATTTACTGCTTCTCTTCTGCTATCTCTGAAGATTTTAAGTAAATTGATAAGGACATATGTAAAACTTAGGCTGTTTTGGTTGGACCATAGCTTCTGATTAACCTGCCTGGAGAATGTAGTCTTAAAATGAGTAATTTTTCCTTTTAATGGATCCTTTTTCTTTTTTCTCCCCCCCCCCCCCCCCCCCCCCCCCCCCGCAGGCCTGGAGTACCTGTTTTTCATAGGCCAGCATCTCGGAAGTGGAAGGCTAAGTTAAAGAATTTTAATTCTCTTTTAGTCATTGATTCACATCTTCTGTGTTGTTCCAGCATCTTGGAAGTGGAAGGCTTTAAGTTAAAGAATTTTAATTCTCTTTTAGTCATTGATTCACATCTTCTGTTTTGTTCCAATAAACTGATGATCTTTAAGTGCCTGATATTTGCAAAGATGCCCAATCTCTGTCAGTAAAGCTGGCTTTCTACAACAGACTGAATCTTCTTTTTGATTCTTAAGGGTTTGACATCAATCATGCAAACTCCTTGGTGAGATTTAAACAACGAAAGATTAAGATCATGGAATCAAGTATTTTCATAATCTGTGGTTTCTTCCTTTGATTTTTGTCTGACATTATTAAAATGGTTCTTTAAATCCTTCCTGTGTTTGGGAAGGAGAAAGGGAATGAGGAAGAGTTATGAGCAGTTACAGTATTAAGGGAGAAATGAGGTTGTAAAGTCTCTATGGACAAGGAGGAGTTCTTGTTGATGTCTCATTTTCTGTGTTACAAAGATGTGTGCAAAGTAAAGCAAAACGAAGTAGTTGTAATGGGGTTTGTGGACCCTGGAGGTGCCACCCTTTTCTGAGATGGCCAATGCAAAAACTTATTTCTTCTCAGCTGATGAGGACTATTACTGTCACCTGAGGAGAGAGTGAACAGGAGCACCACTCCCTTGAGTATCTACATCTCTGCTGTGTGTTTGACACGTGTTTGATGGGCTTTCAAACCAGACACATGTGGTTCACCTCAGCCAGAGAGCTTCTACTCTTAAATTCTCACCTCAAATGCAAAGTCTAATGGCCAGGAGCTGTGTGTCAGTACCCGACACACTTCATTCTTGGAATAAAGTGGTCTGCCCTGACCAGATTTGGTTTTTTCTTGGCACCATCCCTATGCAGACCCCAGAACATGTTCTGCAAGCAGTTTATTATGAAGTATTAATTACCTCAGAGCCAGTAAGGAATGGAACAGAATTCGTTTCATACCGGTTGTGGGGTTTGTGGCTTAAAGGGTGCAGAATGACAGTAAGTACTATTTAGGTTATTATTCCTACAACAGTTCAGTGCTTTAACAGCCAGGAGTATTTTTATTTTTCTGGCAGTTAGTGCTGTGAGGGGAGTGGAACTCCTGGCTCTCATTCTAACTTCATTTTGTTTTACATTGTACTTGTGAAAATGTAGTGTAATCCATGAGACTTCGCTTTTTGCCATAACTCTAATATTACATGCAGAAAGGCTTTGCATCAAGGATTACAAATATGCATCTGGTTAGATGTAAGACTAACAAGGACGTGGAAAAAACGGGCTTAAAGTTTTTCAAGTAGGGCTCTAGATAGCTTCGTTAACACACCTGCCTATTTACTGCTTTCAGTGAAGTGGTCTCTTGTCTACAGAAAGGAACTGAAAGTTGGGACCTTAATTCCTTATCCTGTTCTAACTACATGAAAACACTGCTAGAGGTTGCCAAGCGGTGTGGTATTTATTTGAGTATGCAGCAGGGAGGTCTCTGTGACAAGGGGCCTTCACAGTACAGCACTACCAAAGAAGAACCTGTTGCCACTTGCTGCTGCTTTACCCAAGGATGTGTCTGTAGGTGCTGCAGGAGGGTGTGCTGCCCTGCCCATGTCTCATACTGGGTCGCTGTGCCCACACCACTGCTGCTACTACGTGGCTGGGCTTATCCTAGGTTTCCTAGCCTTGGCGTACAGTCCTCCTGGGACTAAGTATGTGATACAAAATGGGACAGCTTGGCATTTGCTCCTTTTTGCAGTCTCGAGCAGGTGAGTTATTTTAACCTATCCTCAAATGTGATTCTATTGTCCGTGTCCAGGAGTGGAAATGAAATCAGAATGAAACCTTCTGACCGAAGGCCAAATGCATAGGAGAAGAGGGGCTGTGGGGACTTAGCTGGCTCACCTTGACCAAGTTTCAATTTGGTTTTGAAGGGCATGATGTGAAAGCATTGTCAGACCCCTGGTTAGTATCTGTGGTGTAGCTGTGTGATCTGTTCCAGATGCTGAAGCTCAATGGGATGGTCTGTGTGGTGGAGCCAGCTGCCTCCTGAAGGCATGGCAAGAAGGAATGTTCCTAATGCTAAAATTGTGGCTCCTCAAATGCTCCCTCCTGCCTGTCCTCAGGAATTTGCAAGTGCTTTGCTGGCACAGCAGCTGAATAATGGGCACAGTGTTACCTGCTTTCAGCAGACCAGGGCAAACCTGGTATTTAATCAGAATCAGTCTGTAAGGAGAAGTGGAGATTTTACATTGGTCCCATCTGGAAGGTAGGTGTGATCTTTGCAATTTTGCAATTCTGTAGGGGAGTGCCATTTGAAATCTGCCCCTAGAGTTTAGCTGTAGGGGCTCAGCTTAGCACATATCTTAGCTTAGATATTTTTTCCAGCCCTGGAGTGGGGTTTGTAAGCTTAGATTGTAATCCTGCTTACGCATGAATGAAGGCCTTTTAAATGTGATTACCTGGGATGAATGAGCAAGTAGGTGAACATGAACTGGTGAATAGTGTGCAGTATATAGTTGAATTCTCTTTCTTAACCTACATACGAGACTACTCTTTCCCTTGTATTCATAATATAATTATCTTCCAAAGTGTTAACCAAAATTTCAGTCCTTGAATTGCTTGAGACTTGACCTTGTCCATACCCCTTTAGACTCTCCGTGCCCTTTGTAATTCTCCTGTGTAGGCAGCTCTCCCTGCTCTCCCATCTCTTTGGGGGCTCCACAGTGCCTGTGGTTTTCTTTTGCAGTTTTCTGACGAAATACTCATTTGTTTGCACAGTTTGAATGTTTACATGAGTCTGACTCTAGAAGTAATCCTCCTGACTGGACAGCAAACACTATCCACCTGACAAATGTGTCAGGCATTCAGAAGTGGCAATTACAGAAGAATCCTGTGTTTAATGCTCTGAAGGAGGTGATACTGAATCATCCAGGCTGAGAAGGCGACCTGTTAACAAAACACTAAGTTTGGACTGCAAAGGGAAGAAATCTACTCTCTTTGGATTGATTTGGTCACTTTGATATAATTGGATGACTGACTAGACTATTGCAGTCCCCTTGTATTCTTATTTCAGGTATATTGAAATCACTGGGAACAGCATCATCTCCGTACATGTAAAATGGATATGCTGACAGATCCTACGCTGAGCCTCTGACAGCAGCTTGGTTATTTACTGGGCATTGTTGTCTCTGTACCAGCAGGAAACTACTTGAGAATGGTTTTCTGTTACATGGCTTTGCAATCACTCATCTTCTTCCTTTTTTTGCTTGCAAATGCTCTAGCATAACTTCCCAAAGGAACCACTGATTGATGTGCAGTCCCCACATTTTTGTTTTAATCTCTTCTTGTATGTATCTTTTCCAGACTGCAAACACCATCTTAAGAGATAATACAAGATGAAAGGTTTGTGAGAGATGATCTAGCCCTATGTCCCTCTACCCTAAGCCAATGTAATCTGTATCTAAAGTATTCCCAGTGTATTTGTTTAACCTGTTCTTCAAAGTTTCCTGTGATGGAGACCCCAGACTTCCCTAGGCAAGCTATTCTAGTGTTTACTGTTAGGAAACTTGTCAACAGCTAATTGAAGTCTTCATTGCTTTATGTAAGCCAGTTACTAGTTTCACTGTCCACAGCCAACATGAAGTATGTCTTTGTGCTCTGAAACTGTTTTGTGCCCTCTCTGTTATCTTCTTACCTCCCTGATGGACTGGATTTACAGAAATTTTAAAAGGTGCAGAGCAACATAGAGAAGACTCAGCAAGGATGTGAAAGGGTGACGAGGTCCTGAATGACCTGGTCTGGGTGCTGCAGCAGCTTTTTTTGAAAGAAATGCCTGAGTTGCAGGAAAGCTGTCTTGCAGGCCAGGACTTAAGAGCATGGTAGCCAGCCTCGAGGTCCTGGCTGGAAGATTGTTTGACAAAGGGAACTGGAAGCTACAGAAGAATGAGGTCTGCTTTAATGGTTATCCTTCAACGAGAAGGCAAAACTGGGCAGGAAGAGATGATCTTGAGGCCTGATGCAAAGGGCTGAATGGAAAAATGTTGGAAAAGATGTTACAGGGATCTTTGTCATGCTTTTGCTGAATAAAGTATGTATGTTTAAAAATCCCTTTTCAGAAGGTATTTTCTGTTGCTTGTTATGTTATCAAAGATGAGAATAGTGAACCAGAGTCCCTAGCTTTGGGGGAAGTCTTGAAGGTGTGTGTTACCTACAAGAGGTTTCACAGGACCAGTGCTAGTTTCAGGCCCTTGGTAAATGCAATTCCCTTTCAGTAGGATATATGATCTTTGTGGCCAAGGAATCAGCAACATATTTAAGAATTCCTGTTTTGGACTTTAGCACATACACCTGTCCCTCAGGAGCCAAATATAGATAGGACTCCAAAGTCAGTATCTTAGGAAGGTCCCTCTTTTAACTCTGTAGTGTTGTAATGGGCAGCACAGTCTTCCTCATGAAACTCCCCAGCATGTGTTCATAGCAGACGCTCTGCAAGCATCATGATAAGATCGCTATCTTGCACTTTAGTAACGTGCTTACAGCTGCATGACCGTAATTTAGCCTTTTTAATCTTTTTTTTTTTTTTGGTAGACAAGGGGAAAAAAAAGACTCCCTAATGGAACTGGGAATTGAGTTTGAAACTCCAACAGAAAGGGCCTTTAAGTAGAGTGGATCTGTTGAATACTGGTCCAAATCCAGTAGGAAGATGCAGCCAGTATCTATGGTTTGAAAGGATTTTTCTGTTAAATTTCTTTAGTCCTTGTAAGCGTATACACTATTTTTTTTAAACTTGGAGCTTCTATACTAATATTAACTGAGCATTTTCAGCGTTGTCTGTGGTTGTGGGCCAGAGCACAGATCTGAGCACAATGTGGGGAAATGCCTAGCAATTGTGGGTCATCCCTCTAATGCAATAGCTAAGAAATTATTATTCTCTGTTTCCTGTTTCATTCTTCCTTAAGTCTTTCTGGTTCTTCCTCTTGTACTAGGGAAGTCTTATGTGTAGAGAAACTCAAAAAATTTCCTTCAATGTGTCTTTGAAATGTCAGACAACTGTCTGAAGGGGAGTTGATCTCCACCCCTTCCATCTATCCATTGTTAGTTTGCAAGCTGGATGAAGATGCCTTTGCTTCCAGCTTGCTTATACCTTTCTCCTTTCTTCCAAATCCCACTCAGAGGTTCCTTTTCGCAAGTCCCACAGATCTTGGTCAGGTGTACAGAGTGAACACTCTTTATGGATCTCTAGTCTAAATTTAGCTAGAAGTCTCCCCTGGTTGTGGACTTCTGCAATAGTGCTCTCTCCAAAGCACTTGCCTTGGGAGAAGGTCAATGGCGGTGTGTTGTGTGTGGTGGCTGCAGGATCTGGACGTGTTCCTGCACTACGGGTGAAGGGGCCTTCTGAAGCATAGGTAGAATTGTTGAGGAGAAGGAGGAAAAGGAACTGATAGCTTACTCTTAACCTTCCTCATGCCCTGTCTGTTGCTGAGTTTTAGACTGTAACCTTTCTCCTGTTTACTGAAAATGTTAGTTGCTGTTTTCACAGCAGGCACATATGCAATAAGAAAGAAGCTGTGCAGAAGGAAAATTTGCACTCCTTTCTTGCCTCTTTCACGTTAAATTTTATTTCTGGATGTTGAAACACTCCGCTATACCAGCGAGACTTCCTGGGAGACTTTCGGCTCTGAGAGATTGGTCTGGATCCTGCACACACTCTACAAATCTTCTTTCAAGCTTTCTGACTTTTTTGTTTTCCTCAGTTTTAGGATGTGGTTTGCACTAATCACGAATAGGTAAATCTGATATGCCGAAGAACCTGAGAACCTAGTACTGAACTCATGAGGAGTTAGCGTGATTTCCTGCAAAATTTTGTCAAAGCAGTGACTTCAGCTATAGTGCATTCCTATGTTGTTCTTTTGGTCCTTTGATCCACAGCAGTATCTACTTCAAAAGTTGAAGTTAAAACAATGTGAGTCTTTTGACTACAGCCAAATGTAGACACCTGCAGATGTGACTTTATTTAAAGCACTGAGTCCACCTAGCTTATGCTGAAGTAGAAGAAAATTGCTGCTGGTTGGTATCTGCTGAAGCAGCACTTTTTTTTTTTTTTACTTTTTCAAGTCTAACCTCTCAGGTCTGTTTGCTTTGACTCAAAAGCTTCAGAGGTGTTGAAGAAAACCTAGAGGTTTGACAGATCCTTTCTAATTTTAACTGTCTGACGTCAAGACAGTTGGTGTTTTAGTCTTAGCCAAATTTTGGACTCCTCTTAATGTCTTCTATTGGAAAAAAAGCGACACCGCACACCCCACCACCACCCCAAAATTAAGCTTGATCACCCATCCTAGGTAATAAAGAGAACTTGGACAGAAGGTGCCAGTAATTCAGATGCAAGAGAAGAAGCTAGCTATGCTGAAATCGCCCAAAAGGCCTTTTTTTAAAAAAAAAAAAAAATTCTGAAAAACCTGGTCTGTACAAAGATACTGAAATGAGATTACAGTAGTAGCATACCTGACTTGCATGAAGTTTGTTTCTCCTTTGTACTGTACCTACCGGAACAGTGCTGAAACAGGGGATGTTTAAGCACTGTGGAGGTACAAGCAAACAAGAATATTCAGTGTTATAAAACATGATCTGGATGAGAAGCCTTGTGAAGACGAGGGGAAAGCATAATAATGTGTCAAGTAAATAGTGGGTTGTTTGTTGGTTTTTTTTTTTTTTCTTCTTTTTTCAAACCCAAGCAGGTTGGCAGTGGAGAGGGCAAAGAAAATCATCTCCCTTTTGGTGCCTCCAGCCACCACCAACCAACTACAGGCTGTGGCCTTGCATCTCACTGAACTGGCAAAGGTGAATGATGCTGAGCTCTGTAGTTTTCAGATTTTCATAGCTACAAGTGGAAAATTTTACATGAAAGAAAGGAGGTGAACTGAGGTGAAGATTCAACTCCCCTGGCTGGATGTGCAGGATGGGGAAAATATATCCAAATCCTAACAAAAATCCACCTAACCGCAAGGTTGTGAATACCCATAGCTCTGCTGGTACTTGCTCCCCAACTGGTTATCACCGTCTTGTCTTCCATTTTATCCTTGCAATTCAAGGTAGAAACCATGCTTTTTCTGACAGTCCTTGATATGCATCACATATTTTCAGTTGTTCACAAAATAGTAAGGCTAGATGATGCCTGGTTTGGTTTCACTATGGTTTCTGGTGAGCAAGTACCTTCAGAAATACAATCACACTGCTGTTCTTGTCCTGCAAGGTGGGTGAAAGAACATTCAGGGATTCCCATCATGTAATGAGTTTGTCAAGGGTCTGCCCCATTGGCGCAGCACACGAGAATGCTTTTGTCTCAGAGGTTGAGGGCTTCAAAAATACACAGAGCTCAGCTCGTATTGTTTGTTGTCTTTGTTTTCTTTTTCTTATTTAATAAAAGTGTATTTTTTTAATATAAGAATAATGGTACTGAGTTTGAATAAGGTCAGTCTAGCCCTGTATCCTCTTTTGAAGGTGAACATATCTGATCATCTCTTTCTGAGTTTCAGCACCTGAAACTTTCAGGTGAAGTCTTTTTTTCTTACTAAGTTGAGCTGGAATTTCAGTGCTTTTAAAGTCTTTTCAGTAGAAGAGACTCAGCTTTGACTGCTGATTCAGCTGCTTGCTCACCATGACTCAGTTTGCAAAAAACACCCCTGAACTCCAAAGCTCACACTCTGCAGTGCAAACTGGTGTACAGCAATTGAGATTATTTAAAAGTATCAGCTCTCTTTTAACAGCCTTGGTCTGTGCTCCACAGTGTGTTTTGATTTTGGGTCTTACTTGCTTATTGTCAGGCTGTATGCCTTTTGATGCAAAAATGTGATTCTGGTTTGACTTGGAAGGAATGTTCCTGTTCTTATGAAGTACTTAGTTTTTTCCTGCTACCTGTTTTAGTGTGTTCATGCAAATTGGTGAAACCCCCTGCTGATAACAAATGTCAAAATGTGAAGTAAATCAGGCAAGCAAGTCTAAAAGGGGTAGGGATTTTGTCTGCAAACCTTCATGATTCAGGACAACAATCACCCGTTGACTAAAAAGTGTTAGGAAGAAATTGCTCAAAACCAAAGGCTTTTTTTAGAATAATGCATTATGAAATTGTTTTCATCTTCTGTGGAAGGAGATGAAACTTTTTGGGCTATGAATAAAAGAGTATGCATAGTTCTTGATGTCTTGAGACAAGGCAAGAAATGTGGCAATGAATACACAGATTTTTGTCTCTATAATAATAAATACTTAGTTTCATTGTATTACTTTTTGTCTGCAAAATGCCTTGTTTTAAAAAGGAGGGCAGAGTCTTGATTTCCATGTAGCAGATGCAGGAGTTGAATTGACCGAGATCCCTGGCAAGGCTGAAAACAGCACCTTAAAAAAGGCACTTTTTTTTTTTGTTTGGTTGGGTTTGGGTTTTTTTTTTTTCAGGGAGAGGTAAAGGATAAGGGTGCTACAGTCTCTTTTGGGCATATCAACTCTGGTTGATAGGTAGCGTTGGACATGCTTGGAATACTTCTGCCTGGTTTAAGTCTGTAGCCCAATACAATAAGGAAGCCGGTGCAGACAGTGGAAGCCATCTAGTAAGCTGCAGGTAATAAAACATGGGTTTTTTCCTAAGCACGAGCATTGCCCGCATGAACACGAATGGGGCCGGTTGCATTCCACCCCTGTGCACCGTGGTCTGTCTGCGTGGGACTCTCTGCATTTGCTGTCACAAAGGAGAACCGCCCTTCCGTTCAAAGGGCACATCTGGCTGGTGGGTCTGGACGAGGTCTCACATACCTGGTCCTCAGACGCTGCTCTTGTTGGAGTAGACACATCTAGCTTGTGCTGTTCACTGACCAGGCAGACGTGGCTTTTGCTGTGAAGGATCTCACTGATTTTTTTTTTTTTTAACTGTGTTTTGTTTTGCTTTTGCCAAAGCAGTAGCTTTGAGGGATCTTGTAGCCTCAAGTCTAGAAAACACGACAGATTTTGTTAGGAGGTGTCACTAAAATAAACATTGATGCTAGCTGCCTATTTGCTCCATTGTTAGGGAGTATCAGCTTTTCTACAGCTATTTCTGTACAAGTAGTTGACATTTCTAGAGCTCTTTTTACATTTTTCCAGGAACCTGGAAGCCTATACGTACCCAGTGGTTTATGTTGGCATGACAGTTCATGAATTGGGCATGTGCCCTCCTGAAAATCCAGGCCACATTCAATCCTGTCATATTATGACTGAGTTTTTTATTGTGAATTACCTTATAGAAAAGGTGAGCTTTTTTTTCTGTTTATGGCACAATTAGTAGTTACCCTGCATCTGTACAAACCCATTCCTGGAATTAAAAAAACTACACACACACACTCCTCCCCAAAAAAACCCAAACGCAACAACAACAACAAAAAACACGCAAAGAACAGTTTTGCAGAATCTTGGATATCTAGTGCTGACCTTGCTTTTTCAGTCCCTGACACAAATTGTTAAATAATTATCACTTAAGAGTTGACCTTTCATAAATGCTAATTTGAGGTTTGATCGTTTAAATTTTATTCACATAGTCCCATTTTGATAGAGTCTATAAAACACTGTAGTTTTTTACACTATAGAAGCAACAAATGTTCATTTGGTAGGCAAATTCTCATGAACGAAGTCAGTAGATTAAAAAAAAAAACAAACCCACAACAAAAAAAACCCGTTTTCTGTCTGGTAATCTTCTACAGTAACATTCATCACTTTACTGAAATTTTGCTTCTAATGCTAGCTCTTTTCTAAATTCTGGCACGTTCCCATGGGTATGTGGAATAAGCTACTGATTGAGCAATGCGGTAGATTTATTCTATTGAAGTTGTTAACAAAAAAAATGTGTTAAATAAAACAAATACATGAGTTCTTTCTATAATTTTTGGTTACATGAAGACTTTTGAAATTACTTCCCCCATCAGAATAAAATTTTAATAAGAATTCAGAGCAGAAATAATTAAATATTTGATTTCAATACTTTTGAAAACTAGGCTGTGCTTACTCTAAAGTAGTTTTAATCTGAAGCTGAAACAAAATGCAAATAATAGCGTCAGGTTAAAAAGTGTTGATCACTAGCCAATGCAGCTGCCATCAAAAATCTGTTCTCTCCAATGTTCAGATTTTCATTAAACTGCCTCTTCAAATGCAAAATGTTCTGCCAGTGTAGTCACCAGACAGACATCCTACTTGCATGACCGCTGTGCGCGGAGAATGTGAGCTTAAGCTGGTGAGGAAAAGAATGGATTTGGTCTCAACTCCATGTGACTGTGGGAGAGGAGGTTGTGGCATACTCACTCATGCAAAAAGCCAGGAGCAGATGGGAGCCAGCCTCCCCATGGGGTTTTTGGGGGTTCCCTAATATTTCTGAGGAAAGGAAGCAAGTACTGACCTGCGTTATGCGAGGATGGGTTGGTAAAGCAGAACTGAGGAGAAAACGGCCTAAATCCAAACTTCCTTTTTCTTTCCTTTTGTAAACTCTTCAGTCCCTTCTCTTTAGCATTGCAGGGTTTTGTGTGATGCCTCGTGCTACGGGTTTCACTCTTCTAGAAAGCGTAAACAAGATTTTTGATAGCAAGTGCAGACCTGTGCTCTGCAGCTTCTCAGCACTGTTTCTCTGCAAGGCCTGCAGACAACGTTGTTGTTCCTTGCAATCAGCCAGCCTTATTTTCCTTCCATTCTTGGTGCTTGTGAATGAGCAACAAGGGCATAAGCAACAGGAAAAGCCATCCTTCTTTTTCTTCTCTACATGCTTTTTTACACCTTTCCCACATACTTGAAAAGGCAAATCAGTCAGTCTGCGGTCATGGTCTTACTTGTCAAACTTCAGTTTACCAGTTATGAGCAAGTAGAGATACCTGTTGTGGTCTTTCTTCACTTTGATAAAGATACTTTTGTGTTACTACTAGCTGGTACTGCTCTTTCTATTTGTGTGTGATGGTGACACGTTAAAGGTCAGGGAGGGACCCTCTCTTCGATCTACCTCCCCAAACCTCCCCAAATACTTCTGTGGAGATATTTTAAGGAGTCCAAAGTCCCTGTGCAAAAGTGACAAATAACGCTTTTCATGCAGGAATGTCCACCTGTTGTTCCAATCGCTGTCCCAGGTACATAAGTCTCTTCCTGAACTTGGCTGCTTGGAGCTTCTCAGAAAATGCTGATCAAATGCCACTGGCCTCTTTTGAGCAGAAGAGTGGATCTGGTAAGGTCAATCTTCGTTCAGTCTTTGTTGTCTTACAGGTTGCTAGCAGCACCGAGCGTGCCTTTTATGAGGGTTTCATATCTGTGGAAACAGATCAGATTCTTGCAGATCAGATTCTTGATTACTTGCTATAGTCGTTAAAAGCAAAAGCAAGGAAACAAACATCTTCTTGGAATTTTAAAAAATTGTTAGTGCCTTAGTAGTTTTCATTTTGCAACACCTGCTGATAAAAAGCTTGCAGTGTGCAGTTACTGAGCTACATACGCTGAATGCATGCTGTTACTCTGAAAGAAGAAACTAAAACCCAGAGAAAATGCAACCTTTCCAAGATGACTTGAAATAAAAAAAAAAACCCCAACACAAAACCTAAAGGAGTATGATGCACTGATCAATCATGTATTTGGGCTGCATTTATATAGAGGATTAATTTTTTTTGCTTTTGGTCACCTGCGAACAGGAATCTTTGCTCTCTGGTGTTTTAAGACAGATAACACCCTCTGTTATCTGCACCAGTGAAGAACATCTTTTATTGGAAGATGATATTAGCTGGTCATCTTCATCCACTTACCTCCAGATACCCTTCACATTAACCTGTGGTGGTTCTCGCAGAACCTGGATCCAGATGGGGACTTTCCTGGCTGGGCCATTTCAGATTTGGCTACCAGAAAGGGCACGGTGTGGGCAGCTCTTACCTGGAGTCCCCCTCACCAAGCTGAAATGCAAATCCTCCCCAAGGAGAGCTAGGAGGGTCCTGAGATTCTGTCAAAAATGTGCATTGTGCTCATAATGTCTGAGCTCTTGCTCTGTGCCTCAGCTCCCCTAGCTATAAGACAGCAGCTTTTTAAAAATAAGGTCAAATGGGCAGTGATGCAGCAGAGAAGACATTAATTACTCTTTTCAGTAGAGATATCATATGCTACCAGTTCAAAGGAGGATCAGAAATAAATTAAGACAAAAGCCTGAGCGTGGCCTGTGAGCAGTCGTCTTCTGAGCTGAGCACGTGAGGGATATGTGGAGGGATATGTTCTGCCAAGGAAAAGAGAACAGCAGCATTGGTCAGTCATGCCAGTGCTCCATCAAGGAATTGGCAGAGGACTTGGATTTTGCTGGTCTGGAACAGACAAAGGGCTTTCCCACTTTTGAGCCTCATTTCTATGAGAAGTGTCTTTGACTCAATGACTGTCACAAAAGATGGGATTTTGTTGATTTTTCTGATGGATGTTGCTGCTGAATGACTGTGAAAAAGAAAATAATCCTGGAAGCATCTAACTTGGTGTCTCCTCATTGATAGCGCCTGCTCCATTAGGAGTGATTTCTCCATGACTGCCAGCGGCACCTGCACACATCATTGCTGTGTTACAGTAAGATGACTGCAGATACAACCAGTACTACATCACCTTTGAATGGTCTTACTGGCTATGCAAATGCTAGAAATCTCACCACAGTTACGTTGACTATTCATTTCCAGTCTCCTACTTAAAAGCTTCTTTCGTGCCTGGAGTAGCAAAGTCCTGTTGAGCCCTGTAGGCATTGCCTTAAGCACCATTTTAATGATAATTTTGAATGACATTACTAAATGGCTCTTGATTTCTAGCTGTAAATCGAGTCAAATGGAGATATTTGCATAAGGGATGGGAGTTGATGAGGTTGGTCTCTGGCTGTGTTGATAGAGAGATGTTGGATAAAACTGGAAACCATTAAGAGCTCCTGGAGGAAAATGTGTGAGTGTAGATATCTGCTGGCAGTTTTAGACTGGAAGCATCCTAGTAACAGAGGAGCACTGAGAGGAGCAGACTGGGAAGGAGGCTGCCGACCATAACGCTTCTGCACAATCAAAAGGGATGAAGCCGTCTTCCAGAGTAAAAGATAAGTGTGTAATTCAGCTTTATGTTTAGGGATTGACTGTGGTGGCCTAAGTGCTGTATGAAAACAAACCAACCAACTTGTTTTTACCTTTTCATCATTATTTATATTTAATATAATTAAGCTGATTTTTCCCCTTGTCTACCTTTCTATGGCAGCTTAGTGCAACTGAAGAGAGGACGCAGGCTGGCCTTCCGAGGAACCCCGATGTAAAGATGTGGGTTTACAAATGAGTCAGCTTTGCTTCACTCAAATGTCTATCCATTCTCTTTCATGGTTCAGTAGGTCTGTACATACTGTCATTCATTGCTTGGAAACTCTTGTTCAGCTAAAATGACACCTTTTGGTCAACTGACATTTTGAAAATCCCTGCTTTATTTTTGTCTGTATTAATACTATTATCTCGTCCTTTCTCATCAGCAGATTTCAAAGTCCTCTCTCAAAAGAGCAGTGGCATTATCCACTGTACCTTGGTGGATGGGGAAGGAAGGTTTGTTCCAGGTGACACAGAGGACGAAACCACCCAGGTTTGGTGAGCTCCAGTACAAGGACCTGGGTTCCCGAGCCTATCACTTAAAGGTGAGCTCTCTCTTGCACCCAATTCGGCAAACCTGCTCAGAGCACAACTTTGAGCTCGGTTGCTCATCCAGCACACACACTGAGTAGCTGTAAGTATTACTGGGAGGACTGGAAGGGGTTATTTGGGCAGAGAAACAAGGACAACGTTCACCCTGGGGGAGCTCTGGCTGCACCAGGCACCCTTTGCACCAAAGGCACACGTGCACAGGCTGTGGGGCACAAAGCTGAGCAGCGATGTGAAGCACCTTTGAGTTTTGTGTGGAAAAGGGGCTTTACACTAACTCCATTTATGGCAATGCTGCACAGCCGCTGGGTGCGGCCCGTTAATTCCACACATGAGCAGATTCAGCGTCCTCCCCCACCACAGGGTGTGTGCCCAGAGCCAGACCAGCCTGCGAGCTGCTGGCCATCTCGGTGCCATTCCTCAACACCGCTCTTAGCCCCGGACCTCTCTTATCTCACGGTCGTCAAGAGCCTATGCTTGCTTTTTGCTTGCTGACCATCATTTTTGCTAGGCCAGCGCAGGCAGCTCTTCCCCTGGTCTGGAAAGCAAAGTTTCTCAAAAGGACCAGTTTATTCTTACTGACTAGAAGGATCACAGAGTAGGATCAAGAAAAAAATAACTGCAATGTGCTGCCTGGCTTCCAGGTTAGTCTGTGTACTTGACTGATGAATAGCTCAGCAGTTCACAGTGCCTGCACCATCAGTATCACATCTGTGAGGACAATGTGCCTGGCTTGGGTGGGAGTGACATGTTGTTGGGTTCAATGACATCTGTGAGACTTTGAAGCACCTGACACTTGCAATTTGTCTTCCTCTTCCTTTTCAAAATAGGTAATGGATGGCTTAACCCACCCCTTGCAGCAGTTTTCCCCAACTGATTTACTCAGTAGCTTGTAAGGTTTTGAGTAGTAAGAATTTATAGTCTTTTTCTTGGGAAGGGAGACACTTTCTTACCGCAAGTAATGTCTTCCACAGCTATTCTCATTATCTGCGTTAATGCAGATCCTTGCTTGTCAGCCTCAGTGAACTGCTAATGGTAATGCATTCCCAAAATTAATTATGATGGATATGTGCGTGCATGAGTATTTAAGTGTGCTGCTTTTTATTTTCAGTCTTTTATCACGAGAGCGGTCACATGGAGGTGAGCTTCCACTTAACGTTTCTTATTTAGGGTGATGAGAACACTACAGTATTTTTATATTTCTTCTCTAGCCCTTTCCTGATGCATTTTAATGTCTTGTCTACTCTTTGCAGCCATGCCTGAATGCTGAGCAGGCACTTTGTTATTGACAGACTAAGAAAAATAAAAGGCTTCCTGCTGAATGGTTGTCGTCCAGCAAAAAGACATACCAGAAATATCTTCCAATACCTATTTTTCAACTCTTTGTCTGCTACCACATTACTGATTTTTGCCTCTCTTTAAACTATTTTTGTGCCAAAATCTAAACATTGCTGTGTAAGTTTCCTTCCTGTTCAGATCTCTGATTAATATAATGTAGATCTGTGAGCAGCTACTGGGGCATCAAACTCTTCGCATTTTGCTGTTATCAAATGCTAGGATACTGTGTGCGGTTTCTAAGCTATGACAGACCGTTTCTACACAATCTCTGTTTTTACTTTCTTTTGTTTTGCCAGATACATCTCCAATGAATGAAAATTGAGTCTTGGGGTTAAGTACTTTTGGAACAAAGAACATTCACTTTAAAAGATATAGTTTTAACCAAGATGCTTCAAATTTATTCACACATGCTGGAAAATAAGTTTTTAAAACCACTTTTATTCAAAAATATTTTAAACATTTTCTATGTTAATTAAAATACAGAATTGCTATCCTGAATTACAGTGATAAAGTAATTCAAAATGCCTATATATACACCTACACATAGGCATATGTGGCAACTTGGATACCTAAGAGAAAACGTGTCTATAGCACAATGTAATACATTTGCTTTGCGTCTTTGTGCACATAAAGAACATATTTTGTGTCCTTAATGACAGAGGGATATCCTCTCCCTGAGATGAAACATTTAACAGTAGCAGGGACTGTTAATAGCTTGCTAAGGGTCAGCACGAACAAGTCCTACACAGATCAACTGTAGAATAAAAAAATACGGTAATAACCATCCTTCTTGAATAAACGACTATATTTTCCACACGCATGTGCTGATGACAAGCAGCTGTCTCTCCTCTGCCCCTCCATACAGGCCAACCTCCATCTTGATGCTGGTGAAAAAGAAGCAGCACGGCACAGTGCTTTGCGGGGAGCTGAGGCTGCTGTAACATCTGAGCAGTGATTTGTAATCGCAGCAGATAAAACTCGTGTGTCCATCTCTCATGTTTCACATCTAGGACACCTTCTGTCATAATATTCAGAAAATCTAGAGGCAGAAATCAAAGCTGAAGTAAGTAATTATCCGGCACTAGCTTATTGTTAAATGCATGTGCATTTGCTTAGCTTTTCAAAGTTCCTGCTTTTGTCAGTTTGCTTGCTGGTGAGTTCAGTGGTTGGTCTGAAAGACATTACAGAGCGTCTTGATCCCCCGTAGATTGTGTGTGGAATGAATTGGTAGATTCGGTCTGGTAAGTGATGTGAACTCCACACCACTTGCAAATATCTCCAGGTAACCACCAGTTCTTAAAGAGCATCTTCAGGTACTTCTTAAATTTTTCCCCCATGAAGAAGTAGATGACTGGATTGAGGCAACAGTGAAAAAGGCCGAGGATTTCCGTTACCTGGAAAGCATAGTCCAGATTCCTGCTCACTTGACAGTCTCTAATGACTCCCGTAATTTCCAGCAGTTGTAAGAAAATGACAATGTTGTAAGGGGTCCAAAAGAAGAAAAACACGATCATGACAGCAAAGATCATCCTCACAGCCTTATTCTTTTTCTCATTTCTACAGTGACCTAATGTTTTAATGATCATAGAGTAGCAAAATGTCATAACTATAAAAGGGATTAGGAGCCCTAAAATGTTGATTTCCAAAGTGGAAAAAAGTTTCCATGTTGTGAAATTGCCTGGATATCTCGGCTTGCAGGTAGTATAATTATGTTCGTTAACAGATTCTCTAAATACAAGTTCTGGAACTGAGGCTGAAAGAGCTACTAGCCATACAACAAGGCTAGTAATCAAGCCATGGAAGGCAGTCCTTGCTTTCAAGGAAAACACTGCACAAACGATTGCCAGGTATCTGTCTATGCTCATAAGCATAATAAAAAATATCCCACTGTAAAACCCAACCAGGTAGATCCACGAAATGATTTTACACCAGGGAGTTCCAAAAACCCATTGGTCTACTGTGAAATAAGACCAGAACGGCAAGGATAAAACAAAAAGCAAATCTGAGATAGCGAGGTTTAGTAGGTACACATCAGTCATGCTCTTCAGCCTCTTGTATTTGAAGAGGACCACAATGACTAGAATGTTTCCCATGAGCCCGACCAGGAATACTAGGGTATACAGAACAGGTAGGAAGGAGGCTGCAAACCTCTTGACGCTTTCCTTACTGCATGGCTTTGGAGCATCGTTATAATTATCGTAATAGTCATAAAAGGTTGAGATTTCAACTTCAAAGGACTCTGTACTTGAAGAACTCATGTTTTTTCCCCAGTTCCTGAGAAAGAAAGAATATAAAACTGTCAGTGACTTTCAGTGCGTGAATACCGTGTGGTTACTCTGCAAGCCTGAATCACTAGCAATGACTGACTTGCAGTTCCAGCGCACTTCTCATTACAGGTTCTCAAACACTATTTTAGCATTATGGGATACGTATGCACATTTGCAAAATGTACTGTCCTTAACATGCCTGTGCTTAGTCCTTGCAACGCTGTGCAACTTGGATGTCAAGCACACAGAACACTGTTCAAATGGCGGAGAGGAAAGCAAATAGGAATGAAAGATACGGACCACAGATATCAAATCAGAGAGGGTGGAATACGGTAAAAAGCAAAGCCACTATTCATAGCAGTTCAGGATTTCACCCACCTTTCCAATCAGGCAAACATCACTGTAAGAAGACAGTAATAAAAACCCATCTGACGCTTCCTTCTAATGAAATTACGCTTACTGAAAGCTGACATGAGTTTTCGGTAAGTGCTGTCTTCAGTGGCTAAATGAATAACAGGAATTTGTCATTTTTGTATGCATGTTCTTTTCTAATAGGCAGAAACAGAGTTTTAAGTGTTGTTACTTCGAGGTAACTAACTTGGACACAGTGCAAATATATTGCGGATGTATTACTGTGTGTGTTGTTCACATCACGGCAAGTGTCATTTTTTTTAGCCTAACATACCAGAATTTTTCTAAGCCTGAGTTATGTCCTTCCCCTTTGTCTTTATTTTTATGAACAGAAAGCAGAAGAAAAGTATTATTGCTTTATTTGTCTTTGCACTGTACGTTGCTGCTATATAACAATGAACATTGACTATCATTAACCTGACCCCTACTGTGTGTAGTCCTAGGCATGACACCTCTCCAGGCTACAGTTCTGTTCCATTATACACAGAGGAATTTAATCTGAATTACAGGTCACAGGGACAAAACTGTTTGACACCGATGGTCTAGAGATGACAGCTTTGCAACAACTGCGCCTAGACATACCTGAATCTAATCTAGGTTCAGCATAATATACTTAAATATTTAAAACTGAGAACATACGCTCACGTAATGCACATACACCCACTTCTGATGATGCAGGAGTTCTTAAAACTGCTTTATAAATTATCTGAGTAGCAACAAAAGGGAAATGAAAAAGCATTACATTCACACACATGATGAGCGTACATGATACACAACTGTTTCAGCAACTGCATTTTGTGAATTTTACCTTTTCTCCTCCTTTCTTCTCAGATGATGTGAAGAAGCTTCTTTGCTCTAAGGGTGCAGAATCACTTGCTTCTCACCAGGTAGCTCTGTCAGGGAGGTGCTGCCTACACAGTGATATCCAGCAGCTGCAAAAAGCAGGTGTCACTAGGTAGCTGTGTCTCTTAACGGAAACTTCGTACTTCCTTATAGATTGTATCATAAGTACTTCTTTCCTCAACGCTCACTAGAGATGGTCCCTTAAACTCAGAAATAAAATTAAACACATCTTATAATGTGTAAGGAAATGCAAAGTTTCCACTGAAAGCCTGATTATTGAGTTAAAGCAGCTTCATCTTACCCAATAGTCATTAAAAGTAGATGTCACTAAGCAGCTCTCATTCAACAGAAACCTTGTTCTTTCTTATGGGTTGTAAAATGCATCTTAATCTCAGAAAAAAATAATCAAAGGATCATCTGTAGTGAGCAGAGAGGAGGAAGGCATTTGGTGGGTGTGTGGGAGGTGTGTTTCTAGTCCTTCTCTGCCAGTTAAGTAATTTTGCAAGTTACACTATGTAATTGTAGAAGAAAAGAGCTGTATAGATTTAGTGCAGGGAAGGCGCCTTTTATTCATTGTTGTTTGATCTCCCTAACTCCTACCTATCTTGCTAAGAAAAGAAATGAAGGCATGTTAATTCACGCTACCTTTTTGCTTGATGTCTCCCGTAGCGGGTTTTATATACAGCAAATCTACCTTCTACCACTGACCTGCCACAAACGGTAATAGTGGTCAAAACATCAAATAAGTAGTACGATGTGCGTGCGCGTGGTGTAAGGGCAGAGGGTGCGGAGGTTTACTGTGGTTCTTGTCACAGCAGGAAGCTCAGCAGCTTCTATGAATTTCTCCTGAGAGTGTGGTGGGCCCTGTCTGTCTTTTGGGGGATCCTGGGAAGGGAGAAGAGAGCACAGAGGACATGCGCTAGTGAAATGGGATGGTTTTGAGTCCCGCCAGCAGAACAGCTGTGCTAGCAGCTGGCAAGTGCTACTCTCCTCTATGTCCCAGAAAAGGCCAGCCAAGCAGAAATAAAAGCCATTTCTCAACAGGAGAGGCTGCTTGCTTGTCAGCAGGAGAAACTGAAGAGCCACAATGAGAAGCAGAAACAGGAAAGCTACGGGAGGTGGTTGGGAGGGTAGGAAGAATCATAGATCTCAGTCCAGGAGAAGTGATAGGTCTTCTAGGTTGACCTCCTGTATTATTCCAAACACAGGTATAACTTTTCTTTCAGTTATGCTATTTGCTGCTATCCTATATGCCTCTGACATTGTTACTTTGCCCAATAACTTACGTTTGGCTGAAGTGTTTCTTCCAGAAAAGCTTGATGTGAAAACAGCATGAGATGTGGGATCTACTGATTTCATGTTTCGCCAGAATAAAGTACTTTTACAGGAAGTAGATTCTCAGTCGTCTTCCAAAAGCTGCATCTGTGGAAATTTTTAAATCTGGGAGATGTTCCTCCGGTGCGGGTAATTGATCTGCAGATCATGTATGTCTTCTCTTCAGTTTACTAGCAGTCCTTTAAAGATGTCAACATCAGATGAGCAGGCAACATTATGGTGCCAGTTTCATCAGCTCTGCTCACAGGAACTGGAAGCTGTTCCTCTTGCTGCTCTTTTGTCCATGTAAGGGCCTCATTAATCTCTTCTTTGACATGTTGTTGCACTAGGGCATAAGTTCAGCTCCTCACCCACAATAACAATGACATAAAATCTTTCTTTAAGCACCTGCTTTTCAGGAAAAAACACCTCACACTCTGTAGGCATTGTTCTTTCTTAGTTTTGGCTGTAATGCTTTTGCCTCTATAAACCACCGTGCATCTGCGTGCCTATCTTGTCCCACTCATTATTTTCTACTCCATCAAACTAGGTGTCTCCTTTGAATTCCATCAGTGGTGATTTTTCTTGATTTCCAGATGAACTAGTGAATAGAATTGAATCCAGATACAATCTTTCTTCTACCCCGTAAGAACCCATCTTGATTAAGGGATGATTTCCCATCACCAGTAACCTTTCGAGGTCTGTCGACCTGTCCTTAGCACACATGCCACACTTCAAATACGCTTATGATCTTTCAATCGTAATGTCACCAGGGACCAAGTCTGCAGCCTTATGAATGCCAGTTTAGCGTGATTCATATGGCACTGGCCTGAAGAAAGGACCTATCTGGCCTATTGCCTTTTGCCCAATCCTTCCTTGGAAGAAAGACTTTCAAGTAGCGAATGCTTCCTAAGCAGCTTTCTGTACCTGCTCGCTGCCTCGGGTGGAAAGCTGGACTGCTACCACCAGAGGAGTAGTGCAGCAAAGGCTTCTTGTCAGGGCATGCGTGTGTGGCTCTGGTGAGGTGGGGAAAAATGGCTGGACCACACTGTCTTGCAAAGCAGCAGTTGTGTTGCGGAAGCCTGCCATACCAATGCATTTCATGCTGCATCAGCAAATGGGAAGGTCTGTCTTCGTAAGGAGACTTTGAGCAAGAGCGTGTCTGCAGAAAGAGGAATGCTCAGCCGCAAAAAGGGAAGAATGGTTGTGGCTACAGACGATGAATACTTGGGATGTATGAACTCCAGAAAATTAAGCTAAAAAATTATCTGCCAGTTCATGAAAATCAAGAGGATAAAAATGAACCTGGAAACACCTTCTGATGGCCTACCAATGAAAAGAGTCCCTGGGAAAGCCTGCAAGGAAAACTGCAGAGAAGACCAAAAAAAAGAAATCTCTGAGCAAATGAGACGATGCAGAAAATGGATGAAAGGTGGTGTGAGTGAAGGTCCTGCAATGGCTTGAAGAGAAAGAAGAGTGAAAGGGACTAAGTATAACTGTAGTCTGTAGTGGGAGAGCTCTGAAGTACCCTTCTAACATGACAGCCTGGGTTTTTTTCAGCTCCTCCTCAGAGAAGAAGAACCTGTCAGAGACTAACAAAAGGGGGATGGTAGGAGACTGCGAGGTTCAGAGGAAAGGGGGAAGGGGTCTCAATGAGATGTAGGGGATGTTGCTGTAAAACTAACAGGTTGGCAGGGGAAGGGGAGAAGAAAGAAGTCTTACCTCTTTACTAGATGGTATCAGGTATGTGACACTGACCAAATAAATCACAAGCATGCAGAGAAGCGGACCAAACCTGGTTAGCCTGACTGGGAGGAGATTAGCCTTTTATATGGGATGGGGATGGGGGGGGGCACATTAAACCAACAGAAGGGAACTTAATAAAAGCAAAAAGCAGAACAACCCAATTCATGAAAACCTTGCTTCTCAACAAAAGATGATTTCAGCCACTCCAACCTTTTACGGAAAGTCTTACCATTAACTTGCCATTTTACAGGATGCATAAGAGTTTTGCCCAAGGAAGGAATGGAGATACACGTTTATCTAACTAGCTAGCTAGGCTGTGAGATACTCGCCACTGATACACCACTGCACCACCCATTCCCTTGGATATCAGTGTTGGCCATAGATAGATGATTCAGAAGTGTTTATTAGAGAAGTCCTCATCCGGAAGAGACTGCCTCAGGAGAGAGGCAGATGACGGTAACTAAAGATAGCCAGCTATTGCAAAAATCAGTATTTTGACCGATTGTGTGGATCAGCACAGGATCCAGGCTGCCAAAGTCACAGCTGGACAAACGACTATCTTTCTCAAAAAACCGTCCTCTCCCTCAGGTGACCAACCCCTTCTTGTGTGGTCAGGCCTCGTGCAGTTGTTCTTTTGCAATTCAAGTGAATTTGAATCACAGTTTGCACACCTGTAGTTCCAATCTTTGCTTGTTAGCAAAGTGTTTGTGCCACCTATTCATTGTGCAGTTCTCTTCCTCATAATTTTTAATTTATTCCAAATTTCCTGTGCATGAGTAAAACTGCAGCAATCTGACAGAGAACTAAAAAAGGAAAGTGAATTAATTTCCTGGTTTTAGAGACAACCACTGTTTACACTGTTGTTCCAGGTGATTCACTCATAATTTACCTCAATCTTTTTGAACGTACGAATTCCCTTTGGCTAAGACAGCTGCCTGCGCTGACAAGCGGAAGATTTAGGCCCAAAACATGTTTTCCTTGCTCAACACTGTTAAGTTGAAATTCCCCACATCTTTTTGTCTTTCAGTGGTCTGGTCCTATGCATTCTGCTGTTTGTATCCACTGGTGATTCTGTGAATGGTATTGGCCATCATTTTCCTCAGCACACGTGCTGTGCTTGCAAAGCTGTTATATTCAGAACTTCTCAAAAAAAAAGAACTGAAACTTCAAACCTCAAACATGACAGAAACAGTCATTGTGTGTGCTGAATTTTACTTAAAGTAAAAATCACTGATGCAAAAACCATCAGTTGTATTCTTCTTAAATGTGAAATGACACCGTGAGGAGCTTGCTTTGTCGTGTTCAGTGATTTCTCAAATGTTCCCAAGCTGTTTCTACAGGAAGATGACAAATTTGGGCTGTTTCCACTCTGAGGAGCAGTTGATACCTGAGATATATTTTTTCTTTTTTAAATTTCCCAGCCATCACCTAACCATCACTATCATGTCCCCGTTAAAGGCTGGTCTCTCTGAAGAAAAAAAGACAAGGCAGCGGTGAATAGCAGAGGTCTCCTCAGGCCGGTTTGTTTGATGTTTATTGTGACGAGTTTAGATACAGAGGAATGATGGCATTCTGGCGTAAAGGCTTTGGTTTCTGTTTGTGTTGCGGTAGTGCCCCCAAGTCTCAAACACTGTAGCTGTTGGTAGTCTTAAAAAGCTTATTAAATGAATGGCCTTATCCTAAACATCTACACAACAAATATCTTCGCAATCTCTCCTGCCATGTTCCTCACATGGCAGTTGTAACATAAAGGAAGCTAGTTAGAAAACCCAAAGTATTTGCAGAGGATCAAGACTGAGAAAGAACCAATACTTGCTCTTATCAATTACTAATCTTCTTTCTACGTTTGCTAAGACCCAGGCACTCTGCCATCACATGATAAAAGCTGTTTCACTGCAAGTCCTCTTCAAGACAAGCTGTACAGACAACTTACGTAATTTTCAGTTCACTTTTAGTAGCAGGGGAAACCACTCAGGGCACTGAAATAAAACTGTGATAGCAACAATAAAAGGTTTTCACTGGAACACCTCTCGTCTTTGTGATTCACAAGATATTCCGATGTGTTTTTGAATCGTTGGTGAAACCGCTTGTAGTTAATTTAAATCTCATTTGCTCAATAGCAAACAAATAAAAAAAATTCAAAGAAATAGATGTTTCTTTCAGCAGCAGAATGTAGTGACTAATTTTTTCTTGCTTTTCATAAATATATTTTTTACACTCTGTACTCGTTCATCAGTGACTCCAGTTGCTAAACTGGGGTGTACTCCTTTACCATGAACGACCTTTAAGTCCAATAGAGTTTAATAATGCCACCCTCTGGTGGAAATGCAAAGAAAGCATTGACGCTAAAGATGGGCAGAAGAAATGATGGAGCGAGCTTAGGACAGAGAGTCCTGCATGAGCAAGGGTGATTACAGGGATAGTGAGAGGTTATGGTGGCTCTGGAAATACTTGGCTCCAGGTGCTGTTAGCCTTATGTAAAAAGATGTATGCCACCACCTACAGTTGCCTTTTCTGAATCTGACTTGATCTGTAAACTCTGGCCTGTGCATTCAGGGTTGTCTTTATGGTAGCTTGTATTTTGTCCATCCCTTGCACTGTAGCCTCCTGAAACCTGAGCTACCAGGAGGATCTGGAGAGCAGGGACAAGCAACGGGACCAAGAAGAAGGAACTGAACAAGAGACCAAGTGATGGTGAGCCTTAATGATTCAAATGAGGGCTCCCTTAGAAAAAATCAGCTGACAGCAGTATGAGGATACCTATTTCCTAAGACAGGACCCCAAGGGGGAGAGGGGCTACAATAAAGCAAAGACTCACTGGAGAGGGGCTCTGAAGCCACTCGGGGGTTATGACCTGGTCAAATTTTAGTCAGTTCTAATATTGCCATTTACAAAACAGACAAGCCCACCTTTGAGCCTCCTCAGACACCTTCCTTCCAGGGCAAAGAAAATGTGCTGGCGAAGTTCCTTCATCTGTACCAGGAGGTCTAGTGAGAAGTCCCTAGGAAGTGCTGAAAAAGCAATTCCTGCGCACGCTTACCCAATTCCCCACCCCTGAGTGGTTTTAGGCCATTAGCACTATTGCTTGAGGCCCTTCCAGTGGGAAATGCTCCCCATTGCCATGTGCTCCTGCTACAGCCAAGTTGGGGTGTATGTTGCTCAGCAATTCCCTGGGGCAAAGGGGATGGCAAAGGGCTGTGGACAAAGGTGGTGCAACAACCTGCTCAGCTGCCTGTTAGACATACCATTTCCTTCTAGTTTGCTCCTACATGGTTGGAGCCCGGAAAAATAATTGAAGCTGCAGCTCAGGGTTTCAAGCAGTTCTTACGTGTAAGGAACTGTGCATAGGAAATTGCACATAGAAATAACAGCGCATGTCTGGCACTAGAGAGAATTGTCTTGTCAGAAGATGTGTGGAGCCATCTACTGTTCTGCTTCCCCAGCTTCATCGGTGTCCTCTAAAGTGCCCTGCAAATCATGGCCATTGCAAACTGTGCTGCCGTTTCTTTGTGTCACGGTGCTGCTGGGTTTAATTTTAATGTAGCAAATGTAGCATTTATGGGCTAAATGAAAACTTCTTGTGGGAGAAATGCAGCTTCTTTCAGTTGCCTGCATTATCTCGGCATATGGACCTATATGTAGCTGGAATGTTGGGCTGCAGCTGAATATGGAGCAGTGACAAATGCATAAAACTCATCAGAGACTTAAAATCTGAGTGGGGTGGAAAACAGGCTGTTCCAGTTACAGCTGCAGTTGGCAAGTGGATAATCTTCCCTATATAGTGAAAAAGCTGTGCCAGAGTTCTTGCTTGCGTTCTCTATCCCATTCACAACCTCTGCCTTCAGTGATACAAAGTTAATGTGGTGCTTCCTGGTGATGGAAGGATCACAGCTGGAAATTTGGTAAATGCAAACTGTTCTCCGCAAGCAAACCATTTTCCCCATGTCCAATGGGAGCTATTTTACAGTATTTCTTTAGGGAGAGGAATGACAAATACAATATATTAACTATTGACATTTGTGTACCAAATATTAGTGTAACAAACAAAATTATACAGGAGCAGTTGGTGGATATTTTTTTCCATGTTGAAAACAATGTGTTAACCCTGACACTGTAAAACCCAGGTCTTGAGGTTTGGATGTGTTTATGTTGAAAACCAAGCTCTTACAGTAGTTACCAAGTAAATTAGGAAGTTCTTATTAACAATGGCAGCAGAATTGCTACTAACTTTAACAGAAACTGTATGTGTGCGACAAGTGTCAGGAGCCATCCTTTAATAGTTATAAATTGTTCTCAATTTTAGCTTCGATTAGCAGATTTGAATTTCAAAATAGCAACTCTGGAAGTCATAAGTTTTCATTAGAGTTCCGGGTGTCTTATAGAGTTAAGAAACTGAAGTGCAAACAGTAAATCTTTGAGCAGGACTGGGTAATTCCTTAATACAGAAAATATTTCATTCACTACTAAAATGTGGCCATTTTAGAAGTAGTATGTAAACGGCCTTTGGCAAAGCAATGCACCATGCTTGGGCAATAACTACAGAGGAATAATGTTACCAGCTAGGAGCTGCAAAAGCAATGGTGGCTAGAGATAGTGCAACTTCTAGAATTCAAATTTGGGAAGAATGAAGCTGGTAACTGAGATTTTCTTTGGAAATCTCTCCTTTGTTTTTCAGCGATAGCAGGACTTGGGACTTGCATGGATGGGATTTGTCCCCTCGTTGGCAACAGAGTGTCCTGCTAGGACAATGGTTTTGTATTACCTATGAGATCGCAGTGAGGGACCTCGCAAAGGTGATAGAGACAAAATGGAAATGACAGAACTTAACCCATAGCCAATGCATTTATAAATAGTTTCTCTGTGAAATATAGCCTTAAAACTTCAGACTACGCTGGACCAGGACTTCACATCCACTCCCAGCAAATTCTAAATCCAAAGGAAATACGTGGGTAGCGACTCCTTCTGATGCCAGTGTTGAAAATGACAGCTTTCACTGCTGAGCGATTTCCTACGTCAGTGTGATGCTCTGACTGGCTGCATTTCTAAGTTTTTTGCACAAGTTAAAACCCCAAGAGGTCAATGAAAATAATTCAAAGCAGCCATGCTCGGCTTAAAAATGAAGAAGCATAAATCCTATGATTTTGGGACTGTGATGTGATATTTGAAGGAGAGGGATTCGCAGTGGCACCTAAAAAATATACCGATATCCATGTATCTCACTGCAAGCAGTTTGGCTAAATATGTGTCTTGTTCATTCTATTTATAAGTAGAACATGAAGTATAGTTGTGAACCTGCTGAGAAAATTTGAATTCAGGTTTTATTAGTTCCTCAAACTGTAACCCAGCCGGGAAAAGATTTATGTTACGTGTCAGTGTGATTCTCAAACAGGAAAAAAGTTGATCATGATGAAAAAATAAGATGCAAAGATAGCTCACCACCCCTCAAAACCCCAAAGCCCAATTCCCCCACCAAACCCAGAGATTTCCTGACCTCCTTTTTGCACAACCAAATACTATTTAGTGGATAGATATAACAAGTGTGTGTGTGTGTGTGTGTGCATTTTCATGCGTAAATTGTCACTTGCTAAGTAAGCAAGAGTCTATCCTTAGTTTATGTCAGATGAAAAGGTTTTATCCCATACTGAGAGACTGGTTTACTTTTTCACGTGTAATGGGTAGGGACTGAATGTTGCTGATGCTCAGGGACGTGTTGATCCAGTCTAAGGATATATGCAGCATTAATGCTGTACATAGAAAAGTGTATATGTTGTAAACTAGCTGGGCAGTTAGAAAGCACCAGTTTCCTGCTGCAGAGGTTTTGAAAGAGTAGTAGTATCTTCAAATAAAGGCTACAATTAACTGAAAGTCCAGTGAGGGACTTAATGAGACATCAGTGGGCTTTCAGTCAGGCTCGAATGGTGCAAAGAATAGCTCAGGGAGTGTAATGTATAAAATTAGCATAAACCCAGGAAACTACACAATATTAGCTGTCACAAATCACCACAGAGGCGTGGTGCGGGCAGGAGCTGCAGGGCTGCGGCTCCCCATGCATGCTGGCATGGTGCACTACAGCGAAGAGCAGCAATGCCTGTCTCGGCTGCAGCTGAACTCAGTCCTGGTAAAGTTTGCTACCGGTTGCCCTCAGAGCACTGGTACGTTTCATGGAGGCTGAAGTTTTTGAAGGGACAATCGCAACAAAACTCTTCCTGCTAATGCAAACAAAACGAAAATGTTGATTTTGGTTTTCAACGGGTTTTCAAAGATTTACCACTTCTGCTATGAGGAGGCATCTGCATAAACTAGCTATTTGTTGCAGAGCCCAATGCCTAGAAAGCCCCCTGAAGCTTTTAATCTCATACAAATGCTCAAATATTGAGCAATAAGACCTTGCATCTAAATAGCAATTTCTACATAATAACTTGCAAACATATGGCATAAAAATTAATGATGTTATGCTGACAATCCTTGGAAGTCTTCCATTGCACAATGTGGCAAAGAAGACAGAAGTGGTGCAGGTTGTCAGGAGGGGCCCTTGACTTGAAATGAAAGATTTTTGCAGATGCAGTTTTGTGATGCCCATGCCCCCATGCAGCTGGACACAAGGGAGCAATAACTGTGCAGAAACGGGGGACAGGATGGAGCGAAGGCCCCATAGCTCTCGCCTGTTTGGACAC